>NC_048417.1:7643256-7716723 GCF_013103735.1 Etheostoma cragini
CCCCCCCCCCCTTTTCTTTTTGCACTCTTATTTTCTTCCATGTTGTTACATCTCTTTTACTTACATGTTTGCACTGGGAAAGGAGTTGCTTTTTTTCCAAAATAAAACGACAAGGATGTATAAAGACGCTTACTGATAGTGCTATGTGCTATAGATACTTACAACTGGTAAAGTATTGTGGTCTTGCCAGCATTGTCCAGGCCCACAATAATTACTTTGTGCTCTGAAAGACAATAAAAGACACAAAGAATTCACAAAGCTAACAGTGACATCAATATCTGTAAACTTAGCTAAGAAATCTGTTTAAAAGATGTCTTTTGATGTGGAACTGCATTGAGCGATTGAAATAACAGCCCTTTTGTGTTCAGTATTATCCTTCAGTACTAAACACATAAGTAGCATAACTGAGACATTGTGGTGCTGTACACTAACTGTACACTTTCACAGCTAGATGACAACAAGATGAGTTGGAGGGTTGTCGTAAGCAAGCTTGTATAAGGAGGCTGAACCACAGGCTGGGACAACAAAGATAAATTGCTACTCGGCTGTCAATACACTAAGATGACAAGTCAATCCTATAGTAAGCACAACGATAAGATAAAGGTAAAGGACACAAGGTTACACGTGAGTGATCCAAGTTGTCTCCTGCTGCTATTGTCTAAAATTATCTGGACTAAGGACTAACGGGCTAACACTGGCACTTTTTACAGAAATGTTGACTAATGTGTACTTTCCTTTTTATAAAATAAAGTCCTGGTTTCTTTTGCAACATTATACTCAGCTTCAAGCTTCAACAGCACTAAAAGCTCTTTTTAAATGTAGAACTGCAATTTATTGCCATGATCCAGATCCTGTGACAACACAGAAGACAGATGAGGAACAAAGACTGTTTGGTGTTTTTAGCTGTGGCCAAAAGGGTAGTCAAGAGAAACTAGTCCATGACAGAAAGATATCAAGTTCATATTATCTACACTTATTTTTTTTAAGATCATTTTCTGTGAATTTTTGGCCTTTATTTTTGACAGGACAGCTGAAGACACGAAAGGGGAGAGAGGGGGGGAATGAGATGCAGCAAAGGGCCGGAGGTCGGAGTCGAACCCAGGTCCGCTGCGTCGAGTAAACCTCTAAATATGGGCACCAACTGAGCTATCTGGACGCCTTACACTTTTATTTTAGTATACATTTTTTAAGTATGGCTTATCAGAATGCCAGAAAAGGCAGAAAAGCCTAGCAACCACACAACAAACACATAAAGGCCTGTAGAGGAGGTATGCATGTGTCGTCTTGATGATAAAGGCATACAGTGCAATGGCTCTAATACGGATTTTTAGATATTGTCCTGTATCACGTCAGTAGTTTTTACATTGTGTGAGCTTGGAGTTCTCAAGTATATCTAATGTAGTTGCTTTGAAGGAAAAAGTTGTAAAAGGGATTTCAAATTTATTTTTGCCAATGTTTTGAGTGTCCAAGTGACCATTCTATTCCACTTATGGCTAAGGTGTTGTAGGTCTGTTCAATATTATTACCAATTATATATTTGCACAGCCTGTCATAACTTTCTGCAACTGCTTAATCCAACCAATTTATTCAGCTACATGGAAGGCCCAAAGTGTGTTTTAGGATCTTAGTAATGCACAAACCAAAAAACAGTGAAGTAAGTTTGATGGCGGTTTGGCCAAACACAGAAGCCCCCTTAATTCTGAAAGATAGAGTACTTCCTAACAAATCACCACTTCAGCCTGTTGACTGAGACTGGTTCTTGAGATTTTCATACTGCTATGCCTAAGAGCCAATATACTGTATATAAAAATATAAACTGTTGATTTCAAGGACACGTCTTTTTTCAACAGAGTGATATGAAACCGATTCATAAATGCAAGTATGAAGACATGGGCAGCAATCCACTGCAGCCTTTTACAGAGAGACAGTGAAGATAAATGTAAGATAGTGAGTGAGTCATAAGATGTTGATTCATTGTCAACTTCTAAATGAATTGCCAACTATTTTGAGAATCGCTTAGTCCATTTGAGTAATTTTGTTAAGACAAAAGGTTAAAATTCTTTCATTCCTGCTTTTACAATGTGAATATGTTCTAGTTTCTTCTCTCCTTTATGAAAGTAAACTGAATATGTTTGACTTGTGGACAAAAGGATGCCCAAGGACGTCATCTTGGGCGTTTGTGAAACACTAATTCACATTGTTCACCATTTTCAGATTTTTTATTTTATAGAACCAAACAACTAATTGATCAATCAAGAAAATAATTAGCAGATTAATCGAATATGAAAATAATCGTTAGTTGCAACCCTATGTAATATCAAGGCATATTCCAGATATACTACAGTTAAGAAGTATAGTTGGGCTACAGATTTTACAAAGCTTCCTGTCTGGAGTACAACTTAAAATACACTGCCAAAAATCTATTTTCTGTTTGATGAAACTTGATGTACGTATGTTACAACACAATGTTAGGGTACAGCTGTTATAAGAGAAACTAAAACTGCAGAAGATAAAAAGGTGGGCCTTTATAAGTTTATAAACCTAAACAAAACACCTGTGAAGGAGTTATTTCACCAAAAACATAACAGGCTGCATGTATAGACACAACACACAGCTCACAACACTATCTTCAGTGTTTGGAGGTCACACGTCAGTCTTGCGCAGCTGGAAGAGGCTACAGTAAAAAAAACAAAAAAAAGGCTCGGAAGAACTAAAGAGGTCATGCAGGTGCTAGCTAAGCAGCTTGCATACATTCTAACTCAACGAACAGTAAACATCCCTTAATGCGGGTGGTTAAGAGCCTCCAAGGGGTTTCTCCCACATTCAAAAGTGGGTCTGCAACCAAGGTTTAAAATCAACTTTTTTTTTGTTCAGCAGCTTAATGGCTAGTCAATGTTCAAATTTTAGAAGCCACCAAAGGTTTTTCTTTGGCTGTTGAGGGAAGTAAAACTTCCAGCCACTCGTATACTTTACCGGAAATTGGTTTGTAGATGGGGCTAATTTTGAACCCTGTCTGCAACTATAGTTTTATTATTATTATTATTATTATATTATTCTTTTCTATACAAATTATTTGGTTTATTAACATCTGAAAATAGTCAAAAATGCCCAAAACAATTCCCTGACATCGATTTAAAGCGAGGTCTTCAAATTACTTATTTGTCTGACCAAATGTACATAACCCCAAAAAAGACAAGCCCATTCAAGCGGGTTATTAGCAAATTTGAGGTATTATTGCTGGAGAGTCTATGCCCATTATGTTGAATAGACTTTGCTACTATTGCCTTGAAGCATTTTAAACATTTAACAGTTATGAACATGGATAACTACATTTGTAATGTCTAATCACATGCCCTCCTCACTGTGAATGAACTTCTGTTGTTCCACTGGGTTGAATCAATCAACTGGGGACAGTCATGGTGAGACTTCCTGAGACTTGGAAGTG
Organism: Etheostoma cragini; assembly: GCF_013103735.1. Taxonomy (NCBI): domain Eukaryota; kingdom Metazoa; phylum Chordata; class Actinopteri; order Perciformes; family Percidae; genus Etheostoma; species Etheostoma cragini. The sequence goes on from NC_048417.1 coordinate 7,646,702, forward strand.
CAGCTGGGGGCTAGATCCAGGGGTTACAATGAAAGTCTTACAGACTCCATGATGGATGGTTGCATGCAAAACGCTGATGGGGCTATTTGATGACTAAAGACACAAAGATGGCAACAGCAAATAACAGCTTTTTCCAACATTTATGTCAGGGAGCAGTAAGTTCACAAGGCAATTAAATGTAAGGAGCACCCAGCAACTTTTTTTATTCTTTATTAGACTGTATAATAACAACAATACTACTACTAATATATCAGGGTCCCAATCTTGTTCACACCTGACACCCTGATCTACTTTGTAGTTAGGACAAACTTAAACTGGATGGTCAACATTGTAGTTATCCCTGTTTTACAGAAGACAAGCCAAGTGTGAAGGGATTTGGGGTTACCTGTATTGCTGACATTACACTGATAAGGGGATGTGATTCACTCTGAAGTCATTCATCGATCCTTATTGGCCCACATTCTGCTGATGTGGCTGCCTTCAGTCAAGGGAACTTATAAAAGGATCTTTATGATTTCCTAGCCTTCAGTGTGGTATCTCTAGTCATAACACCGGTGCTGAGCGCTGGACTGTACGTTGGATCTCATGTTACAGAGGTTTTGCACGGAATCTGTTTACTGATTCAAGATCACTATACAGGGATCGACTTGGTTTCACTTAACCTTTGCTCCATCCCCAGTGAGCATAAATAATCTAACACGAACGTTGAATGAATGCCGAAACGTTGAGCAGTTTATGCACAACGACATTCTTCACCACTTCGCTAGCTAATATACGAAAACAATAACGTCATCTAGCGTACATACTTATACAGCGAACGATATTATGATAACAATATAATACCTATAAATTGTCATGTGTCGAAAGCTGTTTCCCAGGCTAATATGAACGGAGCAGACCTGTCTTTCAAAGTGGGCCTTCTCTGACCAACGAGCTCCCATTTCTTCGACAATACCATGAGGAATGCCAGGGCACCTTTCTTACCTTGATGGTTAAAAAGCCTCCATAGTTTTGTAAATAGTATTCCCATGGCTGACGATGCGGGTTTTTGATGCCAGATTGTAAGAATCCGGTGTAACTTAGCTAGCTAGCGTTGATGCTGTTCGGTGCTATCAACTTTACCTAGCTAGCTAGCTAGCTAACTACAGAGACGAAGAGCTGTCAAGGCTTTTAAGTACAACCGCCATACTTGTATGAATTAATCTTAATTATTTCGCTCCCGCAGGATGTACGTTTGAGTATAGCTAATGGTTAATGTGTTGCCGAAAACCAAACCAGAACGGTAACCACTATGGAAAGCTGGTTGGCATCAGCTGGCTGTCGAGAAATGCGCTGCGCTAGTTAGCTGTCAACCGTGCGCATGCGTACTTGCACAGTCCTTTTTCCACAAATGATACAAAAATGGTTAAAAGTACAATGCAGTTTATCTATAGACAAACAGGAATTTGCTAATCTTAGCATACTTTTTGGAAGACTACAATATATTAATATTAATACTATACTGTATATATACATACATGATGTGCATATTGCAGCAAAATAGAATCAAATCACATAGAATAATCATGCTGCAATAATTTAGGTATAAAATCGTTGGTGACTAGTATTAGATTATTTTTAGTATTATTATTGTCATTATTTTTTATTATAGTGAACGATTATGTTCTATTGAAAAGATCAGTCAATTCATCAACTAGTCAACCTGCAAAATGCCAGAAATACTCTGGTTCCAGCCATTCAAAAACAGGAACTTATGGTGGTTTTCTTCTATGATATACACATCTTCTGTACACTTTTGAATTTTGGACTGTTGATCAGAAACAACAAGACATTTGAAGCCATCACCAGAAGCTATAGAGTGCCTCATTGGAAGAAATACTTTATATTAGTCTATGTCATAGTTTTGAAGGGCTCACAAAATATGAAGAAATAAAGTAAACCAACAGGTGAAACGAGGGCTATCCATAGAACAACATAAGGGCAGTTTATTTCATTACAATTGTAAAATGCCACAGTTTTCTAATCAATGCATCATTCTCTCACAGGCAGTAATCAAATCTTTTACATTGTTGCTTCAGAGTTTTGAAACAACAACAATAAAAGCTACTGAATATGGCAGATACGAGCAGAAGTCTCCTTGTCAATCTTCCTTCTCCAGAATCATTGAAGCACAATGGGATCTCTGGCCTATGAATGGAAAAAACTGAGATTTTTAACAAATATTAGATTACAAGATTCAATTCAATTCAATTCAATTTTATTTATAGTATCAATTCATAACAAGAGTTATCTCAAGACACTATACATATAGACCACACTCCAGAATTTACAAGGACCCAACAGTTCCAGTAGTTTCCTACTTATAGATCCGATAGGACGGAAAAGATATATGTCACTAAAAGGTGATCCATCCTGTATTATCTGGCAGCTCACAAGTGATTTAATTTGATTTAAAAAATGCAGCATGTCAAAGATATTGTAACAAATGCCAGTTTCCCTAGTGCTTTCAGATAATTTTCACTCATTAGGAGTAAAAAAATACATTGAAAGAGGTTATAGCTGACAATATGGATTTTGGTGGCCTGTTGAATTGCTACTCAATTAAAATATTATTTAATACCATTGTTACTTTCTTTCATAAAACCTTTAATAAATAAGTTAGATGGAGGAAATATGTAAACATATAATATGGAAACATATTTTTTGATCAGATGTTTAAAGGTTTATGCAAGGCTTTAAAAGAAGAAATCAATGAAGTGGAATGAATCTACTGAAAGTGGAATTTTCAGTTGATTGAAATGAATTAACGCTTCTGTCCTTCAACTATTTTTACTGTTACACATGGAAGCCCTCAATTTAAATCACTCACTAAAATGCAATTCTATCTATTCCAAATGATGACTGCAAATACATAACTGAGCTGATAAATGCATGGCATGTGAAAAAAACAGGCTGACCATGCTAGTGACTCCTAGTCCTGAAAGTATCAGTTCCTTATATTAATAACGTTTTTGAAAAAAGTAAATTGTAGAATCTCTTATCAATTCAACATAACGCTCAGAATCAAATTCCCATCAGAGTGGAAATAAACGCTACATCTGTCAGCACACTTCTAGGTCTAAATGACCTCTCATTCCTGAGGTTTGGAGCTTTGAAGTGATATAGTATCTGCATGCTTTTTATATTTCTGTCTTGATATGGTTAATGTTAAATATGACATTAAGAAATAACAAAAATAGGGCACAGAGAGCTACTGCATGAACCCTGAAGAGAACACCACGACACCATCCATGTCACTTCAAAACAAAATATGTAAAACTCTGGATTTGGGAAAAGACTTCCACTGGATTTATTACACTCACATCGCAGACAATGGCGAACAAACTTAAAAAGCATTAAAGATGCATTATACTCTTCTTCTACCTGCTCCTGGATGCGTGCAAACAGGTTCTGTGCTAATCATCACTTCTAGTGCTGTGGGGCACTGGTTTGAGGCAGGTAGTAACCAGTAATTACAGTCCTAGCTGCATGCTACAGTAACAGCTGAGATGGTGGAGAGGATCCAGAAAACCTAAGTCGCACAATATCACCTGGTAGTGTACCTCACTCACAGGCCACATTTGCAGCATATTCAGATCGGATCCAGCTTTATCCTTCCTTTGGAAACATAACTTTTCTGCTCTTGTGCTACTTTTATTCCCTGTCCCTTCCCTTGTTCGCAACAAAGCAAGAGCAGTATTCTTAATTTTTTTGTTTCGAATGCTCCTATGGCAGCAGCCAAGGCCAAAGGGAAAACGAAGTACTACACATCAACACAAAGTTGTTACAGTCCAAATGAGTGTAGTATTTTCATCATCTTACAGCAAAGTTGCCTCAACTCTTATGTCCATGGTGGTTAGAGAAAGATAGGCCTACACTTTCTTCACAGCAGGCCACAGCTCAGTGCCGGTGCCTGGAGTCCTGGCTGTAGCCTCCCGTGGATCCTTGGTTCCGATGAGGCTTGTATGAAGCCTGGTAGGGGTCCTGGTAGTCCTCCTCCACCAGAGGTGAGTGGTCCCGGCTGTGCTGTGACCCAGAGGACAGACGGTTGCGATTTTTCCGTGCCCGTTCATTATGGTAGTTCTCATCGGCAGGCATCAAGCCGCGACGTTCAACGGGTGAAAGGTCTGTTGTTGTGTGGTTGCTGTTGCGGTTTCTTTGGGCCTGTTGGAGAAAATACTGATTCAGTACAATGTTTTGCTTTGTTTAACATTTTAAATAACAGTTTAGCAGCAACATCAGGGATAGAGATACACAATAGGCAAAAGATTTGTAAAGTACTGCCATTATTAGATCTAACGTCCTAGTTGTATCTAATGTAAACACATGTCGATAAAAGCACCATATTTAATGACATAAAATCAATTCTTGTAGTTTCCTCATCGCTGTGAATAAAATAAAAATCAAAGATCTTTAACTTCTGAAGGCTTGAATTCAGTTAGTTACAAGGGAGTCCGTGGGTGAAGTTTCAAAGAAATTCAGAAAAACCCAATCCATGTGTCCACTGCATATCCATATGGCTTTCAGCTTTGGCTTTACGTTGTAGTACATTTATCCGAGGCATTCTAGTATGTGTTTAACAGATAAGCATATAACACACAAACAATAGAGAGTTCAGACTTAAAATTAACTACTAAAGGAAAATCATTCAAGACATTTTTATTTGACAAGTTCACCTGAATTGCAGCTGGATATGGGGAGAGAGCAGTGGAACCCAGATTGCGTCCCAGCAGGGGGTTGAGTGGCGTGCTAAGCGAAGTGTGTGTAGCACGCCAGTATGCCTCCAGGTACTCTGCCAGGTGTTCACATGCATCCTCCAGCTGGTTCTCATCCAGAATAATATCAAACATCTCCTGAAGGGGAGGGAGAGGAAAGTGTAGCTTCACCACTGGAAAACTAAGTAGCTACTGCTTGTTTTATGCTGCGTTATTTAAGATTAAAAAAGGTGTTTAAAATGCACTCACAGAAGGACACTGTGCTAGTTTTTCCGCTGCAACAAGCTGCACATTCAAGTGTTTGCTTTGAGATTTCCCTCTTGATTTGATCAGCCGCTGGAGGACCTATAGAAAGCAAATGTTCAATAGAAAAACACAGGGAAATATCTTCACTTATGGAACACTGACTACAGTGGGCTTGAGTTACCAAGTGCAACACTTATGCCACTGCATGGTGCAGCGTGGAGTGTTAATACTCAAAAGAGGCCACCTGCAGCTTTATGACTATATTTAGTATCTTGCGAGGATCTGGCATGTGAAAATCAACAAAGTTTTATAGATGGCTATCTAGTATCCAAGCCTTCAATCTTACCTTAGGTGAGGACACTTTAACGTGAACGATAATGGGTGCTAATGAGGTCTTGATGAGCTGTGCTGGATGGTTAATTGTGTCTGCATCCAACACTACCAGCTGTAGAGACCTGGCCAGCTCAAAGATCCGTTCTATTTCACTCTGAACTTCCGCTACATAAAGACAACATATAGCAGGAAAATTATGAACAATATGAACAATAAGGAACATGAAGGTTACAGTATTACAAAACATTCACATTCTCGACACCTACAAGACATGCACATCATTGAGTGGAACAGTTCCTATGGTTTTACCCAGGCTGGAGCGGGTGTTGGATCTCTCAATGATGGCCCTCTTACTGGGGTTGTTTAGTACTGACCTCTTGGCCAATGATATGTCAGCGGTTACCCTTGTGATGGATATTCTGAAACATCACAAAACACACATGTCAGATAGAGCAAACTGTCAGGAGGATAATGCACTGTAGGACAGGCGCTGCTTTGCTTTGACTGCTCACCTCCCGTCAAACCTGTGCTTCAGGAAGTCAAACAGAGCCTTCTGCATCATATCTGTCACCTACAGTGATGGTTAAGGAAGAAGGCGGAGGACACAGAATAGAAGGGAATAGGAAGGAGAAGAAGAATATTAGGTAATAAAAGGCAGATTAAGGGAAGACGTCAAGGACAAAATATGCTGTCAGGCATGTTACAAGTAAACAAAAGAGATGTACAACATAAACATCCTAACATCTTCAAGCTATGCTGTGAAGCAGCAATAAAGTGGAAGTGGACTCTTATTATGCATTCTGATGCTGTCCATTCATGCTGCTGCAGAATTACACACTCGACCAAGCAATTTGTCTACAGTTCACACAGTTTCTCTCTTTCTGGCTCTTTGCTGAGTGAATGTTGGCAACATTAAATAACTTGATTAAGAGCTACATTAAGAAGTATCACAAAGACCAATGCACAGGTGATGAATTTGGGCAATTGCACAGTGCAGACTCGAATTATAGTTTTTTTCTGGTGAATATGACTGCCAGCCAAAGGCCTTGAATTGAAAAAGATACTCAAGGTGAATTTGCTTTTGTTGAGAAAGTCATCCTTAAAAGGCAGACAGTCATCCATTTGAGCTGAGGTGTTTAACTAGAGGAAATAAATACATGGATACATGAGTCTAAACAGGTAAAACTTGGTGTACAGGCTGTTGTCACTCTGATTTGTGAAAATGAGCTTGAAAGTGACAGAAGGTACAACAGGGGTAGCTGAAACACTGCAGTGGATGGAAATGAATGCTATTAACATGTGCAATGAATTTGGGGATCCAAAAGGGGATTAATTTCCAACTGCACTCAAGTAATGTATATAAGTACAATTTTGAACTTTACATCTTTCTATTTCATGCTACTTAATATTTCAATTCCACAGGAAAATGTTGTTCTTTTTACTTCCACTACATCTACATCTGCCTAACAAGTACTTTTATTTTTGCATTTTGCAGATCATACTTCTGTACCCTTCATTAGTGTATGCCCTGTTTTGAATGCACAGCTTTTACTTGTAATTGAGTTTTTTTGGTATAACGTTTAAGCAAAGGATCTGAATACTTGGTTCACCATTGTAACTACTCTTCACACAAGATTGACACCATGAGCTTTATTATTTGTAGAACTAAATTGCTGTCTTGTATTGATTCAGGAACAATGAGCTGAAAAGGCGTTGTATGTGATTAATAGTTTTAAAAAAAAAACTCTCTCTACTTTTATTGAAACACTAAATGCCATTCAGTCACTCATCTCATTCCAAAACCTTAGTAGCAGTACACATTATTCTCCGTTTCTAATTTCAAACCATGCTCCACTTTTTCAGACTGATGCAGTTTACCCAGAAGGTTGTTACCATGGCAACACCAGAAAGGGAAATGAAGACTGTGATTCCATGACAACTGACTCCGGCTAGCCTCCCATCACCTCTTTGGCCTCCTTTATTGTTTGTTACTGTGATTCCAATGGTAACTGATAATTAATGAGCAGTTTGCATTTTAATGTTGTATCTCCATTTTAACTTTTAGTCTTTTAGGAATTAGCCTTGGTGGAAAACACAAGAACCTTTGACATAATGCAACATCAAAGAATAAGTCAGCTTGGCTAATATTAGATGCGATGCCACTTTGAGAAAATGATGTCAAAGAGGGAACATGCCAGTTATCTCACCTAAATCAGAGCTGCAAAAATATTTTTATTGGGACTTTTTAATTATAAAAAGTGAACCTCTTTGTCTCACACAGTAGAGAAGAAAAATGTCTTTATATGCATGTGTACTAGAATATTAGTTATTTATTTCATTGGTTAAAGTTGGCTAAGTAATGTAAGGATGAAGAGATTGAAGTTGTGGCTGTGAGAAAGAAGATGAGTTAGACGACTGGAGGAGCAGCAGTGGTGTGTTCTACCTCGTAACCTTTCAGGGACGGTCCCACCAGGACAACCGGCCTCATGGAGGGAACCACATCATATGGAGGGATGTGCTCAGCCTGGAGGGGTGGGCACACACAGACTACAGTCAGGATATGACATTGGCAAGTGTTTCTCTAAAGAAACTAAGCACTCTTCCACGCTATATCAATGTAAATGGAATGATGCTTTCTAGCAATGCTCCATTATTGTAAATAAAATGTTTATTACTAATTAATAGTAATAAAAACATTTGTTACTATATGTTAGGGTTATTAGGTGATGTTAAGCTTTAGTCTTTAAGAAGGTACATTCTTTCATACAAAGTCAATTTTGCAGGGGAAAACATGTGGCTTTTAAACAATATTAACATTTATGCAAACACGGATGTTGTTAAAATGAATAGTAGCTGTTTCCCAAATAAGCAATCCATTTTAGTTTGTTAAGAACTTGATTTTGATTAAGTTTAACTTTCACATGTTGATTAAAGGCACGATATGTGGTCTAAATGTTTTAAAACTCACTAACTTAAAACTCTGTTACCAATGTTAACTTACCTTTACGGGACCTTAATGGACCTTTAAAAAGTAATTATTTCAAGAAATCAAGTTGCGCTTTACATACTTTAATTTATTCCCTATGAAGTAGGCAAATAAATGAATGAATGTGTAAATTGCCATGCTCACCACTTTCTGTTTCTGTTTTCCTGAAAAAGAAAAGAAAGATCAGGTGAGTAAGTAAGAAACTGGACTGGGCCTATGCATGAAATTATATCATGTATTGTAAAGCATCACATATAACAGCAGCTACTACTTTTATACAGACACACATACAGAGCAGAAACCAAGACAAGCAATTCCCTCTGTGGATCTGATGACAGTCTTTCCTGTCAAACCTAGACAAGATGATCTGTGGGACCAACCTGCAGAGTTGGGGTTTGGCTTGAATGTGCCCGACACCATTTCTCCCAGACTTGAGGATGAATTACCACTGGACTTACTGCTATGATGATGGCAGCAGTGAACAGAAAGAGAATAGTGTTAATGTAAAATCCAGCAAGATGTCATCGGTAAAACACCACTGACCCCTAGGAATCAGGTGACCATACAACCCAATACAATTTATTGGATATAAATAACAGAATAAAACCAGTAACTGAGTTTTATTTTTGTCAATTTACTTTAGCATGATCTCCTGGGAGAGTGTTGAGATAGCTTGAGCTAAATTAAAAAGGTGCATACCTGACATAAAAAAGAATACATTGAGTTTGGATTTATTCAGATGTGACTCCGCTGTAACTGAATGCATATTTCAAAGTATTTTTGGTTAGTTTTCTCTCAAGATCTCTGATGGCCTTGCTGGTTGAAACACATCACTCCATCTGATGGAAATTTCTGTGGTGGCCATGATGCAGGCCCACCTCTGATAGATTGGACCACACAACAAAGCTTGGCTTTCATCCACTTTACTTCCTCCCTATCTGCTGGCTCAACTGCCAGGCTTTTACTCTTCCCTACAGTGCCTCTCCCCTAAACACATCCCCGAAATCCTCCAACTCTCTTTATCCCTTTCGATCCATGTGTCTTCTCTACACTTTCAGCTGCTTCTGCTGCTGATTCCTTCACCTCCTGAATTTTCTCACATCCCAGTACTTCTCCTCTACTCACCAATGGAAGCGTCCTCTCTTCTGTTCCTGCTGGATTCGGATGTTTTCCAGCTTCAGAGGGCTCGGGATGAAACCAATGTCACAGCCTTCTTTCACCAGACGGCCGATCCACCAGTCATTGTTGTACTTCTGTAGATTGGAAAGAATAGACAGAAAACCTCAGTTTCATATGAATTTGGGAGATGAAGGAACCTTAATTTGGTTTTTATTATTGGTGGATTTATTTGAGCAATAATTTTGTCCTTAAGACACAAAAATTGCACTTTATTTTGCAATATTTAAAAACGTAATCAAAAATATACCTTACTTATGAATGAACCACAAGCCGAAAGAATATTTCCCCATTCCAGCAGTGCAAAACCACCATGTCTACCACAAATATATAATTTTATTTTATATGTTATGTACGTATATTTCATCCCTACATTTTAAATTTAGCACCATGTTTTAGATTATTATTTTAACTTGCATTATTTTATTTCTACAGATATTTCTATAAGCAATGTTTGAGGGAGGTTTTTTATTGAATGTTTCCCGGTATTGTGTTGCATATGATGATGATGATAATAATAATAATAATATTAATAATAATTTTAAACAATGCATTTTCTGTAAAGAATGTAATGAAAAATGACATAGTCTTTTGAAAAGTGCTTCTAAACATACCTTGTGGTGAGAATGTTGCCTCAACTGCTTTTTCCATAAACTTTGACCTGAAGCTTTTAAGCCAATATGGACAAAAGGTTCTCAAAAGTGCTCAGAAAAAATGGAAATGTGCACATTTACATCATAATACTACTACCATGGTACATCATTCATAATTTATTTGCTTATTGTATTTTAACCTGAGTCTGTAAAGTAACCAATAACTAATGTTATTAAAGCATGTAATGCATTTAAAAGTACAATATTTGTTTCTGAATTGTAGAAGAGTAGAATTCTAAAGTAGCATAAAATGGAAATACTAAAGTAAATTGAAGCACATCAAGATTGTACTCAAGTACAGTATTTAAGTAAATGTACTACTGTAAAGAACTATGTACAGTACCAAAGTACACATGCTCATGTGATTGTGAATTTCCCAGTTGTGGGCTCACTAAAGGATTTCTCATTTTGAACCTTGATTTCTGAACCAAAATAGAGGGGACTAATTTTAATTTTAATCTTTCATACCGTGCCACAGGTTTAGCATCACTGGATGGACCCTGAATTTTACCTCTTTGATATGGAGGAAGTCCTTGGCATCAAAGGAGACGGCAGTGCCGGCCACAGGAACATCCTCATCCAGAGCACCACAGTAGCTGACGTTGGTCCTCACAGCAAATGCTACTGCTTTAGTCTGTAAGACAGCAGAGAGACAAGAGTTATCACAGCAATGAGAAGGCACCACGAATATGTAATTGGGAATAAAATCTTCTATCACAGAATATGACACGTTATGTCATGATGTTGATATTGTATTTCATTATGGAAATTCAATCGAGAAGCCGTTTAATACATAAACAGAAGCCGCAGTGGATACACAGAGAGTTAATACAGCAGCAATGTGCTCATCAAGCATCACATGCAGCGAGACTGTTGTCAGGGGTGGGCGCTGATGAATAGCCGCTATTTCTGAGCTCCTGACGAAGGTGGCTGCAAGACAGAAGCAGTGTGATCACAGGACACAGCAGGGGCAGCAAAATAATTCAATCCAAGGCCAAAAAGCTTACATAGTCCACAAAGATGGCTCCTTCAAACATTCTTTACCTTTTATGTACTTTCCTACAATGAAGTACAGACCATAATATGGTGAACTAATTTATGAAATTGATGCTTTTCTCTTTTATTTTATTGGTTTTATTTTTTTTAACTATTATTTTCATGACTTGATTTGCTGACAGATTTGGGTTAGCTATTTATAATACAGTATATTCCAGGTGATCCTGATGCTGGTGTTAAAGGCTGCATCCCTTTTGAGTTCTTACTAGCACTGCCGCTGTTTTCTTACATCATGATTACTTACAGTATCTCCATAAGACCTTTGATAGGTTTGTTTTACTGATGCTGTAGCATCCCCATGGAAGGGCTTGATTATTTTTTAAATGTTTATCATTGTACTATTTTTCACTTGTGTTATGTCGCAAGGTTTGTTTCTGTAACTGATATCATGTTGTTGTCACCACACCAAATTCAACTATGTTAAAATGGAAACAAAGTATTGAAGTCTTTGAAACCTTGATTTTGGGGGAAAAACACAAAAAACAAAGGTTTGGCACAAATGCTTTTGAGTAATGATCCCCCCCCCCCGCCCCCCCCCCCTACTGTTGAACTCTATTACATTTTTCAACATAAAAGTCACATCACACTGTTTATGCTCAGCCCAGTTTAATCTGGAAAAAGATATCCACAAACAGAAAAGGTGTGAGAATGTGGTGGGACAGTATAAAATCTCTGCATTTGTACATCTACATTTGGACAAGATGACAACTTTTAGACAACTAATGCAGACCAGACGTATAGTGCGGTAAATTAAAACTTTTGTTTGCGTGCGGAGATTATGAGTTTTTATCATGTGATATTCCAGAACAGCATGTAGCTCCATTGTGCTGTAAATAGTTGTCAAATTGACCTTTGCCCTCTCGAGCTGGACAGTGGCCTGCTGCTCCCTCTCCTGCCGGCCGCCCTCCTTCTCCTCCTCCAGGGACACATCCGAGTCAGACGGTCGGCTTGTGTAGGAATCAGCTGAGCCCTGGAGAACAGGGTGCAGAAGATGGAAATAACATGTTACCAGGAGGAATAAAAAGTACCAGTGTTGGCAAAACAACCACAGGGTGACAACTTCACTTGTTTGATACATAATTTAATTTGACATCCGTGGGGCAACCCCAATAATAAACCGCTGTAACGTGTCACTTAATGCGTCCCATTCAAAACTAAACCCATTGCAAAACTGTGTGTATGTGTGCGTATTGCTGTGTTTACCAGACTGGTTGTATTCTTCTTCATAAAGGATCAAAGGCTGACAGATTAAAGATGATGAACCATCTGGGAGGGCAGGTTCAGAACGGAAAGATGTTTTTTTTATTTGTAGACACAAATTAAATACACAATTCTCAGGGAGCCCTACCTCGTGTGTTTGTCATCACCTTGGTAATTTGACTAAATATGAATGTGAATGACAAAGAGGAGTACCCCTGTCTGCTATCTCATAGAAACAAAACACTTAACCTTGAATGAAGAAAATACAGTGACCGCTATGGGTTGAAAGTCTGTTGCTCTTCTGACGTAATTCCTTTATCGTCACATACACACAGTACAGTGTCGTGAAATTCTGTATTTATACTGCATTTAACCCATCCTAAGTATAAGGAGCAGTGAACAGATATACATTCAGCATCTGGGGAGCCACTTGGGGTTCAGTGTCTTGCTCAGGGACACTTTGACATGTTATGGGGCGACCATTGTACTTCCGAGCCACAAACCAGCTACCTCATTATTAGAGATGGTCCGATACCATATTTAGCTTCCGGATACCGATTCTGATACCTGAACTTGCATATCGGCCAATACAAGTACTGATCCGATACAAGTGTGTCACATATATTTTATTTATGTTTTAACAACTGTATACTATTATACCTGTATGGATGTGATATGATTTGTTGTCAGTCTAGCTCAGGTTAAACTCTTTGTGAAACATAAGTAAACTAATTTAACGTAGATTTTCTTTAGGGCTTTATTATGTGTTATCGGATCGGTGCATAAACTCCAGTACTTCCCGATAGCGATACCAGCATTTTAGGTAGTATCGGAGGCCATACCGATAATGGTATTGGAATGTCTCTACTTATTATCTCGTGAAAAGTTTTAGTTTATGTTCTGATGTAATTATCTAATATTATAATTATCTTCTGGGCCTGAGATTTGTACAAATGAACTTGTTTTGTTAAGTATTGTTAAAAAGAACTAGTTTAACATTTTGGGAAATAAATGCTTATTTGCTTTCTTGCCAAGAGTTTGATCACAAGACTACAACCCTCATGTCTGTACGCTACAAATGAGATGTTTCAGTTGAAGAGATATAAGATTCAGTAAACAGAATATAAAATTTTATTTTGGGAGCTTTAGAGGTGCTGGTAAAGAGCCAGGCTAGCAGTTTCCGATTTTTATGTTAAACTAAGCTTGCTTGTAACAGCCTGCTGGCTCTAGCTTTATATTTAGCATACAGACATGAAAGTGGTATGAAGCTTCTCATTTAACTTCAGAGAGTGTATTCAATTCTTTTTTGCTATTTTTCATCTCATTTCCTTTCTTCCATCGTGTCACATGTGTTTACTGTAAAGACCCCGGAAAGAGTTAAAAATCACATCTGTTGAAGTTAAAGTGGATCCTTTAAATAGCAAGACGACTATAAAAATATCCAGCAGTGCAATAAGTACCTTGGTTTGTTGCAGGTACAGATGGGGGACAGGTTAAAGAATAAAAACCAACATCTTAGTGAGGTGCCGTTCCACCACTAGCTTCCACAACACCTTCAGTATTTCATGACTTTCAGTCTGTTGATCTCTACTGGAAGGATAAACATAATTTTCACAAACAATATTCCCCCATTTGCTGATTTTATGATTAAGATGGACAATTTAAAAACCTCTTCCCCCTCTATGCAATAATCTGCATTAAATTGTCCCTTTTAATTTCTTTTAATATGTCATCCATTTGTATGTGATAAATATTTTGGTTTGTGAGGACATTTCTTCTATTAAAATGATTACTGAGAACGTATTGGTCATACAGTATGTGTACTATGTATGTGTGTATTCCTCTGGGACTTAGTGGGTGGCTTGAACCCCCTCCAGATAAGTCACATAGCATCACTATCAGTGGAGTCATCTCATTCCTCACCCCTAGTCCATATTAGCTAGTGGGTGCTAAGTTAGCAGAGCAGTAAAAACAAAAAAACAGCCCACCCACTTCTTCAAGGCAGAGAGAGAGATAACTGAAGAGACAGCAAGATTATTACCGACTAGCTGGGAAAACTATGCAAACATAAAAAGAAGAAACAGTGCATGCACATAGATGGTCGGAGAGTTTCCCCTCAGCAGAGAGTTATTACAGCACCAATGGGCCCATTAAGCTTCAGCATCACATGCAGTGATTGGTGGTTGCTGAGGAAGAGATGCAGATCTTGAGACAGACAAAGACAAGGTGACAAGAAGACAGGTACAGATCCCAATCCAAAGCCAATATGATTTGCTTAATGTGATTCTTGGTATTGACATTTGTGTAGACTTTTAGATTCCGCTATATGACTACAATGAGGTTACACCCTAAGGAAAGTAGCTAAAAATTGCTTATTTTGGTGTAATTAAGACTGGTGGCGAGTTTGTGTTCAACAGGAAAAGCTGGTTCTGTTGTGTTTATTATTAGCCTTAGGGGCTGGCGCCAATTGGTAGGGAGTGCATTTGAGACAAAATACTTACATACTGAAATTTTTTGTCTGAAAAATTCTAATCTCCAACAGCGATAAGGCAGAGTAGAAGGGAATGAAGACATTGTCATGCTGACATAGTCATGCTGGTGTTTATGTATATTTTGTTATGTGGATGCTGCGAATATGGGACTGATTTTAATATTTATGTTATTTTTATTATTTAGTGTGTTTTATTATTTCATTATGGCAAATTCCCTGTAAGTATGTTTATTCTGTGTATAATTTCCCTTATTGGAAAGCATGTTCTGCATTTCTGGTATGAAAGGTGATATACAAATAAAGGTTATTTTATTATTATCATCCTTTAGCTTATAATTTTACAGACTTTTTTCTGTAGAACTTCTACTCTCTGTTATAAAACAGTATACACTGATATATACATAACAAAGTAAAGAATAAACTACTAGTATTTTTGCCTCAAATAAATTAGAAAAAAAAACTTTATAAAAAAGTTTCAGTATAATCATAGCATAGTCTTGCAGGGTTGATGTCAGATTGAAGCAATTTTAGTAAGGGTGCCTATTTAAAGTATGCTCATTAATGTCTTCTGGGAGGACCATCAGTCATCCCATCCCCAAAAAATTGTACTATTATTAATACATATTGATTTTAGGTGTGTTCCTTCATACATATTGTAAAACTTAATGTTGCCAACATCCTTTAAAAACAAAACCAAGGTGAAAGCATTAGCATAATGTTACCAGCTCCTCTGTTTAAAATGAAAAGCACCCACTTGAGTCCTGTGGGTGGATCCCTGGCTGAAGGACTTGCTAGCGAATTACATCTTTATAAATCCTTTAACATTGGCTAAATCTACAGTGCGTCTTGTAACAGCACCAATCATAACCTCCATCCGCTGACTTATAGTTTGCAAACATTGTCTACACACACCAATGTATGTGTGTAAACTAGGCCCTCGTGGCTCTGAGGACCTAACCTTTGGCTGACGGTACTGTGGCTTGTTTAATCCTATGTGGGAGATCTGCCTTCAGCCCTTATTTGTTACCACTGCTAAAAGTTAAAATGTATTGAACTTTGACCCCAACTAATGCAACAGCCAATGGCTGAAATACACTCTTGAGCAATCAGGGATAAATTAGGCATTTATCTTTCTGTACATACTCATACAACATACACTGCCCGGAAAAATATCACCCTATTATTTGTAGAATGCATCAAGCGCAAGCTAATCTTAGTAGTGGGGATAAACAAGGACTTTCATTAAGTTTTATTTATATATTTTTTCGAGTGAAATTAATTCACATCACAGCAGCTTTTTATACTTTCTTTCTGGTCCAGTAAGCTGTTACTGTCTATTCTCCATATCTGTGATGAAGAGAGATCTTGGTGACTATGTTACACAAAATCTAACATGCTACACTAAAGCTGAATAATCACTACATTAGCACAACACTGGATGCCTTCCTCAGAGACAAAAAACAACAAGCTCAGTGCACAGACTCACTGGGGTCCACAAGCTTATTACCGCTCATTATTACTTTCTAGTACAAGTAGAAGGAATACACTGTGTTCAGTCGCCTGCAGGCTGCCGTACACAGAAGACTCTCCCGGGGTCAGGAGCCAATAATTCCCTTGTCACCAGAATTAAATGAGAGGAAGGTCTGAAAGATGAGTGTGAGTATGGCTGCTGCTACAGTTACCACTACTGACATAATTATCCTTTATGATTCACAGTGTCTATAACCCACCTGTCTAAAGTCATCTGTTACACTCATTGTTCGCCAGTCTGTCTGCCCTTATTTGTCATTTAGACCAAACATGTCTTTGTGTGTCAGTTTCTCATGCTTTCTATTCACAGAGACAAAAAGCACCATAGAAGTGCAGTAAACACTGTGTTATTCCAGTTGCCATTCAGTCCACATCAACATTTATTGGCTAGAACAGACAACTACTGGCTGCAACAATCTTTGCACAAGTATTACGTAACATGCAAAGGCGTACTATAATATATGGAACCATGTTGCATGGTGTAATGCTATAGACAGCATAGTGCAATTGCCATGACATGCATCATGAGATAATACATAAATTAGTTCATGAATTTTAATGACTTTTTGATTGTAGAACTTTCATGTTCTACAATCAAAGCGGTTCATCCCTCACTGGGTGACACAAAATAACAGCAGACTTCCTACACTCAGTATTCACCTTCAAACGACTGAAAACCAATGAACAAGTAAATCCCTGCATAGCACAAGCTGTATCCTTTTTCTGTCTAACCTGAACTTTATAACACACACACTGTCATGATCAGACCACTTAAATAATTTCTGTCTTCTTTCAATTTATTCTTTCTTAAAGACAAAGTGCATTGTGTTTTTTAAGACATTGACTGGTACAAAGCAAAAAGAAAAACAGCAGTTAAAAGAGTAATGCCAGACTAGTGTCTCAAAACTCATTTTTAATTTTAACCATCAATTAGATTGTTAAACCGCACCTGTCACCATGCATACAGTCTGCACAACATTTTGACTCGCTGAAGAATTGACTCGGATCAAAACGTTTCCTTTATGTTGTATTACAGCCATGTGCAGACGTTGTTTTCTAGATGTAACAAAATAATCTTATGCCAGAGCTGCTTCACCTGCTGAACATTTTTCATTTGACATAGTTTTGTCAAAATTAATCAAACTACAAGTTCTGAGGTTTGTCTATTTTCTTCTTTCTTGTTCATGATATACTTTCATAACATGAACTCCCTTTAATAATGTTTTTCACAGTCTAATATAAAAGACAACCCAATGTACTTTACAAGGTTCCCACCTGACACATCACAACATAATAATGTCATATTGACATTGGAGCAGGTGATTCAGCATCTTCTTTGTGTCATACCTCCTGAACTATGGATACACGGGATGTCAGGTTACTGTCAACACACTGGTCTCGCATGGCAAATTTAATTTTCCAACTCTTTTCTGTCAGCATTTATAGGCTTTGTTTGACTCCATGAAAAACATAGCAGCTAACAAGAAAAGTGACAGCTTAAATATATTGGGACTAAACTATTCTTAGCTTAACATAATGTAAAAAAGATATACTAGTAGGATTCATAATTATTTCAGATCAGACATCTCCAGAAAAAATAAAATAATAATATATATATATATATATATATATATATATATATATATATATATATATATATATATATAAAAAAATCTTAAGTTAAATCACTCTGATGCTAAATTCAGCATTCTACAAAATCGTGATCTTGGCTGACGAGAGTACATCTCTGTCCTTCACTGAGTCCAAGTGGCGGCTATGGATGGAGCATTCAGCATGTCATTACTTGGCTGTGGAAGGGTGAAGATCATGGAGGCGGTCCATCTCTGACTACACTCGTGTTTGTATTTGGACTGTCAAGCCACATTGGTGAAGCCCGTAGCTATCACACAGACAGCAGTAAGTGTGGAGTTGATCACTGCTTCCGAGTTGTTGATCTTCTCTATTTTTCTTTGTTTCAGCTTTAACCATACAGATGGAGAGAACTTGTATTTCCAGAATGTCAGCTCTTCATTAGAGAAAGAAGAAAAACAGTCTTGTTATTAGACCTAGACTCTATGCTTGGTTCTAACTTACGTATATACTGTATATGTGTATATATATATATTTACACACATGTTTGATGGGTTTGATGTTTTTTTTGTAAGAGAAAGAACATTTTTACACTCATTCACACAAACCAAATTCAAACGTGAGATGTGCTGATTTGTGCTCTCCAGCTCATCGGGTCAGGTGGATCTACTTTCCATTTTGCTGGACAGCCAGCTGGTGGACATTTGGAGTCCTGCAGACTCAGCCAAATGGAGTAAAAAACTTGGCCTCAGCACAAATGTTTACCTAACAGATGATGGCACAGTTTGTTGCCCCCATGGATGCTGCCACAGACTCTGTTCAACACAACCTATTGACAGCATTCATCCACAGAGGACAGGGGGTACAGTACAGGCAGATATGCCGTGGTGACACAGAGCTTTCATACCATGGGAACATTTCTTAAAGAGTTGAAAATGTGAGACTCTGCAAGAGTGTGGATCTTTAAATAGGATCTTTGTGAGGACCTTTGATCATGCCCTATTCTTACATAAATACGTGAGAAAAAATAAATATGGAAAACAGATATTTGCACAAGAGAAGAGTGATGAAGAAGATGATGACAGGAATTAAAGGAATAGCAAATATTTAATCTAATTTTGGACTGTTGGTCGAACAAAACAAGACCTTTGAAGATGTGACTTGGACATTGTGATTACTCCCCCCACTATTTTATGACTAGTAATTGATGTATCCACTACCAATAAAGAAATTAAATTACTTGGTAAAGCTCTACATTACAGAAATACATTTGGAACTGAATTGGATATGTATTTTCCTATTTATGATATTAATTGTATTACTCTTTACAAGAACAAAACAAAAACTCTTGCACAAACACTACATCTAGCCTGTGTAGAAACCTGATAAAAAACTCCAATATGTCATAAATAAAACTACAAAGGAGTGTAATTTAATAACATGTATAAGCAGCTGTAAAAATTTACACAGTGTATTTGCAATTACACACACAAACACACACACACACACACACACACAAACACACACACACACACACACACAAACACACACACACAAACAGGGGGTGAAGCTCATAGGAGCAGGAAACATGTTTACAAAGGGTTGCTTGACATAAGTACTAAGGCATGATGTATTACTTTAAATTCTGCCTTGTTCATTTTTCTCTCCTGCGATAGTGCCTTCTTTCTCCACATCCATCTCATTCAATAACCATCCTCTGCCACTTTCACAACAGAACAGATGTTTTGCATGATTGCATTCACTGTTGCGATCATCTATTTACTTGATACAGTCAAAGAAGCAGAGGTATAGTATGTTTTTTGCAAACTTTGTATTATCAATATGACGTGGTAAACTGTAAGTTAATTGCTAGTTTAACGTATGTCAGTGACATACAGCTAATACAGTTTTGGAGTTACAATTTAAACCCTCCATCAAATGCAGAAAATGCCAGTTTGTACCCAAATGGCAGCATTCAATATAAAAAGATTACTTTGAATAGTTGGACAGGATAAGAAGACTTGTTGTGTCCTGAATGTTGAAGCATTGTTGAATGTCTACTAAATAGCTTTAGTGGAAAAAATACTATTGTTATCAATAATTTAATAAAAATAAATTGCAAAAAGCCCAACAAAGGATTTGTCCCGTAGTAAGTCAATAGAATAAACCCGCCAAGATGGAACAAAGGATTAATGCGCCACTGCTAATGATCCATTCAGAGCCATGGTAACATTTCCTTGATACAAATAACTGTTATGTTCTGCCTCAATACAAAAGAACTATAAATAAAGGGTGTGAGAGAAAGGAAAATTAAAGCCCCACATGACCGGCCAAGACAAGCACCTGCTTTATGTTTCACAGTTCAAAATAATTCATATTAAATCAAAATGCCCATCACTAGAATCCAGAGCCAAAAGTAACATCTTTACATTACTGTTGACCAACACTCCAAACTCCTAAGATATTCAATTCACAATGACATCAAAAGAGAACAGCAGCGGAGCTCATGTTTGCCTTTTAAAAAATGTAATTTTTTAAATTCTAATTTAATTCTTGGAGCAGCAGCCGCCGTTTTGTATCTGACCTTGATAAACAACTTCAACAAACTAATTTTAGCAACAGTTTTGAGTGAAATAAGACAGAAAGTTATGGCTGATTTCAACCGGTTGCTGAACAGCTGCGGATTGGCTCCGCTGCGTGTCGGCCGTGACTGGCGGCTAAAGTCTTAAGGACCCACAAGATCTCTCAAATTCATGTAGAATAGAACCACAAAAACAACAACAGTTTGTTTCCATCTAGAGAGGTAGAGGGGAAACAACTCTGTGTTTTCAAGGTGTAGTGCAGGGAAAAATATGAATAACCGGAGGTTAATATTGTTTCTGTACTGAACTTCCTGTCCTGCACTTTCTGGTGTGGGCTAAATTTTTTATTTTTTTTATTAACAAAGACCAGTTACATAGCCAGTATGTATAGATCAAAGGTCAAAACCAGAGTGGTGTGCGCTGAATTGCAGCGGAGCTCTCCGGTGTCCTACAAAAATAGAAGTTCTGCGTATCTGCTCCTGAGGGCCGGCGTCGGGCCGCAGCCGTTCTGCAGTCAGTCAAAATACACACACTGACTTTAATAGAAACCCAATGACTCCGCCGCAGTTTTGGAGCAGATTCGCAGTCATTAGGAAATTATGAGTGACTCCCAATTTCCACCGGTTGCAGAACGTCGAGACGGAGACGGACACGGAGAGACAGGAAGTTGAGCACAGAAACAAAATAAAACATCCACTTAATTTTCAAAATAAAATAGACTGTAGGCTCACGGCAGATCATATTTCTTTGCGCTACACCTTAAAAACACAGCACAGAGTTGATTCCCTCTCTAATCCTCTGGATGGAAACAAACGGTTGTTGGTTTTTTGCTTCTATTCTACATGAATTTGCGAGATCTTGCGGGTCCTCGGGACTTCTGCTGTCAGTCATGGCCGCAGCCATTCTGCAACAAATCCGGACCTGGGTACTGAGCTGGGTATTGACAGACTGCGGAGCGGATCCGCAGAGGTTCTGCAACTGGTGCAAACTGGGGGTTTGGTGGTGGGCCAACAAAAGTCAGTGGTTTTTGTTGCCATATGCTCCACTATGTGGCTATAAAGCACATTACATTTTGGTGCATATAGTAAACTCCTGCACTATGTGCCATAGAAGCAAATTCCACTTTTGGTTGGCTCCTCATGAAAGACATATCTTTCAGTTAAAGCCCTATCTGCCGCTTAAATCTTTTTCAAAAACACATTTTCAAGATGCTACAATACATTGTAATCTAATATTACCAAATTTGGTGAACGTTTTTCTTTCAAATAGGTTGTCATGTTCTTCTATGTGTAGCCGAAAGACGTTAACTGCCATTACAAACAAATTGTGCATGCAACTAAATTCTCATGACAGTGGCAGATATAGAACACTCAAGTAAAAATGTAAATGTGATGTAGTTTCTGTAGGATATGTTGCATTGCATTGCTGTGGTTTCTTTTGCTAAGACAGTCATTTGATTCTATCGACCTATGGAATAACTATAAAGTAGACAGAGGGTAAACAACTGTGCCAACTTGGTAACTAAATTTCTGATTTCTGACTTTACAATTTGAAACTGTTAAGGAACAAAAGACAAAGATGATGTCATTCAGCTCACTTTACTGGAAAAGACAAAAAGTATTCAGAGCACGAGGCACTTTGAAACATTTCCAAAATTACTATTATGGGCACAGGCACAACCAAGAACTCCGCCAACCAACATCCCCAACCCCCATCCCACTTCTCTGTCTGTCTCCTGTCTCCACACACACACACACACACAGAGACAATGAGTTGTTTGTGAGGTTATTATCTAAGAGTGTCAAGTGGCCAGTCTTAAGCCCATCGTGCAACACTCAAGCCTTATCTGTTTGGACGCCAAAACTAGGTCTGTTCTTCCATCTCCATCCCTCTTCCTCCCCTGACCTCCACATATCAGACTCAAGCTAAAAGGCTAAAAGCATTCTTCAACATATACACCATCAACGGTACTGAAGAAGTGGAAACATACCTCCAGGCTCCTCTAACACAACTGAGCCCAAATAAGAGAGAGAGAGAGAGCTCATAATTCCCTTACATTTGTTTTTATGTACACAATGTCTTCTTCTGACTCACAGAGCTCTCCTTCCAGCATCCTTCCAATAGCACAATTACTAATCAGTGAGTGCAGCAGGTTTACTAGGCATGGTATTTTACACATTATCTTTCGTAAAGGTCGTTCATTAAACAACATTGTTTATGTGCAGAACTGTGGTAAGTGGATTGCATCATTACTGTAAGCTAGGGGGGAGAAGTTGCTTATTAAAATGGAAATATTCCGCCAGAACAACAATAACTTTAAAGTTTATGGTCTGAGGCTCATGTCCTTAGAAGTCCCGTGCAATGCTAATTTTCAGGTGTATACTAGAACATGTTTACATACTTTAATGTTTAAAAAAACACATTTTTCTCATACTGTCTGCCTGAATATACCTTAATTGACCCTCTGAATGAAAACGTTTTAATGCCTGTCTCTTTAAGCCACCTCTCGAAAAAGCCTCATCTGCTCTGATTGGTCGGCGTTTCCGGGTCTTTTGCATCTGCGCTTTCTGAGTCTCTGAGCCATCGTTGCAGCAGGGAAATAACTGTGCCTGCAATGTAGCGGCACTTTCAACCAATAAAAAGTATAGTTGTGACATCACAGCCGTATGGAAGTCCTGACAGCTTGTTTAAAAGCGAGGTTACTGATACAGTGGCTGTATGTATTTCTTTGTAGAGTGAAAGTTTTGACACTTTCACAGAATTTAAGTAGCCCCTACTTCTTAATTAAAAAAAAGACATGGAAATCTAACTTTTTACAATATGGGACCTTTAACAATATTGATTAATTAATAGTTGTTCCTAGCCCCCAAAATGGAAATGAGCACAAGCAATTGCTTAAATTTGTTAGACAATTGTAAAAATATAGGTGGGGAAAGTGACGAAGGAGCACGTTAACAGCTAACTTCAAAGTACTCTTGAGCATAGCACTTAACTCACTGACATTTTGTTTTGTTTTAAACTATGCTGTGCGAATATGACTGACTTGACTGACATTTCAGTAAAACAACTCACGTTTAAAATGTTTATTATAACATCAGAATGTTGTGTTCGGTGGCCAGACTCCAAACCTAATTGCTCCCAGCAGATTGGGTTTACACAAGATATTGGCAAGTGATGATAAAGTAGCTTCCCCATGGCCGGATGATGGGGTGATGCTGAAAGAGCAAGCAGCAATACCGGTGCGTGGCAGCAGCAGCGTTGACAAGCAGAGATGGGGAAATTGTGCAACTTAAGACCACCAAATGTGGGCAGAAAGGGGAGTGTTTTGTGTGTAAGAAAAAAGAAAAACTACCTGTACCGATATATTTATGTTCATTATCTATATCTTTCAATAAAAAAAGGTTTCCAAAAATAAATAAATAAAAGACCCCCAAATTGAGGGGGTGTGTTTGGCAAATGATGCGGAGAGTGAAGCATGTCACGTGTGTGTGTACGGCAGTGCAACTCGTTGACTGCTTGAACTAGCTCACAGGCGTCGCACAATTTCTGCTGCACATTCTCAGTGGCTGAGAAAGTATGCAGCGGTACAAATAAAGCCTTGCAGTGCTGGAAAGAATAGGCATTCTTAATGAAAAAAAAATCTACAATCAACAGAAGGTGGGTGGCATTGGCAAATACTGAATGACCATCTCAGAAAACATTACATTCATAGTCACCGTGCCAAACAATGTCCCTGAGTAGCTTAAAACACATTCACAGAAAACTAAGTCACACAATAGCCTGCAGGTCCTTATGGGTCGAGGACGCAACAAAGGGTTTAGTTTCCCCACCTGTTGTTTTAGAAGTCCCTAGACAAAGTCTCACATCCGAAAAATCCAGACACCAACAAGCCAATGACAAGTGCTGATAGCAAACCACAGGGACAGTAAGAGCCACAAAGATGTCTTCTATAGCGCTGCCAATACTGCCCTAAATATGGGACAACAGTACTGATTGGGATTGATTGAAGAACAAGCGTTGTAAGTTTCAATTCAATAGAATCCATGTCCTACACACCTGCTGTGTCAACAGAAACATGACTGGACTCATTGTTTGAAATCGAAGGTCAATCCAAAAAATAAATGGAAGTTGTAGTTTAGTTAATTAGTGGTAATGAATGAATCCAGTGGCAGTTATACAGTTTTTCATAGATGGATGAGGCCGTGTCCTAGAGATATTTTTTAAAAGGAATTTAAAGAGAATCCATTTCCTGAAAAGTCTGAGGGGAAAGTAAATAGTCTCCAGCTTCATCAGTTATTCGGACCCATAATAATGGGACAATATCACATGATAACAACAGCTGAAACAACAGACTGTATTTCTGGATTGTGCTGCACTATCAGGGACATACAGAGTAGCACATTTATTTTGGCATCCATGGTTCTGTTAATAAAATTCCTGTTCATTATGTGCAATGTTATGTGACTAAGGGGAATGAAACTCTTCTTCTGTAAAAAAAAAAAAAAAAAAAAAATCTGGTTCTTCAGAATTTTTTTTTTTTGCAGCAATAAAAAAATCCAGCCGACGAACCAGCCAGTCCTCCTGCTTCACAACATCATTCTCATTAAGGCCAAAAGTATGTGGACACTCCTATCTACATTCACAAAGCCAGGATCATAAAGATATGGTATTCTCAGTTTGGTCTGGAAAAACTTCCCTGGCCTGCACATATCCCTGACCTACGCCTTTTAAATGAACTGAAACACTGACTGTGAGCCAAATAGTATTGCCCAACATCAGTGAAAGCTCCAGTGGCTGAATGGGAGAATCCCTGCAACCAGGTTCTTCAGGAAAGCCTCAAACCAACAGACAGAACCTACACTCTCTTGCTAATACTGGACCAAATGTAAAAACAAATCCTTCCACCTTTAATCTCCAAAAAGGCAGCCAGGATGTCAGGTAGAATAAAAAATAAAAAAGGTCTTGACAGATTCTGGTTCAGTGGGATTCCCCCTCCCCTCCACCCAGCAGCAGCTCCTGCATTTATTGCCTTTGTAAGCATTTTCTGGCACATGGATGCCCACTCTGCCCAACTTTAATAATGTTGACCTTTCTGCATCAAAGGCAATGTGTAGGTCTAACTGTGTATACCGTCACCTCCTGTGTGGTCAGGATGAGCATGTATACTTAATGACAAGGGAATATGAAATTTCTCTAGCATGCATGCCTCTGCGTCTTGTGTAGAAAGCGTCACAGTTGAATTAAACATCAGTATTATACAGCCGGCCATGATCATAGCTGTTTCAGTAAGCCTTAATGATCTATGTATAGTGGGATGTGATGAAGGGAGCGACATACGCAAACACAGACACCCACATGAGCAGAGGCTTACAGCATGCACACTGGCCATTCATCCATATGGAAAACTGTTCCGATCTGCAGGCGCTCAGTCCAGACAGGAGGGAAACTGTCATCTGATTGGCAGCATCAGGAGAGAAAACTGTACAGTTGATTGGAGGAAGAGCCCCAAAGACACCAGCTCTCTCAAAAACACACGCCAACACACATCCACACTTGTGCACACCCTTCCCCCAGCCTCTCCTTACTCCCCAGAGAAGAGTGCACGCTCAGCCCACTCAAGTCTCAACGTATTCTGTGGGTGTTTATGAAGAGATCAACCAGCCACGACACAACAGAAAAGCATGGTTTACAAGTGTCAGGCGAACCTCTTCACTCACCGCCTCAGAGTCTTCAAATCCATGAAGGTACAAGTTATCGTACATGGAGGAGTGGATTTCCAGAAAGCAGCTATTCGGCGCAAAATTGGCAGAAGCAGTAAACAATCAACCTGTTCCAGAGAGGATGGTGATGAGGACCAGGGGAGTCTCTTTCTCCACATAGACCACAGAGCAACCACACCACACCAAAGCAGCAGATAAAAAGAAAGAAAAAAAGGTGGAGCCCTGTGTCTGCCTGATGCTGAATTGGATATTATTGCCCCTGAGCTGAGCGAGCGTTGGTTCCCATTATTGTAAGACAGCCTGGTTGTCCCCAGAGGCGGAGCGGACCTGGTATTTCATCTGCCTTCCAAGCTCAGATCACACAAGCCAATCCTTTTCTCCATCATTGGCTGATGACAGAGGGGGGATGCTGCTTGCCGATTGGCCGGGGGAGGCTCCAGTCAGGCTGTCTGGCTGTGAATAAGGAAGAGGCAGAGAGGGAGGTGGGGGTCTGCAGCCCGAGGAGATCAACAACCAGCAAACTCTGTGTACTCTGTGCATGAATGTGTGTATATTTAAGGTAATCTTTTAACCTAAACACCAAACTGCAAATGCAGAATGGCAGCAAACAGCTGAGGGATGGGAGACAGGGGGGTTGGCCTGGTGAAGTGCGTGCCCAAGTGCAGAGGCTCGGTCCTCCAAGCCGTGGCCGTGGATTTGGTTCTGACCTGCGGCCCAACCTGCGTGTCGTTGCCCCCCCCCCCTTCCCCTTTTATGTCTATCACACTGGGGCCATGAAATCAATATCATTTAATAATAATAATATTTTAATGATAATTAATTTGCTTCATTCAATAAACATTTGTTAAAATACATTAGGATCCAAAACAGAAAATTAACAAGCAATAGACTATAGAAATAGAGTATGACCCCGTTTATGAGCAAATTCCTTGTTGAAAACATTCACAGAATAATGGAGGAATGGGAAAGTAATTGCTTTTTTACTTATGAGAAATATCTGATAGTTTTTTTTATTTTACCAATTCTGCCAAAGGCCTCAGTGATTTGTTTGCTGACACTAATACTGACTACTGAATGTTCTGTTAAAGAATTATGATGATGTGCCTTAAATGAAATATTTAGATCACAAAACAACAGAGTCTTACATTAGGGAGTCAAAGCAATGGTAGAAGTCATCTCCAAAAAATACAGATGTGTTTTGTGACTTCTTCAGCAGAGGAAGGCCTTTGGATACAGCTGAAAGCTTCGGTAATTGCTAATTGAGTGAGCCCTTTTGTTAAGGATTTTTATGAAAGTGTGTTTTCCCGAGGTCAATGAACCTCCACAGTCAAAGATTAAAAAGATTAAACAGACTGAAAACACACCCAAAAAGTTAATTGGCTAACTGAATTGTGAAGAGAAACAAACTGGCTGAACTTAATGAAAAGCTAAAATATTCTAATCAAACCCAAATACTGTAAAAGCTGTCTAGATGTAAATTTAAAATTAGTCTGATTCTAATTATTTTAATTTATTATCCTGCATGTTCATACAACTACATACAACTAAAACTTAAATTGTCCCTGCTAAATGAACCAACACGTAACATATTATTTTTCATATTATCCAATCAGAGTGAAAACTGCAAGAGAATATTATTTGTTGTGTCCGGGTCTAAGTTGCTTTTGTGACCAAGTAGAGCAACAGCGCCCTCTGCTGACAAACCGTGTTACAGAAGACGCACCTTCGCCTGTTAGAGGATGCATCTTCATCAAACCTGCCACATTTTTCTTTTTACCATCCTCTTAACAAGCACCTCTCAAAATATCTGATGGCTTCATATCCATCAGATATTCTAGTGGTGGGACAGAGGTGACACATCATAGAACTGATACTCAGATAGTGACCTGTATCTGGAGACCTGAGCAGCTCTCAGCCACCTCTGGCCTATTGAAGTACTTGTACTTCACAGTAGATGAAGGAGAAGCCATTAAAGGTGCTGTGCTAAATGATGTCGGGTGACGATACTTCTTGTTGATGTTCAAAGGATTTTCAAACAAAACAAGGCTAGCTCGCCCGTCTCTTATCCGTCCTCTCTCCCTCCCTTACGTGCTTCCAGGCCCTAAACCCCCAAACCCCCACCCTTCCAACTCCTTCTTGTTGGTTATTGGCTGGAACACTGGTACACTGTTTGTTAGTTTTAGTGGGGCAGCTAGCAGATAGTGAGGAGATGTTTGCTGTATGTGACAAAAATGTTGTTGTTTAAAAAACACGTGACATCGTTTAGAGCATCTTTAAGAATCAGTGCAACAAGGCTGCTGGTGCAGGATGTAGCACATTTCTGAAGAAAGATACTGCTGTTGATGTTTAAGGTTGTGCACATTTTTACTCCTTCATATACTGCTGGGTAGTTTAATATACAGTATTGCATCACATTCCATAAGATCATCATACATTTGGAGCGTGGCTGTACTTTAAGAACCACATTTCCCTAAAAGGTTTTCATGGTGTCAAAAAAACATCCTTGTGTTAAGCTTTGTGACAATGTATTTTCCAAGAAGCTTTTTAAAAACGTTATTTAGCTTAAGAAGTAAGATAATCTGGGCGCCCGGGTAGCTCAGTTGGTAGAGCGGGCGTCCACATAGAGAGGTTCCCTCCTCAACGCAACAGGCCAAGATTCAACTCCGACCTGCAGCCCTTTGTCATTCCCTCTTCTCTCTCCCCTTTCATTTCTTCAGCTGACCTGGCAGTAAAGGCCAAAAAATGCCCAAAAAATAATCTTGAAAAAAAGGAAGTAGGATGATCTTCTCAACACATCAAGGAAAACTTCATCCTTCAGTTTTTAAGAATTCAAAATCAAAACAATTGGAGATAAATAGATTTCCTTGGACAGGAAGGGGATGGAAATGCATAATGTGAAAAGTAACTAAAGCTTGCCTCTGATGTAACCGAGTATTAATAATAAGATTAATACGTTTTTTTTTAGCACCTTTAATAAAATTAAATGCAGCTTAAAGGGCTTTTCAGTATGGTACTAATACAAATTAAAAACACATTAAAGAAAAAAGCAACATACATATAAATGTCAACATACATTAGATAAATAAGTTTATTAAAATAGAGTATTATAATGTTGCATAAAATGGTACAAGTACATGAAATTTGTTACTTTTTATGAATACTTTCTTTCTTTTAATGTGTTTTTTGTATTTCTCTGTCTCAGTCTGAATTGAATTTCTTTGTGATTCAGACGGTTGGTCAGACAAAATAAGCACTTAAACTGTAAAGTGAAAGACATTCTTCAATTTCTTTTACATTGTCTCAATTAAGCAATAAATCCACTAATTTAGAAAAATACATTAACTGCTAATTAAAATAATTATACATTGCAGCTCAAGTGTGTATGCATGAATTGGTTGTATCTGTTGAAACTTTGAGTAGATTCTGTTTATGAATCCCAGATTTAAGATACAGACCTGAGACACAGTGATAGCGTACACAGCTGAAATATGTTGTTTTCAAGTGTATATTCATGAGTAATCTTGTTAGGTGGTCTCCAGGGGTTACAGATTTACTCAAGAGGCACTGGCAGACTAGTGCGTGGTGCCAGCAAGAGCTATGAGAGCAGTGGCCAGACCCCATCAAGTCATTTACGAATTGATTGCTGCTGAGTTGAGCCATGCGACCTACAAAAAAGGATTAGCCTTGCAAAGAAGCCCCTTCTTTATCACTATGCAGAGAGCAAGCTAAACACTTTGGTCGAAGGGATTTCTGTGTTTCATGTATTGTAATTCAGAAATTAAATTTGATTTCTGGAAGAAAGCAGTGGCATCATACACTTTGTCATCCCAAAATGAGACTTTATTCAAATCTGCAGGCTTTAAATTTCTAAGGTGGGGACCCAGGATGTGAACATGGGCTAAGAATTTAATTCAGAATTTTTAAAGAGGTGGTGATGAGGTTTTAAGATCACAGCTGCATTACTGCTACAACTAAAAGTCAGTTTCAAGACAGCCTCAGCCCATTGGAAACATTGGGTACACATTGAGTTCATTTTATTACTTTTCATTTGTTACATTCATAATTTTTATTACTTTTCATCAAATTCTTTGTCAACTCCACATGCTGTCTTCTTTTTTTTGTCTTTTAGCAGCTCATTTTCCATTACAATAAACGCACTGCAGTAGAAATGTATGTAAAATTAGGACACTCTCATCCATATAGTTTAAAAAGTGCCACTACTGGTAATAAAGAAACTCCTTAAGATACATTCTAGACTCATACCTGCATTTTACTAACCCATATGCACTGCAGAAAAGTTGGTAGATGTCACAAAGTTCCGCCATTGTGCTTCATTTAGTCTGCTGCTGACCTTATTTCACATAGGGATGGGATTAATTGCATTATGCTGACATGTACAGTTTAGTCCTGAGAACACTGATGCAGGATATATGAGATAGTCATCATGTGCATACAAACACATAGCTTATATTAGTTCTCACCAAACACAAATAGCAAAGAATGTGTAACCAGAGCAAATGTCCTCTGTGCCACATCAACGTTGCAGCTTTGGATTATTCCTGAGAGCAAACATCTGCCGAGCTTTGGCATCCTCTTATCATGAAGCTCAGAGGTCGGCCCGGAAGCCGTTCAGGCAATTGCTCAGCGATCGTGCGGAGAAGCATCTATCCACACATCCGTACTGCATGTAGAGAATCAGCTCTTTACCAGCACCTCTCTGTTAGAGATCTGATCTGCTCAGCGTATCATGTGTTGACTCATACTCATCAAGCATATCTCCTCAAATACATTCCGGTCTTTTAGTTTTCTCTTCCAGACTTCCTTTTCCCTTAAATGGACTGATCTGAATGAGGACATCCCACAGACTCTGGCCCTGACAGTGGCCATTTCCTCCGTTAACACTAATACTTAAAGGCCCTGTATTGTTATTTTTTATCAATCAGCTTCTTTCTCTGAGTGAGATCTACAAAAGTTTCTGTATATCTGTATGTGTTCTTCTTGCTGGTTTGAAGTGGGTGCAGTGAGATTAGCAATATTTGAGTCACAATGTGATGACAATCGTGCGGTTGTTTGCCTATGTTGCCAATACAGTCAATCCAATCTGATCAAACAACACCCCCACAGTCCTAATGGAGCCAATTTGCTGGGTTTCTGTGATGGACACTTGATAAAAAAATTATTTTGAAGGTTTTTTCCAACTATGATTTGTGTTCATTTAGCCATTAATATATAATGTGATAGAGAAATACTTGAGATTTCAAATCAAGTTTTCAGGGGCTTAAACACACCCCTAAATGCAACACAAAACCCTAATTTTGTTCTTAAAGTCAGCTCCACATTTAGGAGTTAAACAATTGAATGGGACCTGAATAACCCCATTGTCTAGGCTTTTGCTATGTGCCAGTAAAGCATGATTTGAAAACACAGACCTGAGATAAGGATGAGGATTGAGGTCCCGTCAAACTTTCTCTGAATGTTATTTAAGTCTAATCCCAATTTTTTGGAGAATAAATCTGATAAAACTTTTATTTATAGAGGCAGCATTTTTCTCAGCGTTCTCTTCTTTTATGTAAGCTTTTATTTAAAAAAAAGAAAACATTGTACTATCTGCTGATAAGGAGAAGGAGGCGCAGTTTCCTGCTAAACAACCTTCAGGGGTTGACCCCTGTTGTTGATGGGCAGCTGTTACTATGGTTACACAGGGAATCAAAGAGAGCCCACTGCTCCTCTTCTCACCTGATGACGATCACACCGGTGATGACACAAATTACAGCGGGGGTGTTAAAGAAATCTGCGAGCGTTTATTTAAGGAACGCAGTGAGCAAGAGATTTTATGTGTACATTGTGTCTTACTTCTTTTTTTATCCGTTCTTTGTTTTAAATTTTCGCCTCTTTTGTTCTGTCTATTACATCTTGTTCTTCCTCCTTCCTGTGAGCCACATAATTACTACGTGCCGCTTTCATGCAGTGGGCATTCAATAATTAATGGCAGATATCAACAGGTTGAATGTAAAGTACATACACTGTGTGTAATTAAAACACAAAGCCATAGAATAACTAACTGTACAATTCATGAGAATCCAACATTTGCCTTGTAGCTATACTGTCTATACTGAACAGGTTTAGTTGAAATGCTATTAAACAAAACATTAGACTAAATATTGCCTCAAAAATGATGATATGTGTGACCTTCAATGCCTCAGGACTCATCTACTCCCCCAATACACTCTCACACGTACAAACATGACCTCCATGTGATAGAAAATGTGGCAGCCACAGATAGGAGCACTTGACACTGTCATCAATCACAGGCTGGATTTCACAAGCCGTCTTGCGCATTTGTTCGCATGTCCACATCCAAAAGTCTTCGACCTGATTCGTTTTTATTTGCCGTTACTGCATCTCATCAATGTGACACATGATGGAGAAGTGAAAAAGAAAGAGAGGGTGACAAACTGTCCTTGTGCCGCTAAACGGCCTCTGCAGCCTCAGTTCCCTTGGTAACTTGTTAGTAGGATGTCAACGGCCAGGGTAATTCTCCTGTGTATTATGAATTACAGAAAGGACTTAATACCCGAAACTAATTTGAATTTGGTTTTATACTGGCATATGTAAAGGAGGCGGAATTCAAACGGCCCTTCCTAAACCCATCCTTATAAATTAAACGTGACTGATAGACGCCTCTTAAGCAGCGGAGCAGGCTGAATTTCCAGGCTGATACAAATCAAGATCCTCCTTTCCCTAAACTACAGCAGAGGCCAAAGGCTTTGGTCTTGGAAACATACTGTTTGTTGTCATACTGTTTACACTGCTGCCAGAAAACTCACTTTTTCACAAGTTTTTACAAAAGATAAGGAGGAATTTTAACAAAAGTCACCAAATGTTCACCATTCACTGTCAGTGCCGAGATTGGTATGGTGCTTTAGTCTATCAAACGGATAAATGTGTTCACAGACTTTCACAGAAAAATAGTCAGACGTTTCATAATTCATAATCATAATTTCAGCCAGATTTGATGTTCAAATGCATGAAAAGGTTATGTTGATCCCAGTAAACGGCATCCTTTGGAGGTGAGGACAGCTCAACATATGCTGCCAAAATAAATATGAGAAAAAAAAAATCAGCTGAATCTGTTTATTGATCAGCCCGTCTTTGCTATACCTTAGACTCTCACCAATAGTGGGAGGAGTTTCTCCCCCCCCCCCTACTGTCCTACCTGTCTGAGGATGAAGCTGGTGGAGGTGGTGCTGCCGTCGGACCTTTTCAGCCGGCTGCGTCTGGAGTACGTCCCTCTGTTAGCCTGGCGAGGACAAAACACACATACAAACACAATTCTGCTTTTCATATTCTGTATTTATGATTCTGTTGTTGCCGTACCTTCCCTATATTTAGGCTACCCCTTACTCTCTTCCACACTAACTCAATGTCACCTTTCCTCCAGCAACCCCCATTAAACGCAAGATTTCGGTCCCTGCGGAGGGGGGGGTATCTTTCACTGCTTTCTTAGACAAAAATCCATAATACATTTCTCTTGCATGAACGTGGCTAAGCTGCCCAGATGCCCTCTGTTTGACCCACTTTCATATGTAGCCAGTTTGTTTTAGTGCTTGAGGAATAAATGCGGTAACACTTCACCTGAAACACAAGAGGAGGGGCTGATTATGATAAATGAGTGTATGTGAGACATTGGGGTGTATCTGGGGTAAGTGAACGCTAGTTCTAAAACAGACTGCTGCTTACTTGGAACTGCAGTTATGTATTACATTCATCTAGCACTGCAGCAAACTGTAATTGTCATTGTCCATTAATATGCTAATCATTTTTGGTAAAATTGTGAAAAAATGACAATCAAAGCCAAAAATGACATCCATAAATTGCTTGATTTTTTTCTAACAAACAGTCCAAAACCTGAACCTAAGTTCCATGTTACACGCTTTTTCTGGGGCTTTCGAATGTATCACAGGGTCCTTGTCAACAGATTGAATGTTCTCAGTAGCCATGTTTAATCTTTCCCAGATTACTTTCACATTAGACAACAACAATTTGAGACACTGACACTTGAAACACTTACATTTAACAAGCTGGGACTGGGTAATGTTAAGTATTTTATGCCTAAAAATGACATAGTCAATTATCAAAATAAAGTTAATCTTCTGCCAAACAACTAATTGATTAATTAAATCAATTGCTTCAGCTTTACAATCAAGAGCATTGATTATATTACCAATTTCTCTGCTGTTTATTTCTTCTGATGGTGTCTGTGTTCACTTGCACTTTGCAGACCCTCTAGACCCTAAATACTATCTTTCTGTACATGTCCTCAGTAGGTTATTTATCTTTTGCACATATAATAGTAATGCATGCATTTAAGAGCACTGATAACACAAGTAGGCTACTGACGCAGAGGTACAAAAAGCCCTGTTATGTATCGACAATCTTTAAAAAAAAAAAAAAGTCTGTTTCAGTAGTAAACATATATATCTTTTGTGGAAAAAGTGACTTTGACTACCTTATATATCATGAGTGGCGTTCCATGAGGAAAATATTTAATAATTAAGAACCTAATTTCTTTTTGAATAAATCAAATTCGCAACTTACTGCAGGACCTGTGCTTGTGTATGATTAATTGCACCTCAAGGGGCTCATTGGGAATGATATAGGCCTAACATGCAGCTTTAGTTAAATATAGAGCAGAATGATGAGTTTGGTGTAGTTGTATTTTAAAAAGTTAAAAACAAAGTTCTGTAAACAATGTATTTCTGTTTCATGTAGGCCTGTATTTTGCGGCCAGATTGATCCAATACTGAAAGCCTTAATTAGCATTCCACTACTTAACATAAACCCAATCTTCTAAAAGTTGTGGATCAGGTCAAGACTGGCATTTATAGAACTATAGAAACATAGAAGATATAGAAAGAAGCATTTTGCTTCACAACAGGAATTAACCTTCTTTCTCCAACCCCTGGCTGTCTTAGACTAGGTTAAGAGAATAGAATGTTGATTCCTGTGTTTTTGTGAGAGTTTCTCCTTTACATGATAGCTTTGGATCTGTGTCAGCACGTTAGAGATGTCATCTATACTTTTCTCAGGTGGCAAAGACAGCCACTGAGATGCCCTCAACATGTTACCAAGCCAAATACGGACCAATGAGAATGGGTTTAAATACACCAGGTGAAAAGGAACCGCCCCCAGGTGCAGGGGATATATACGTATGATTTACAAAGGTTAATGGCTGTCCGATGTGTCTCAGAAGAGGGAGCATCATGCAGTTCGCTGTCACCTGCAGTGTTCTTATGTCTTGTGTCGTATTGTCTTTGCCATATCATCTTCATCATCCAATTTCATTAAACCTTGTGTTAGTTCTTCGGAGAATTCCCACAAGGTTTAATAAAACCGGATGATTTGACGTGGACAAAGAGAGGCTAGAGGTCCAATATTGGACCTCTAGCCTCTCTTTGTCCTCATCAAATTAAAGAACACGAGTTATTTAGTTTTTTCTAACAGTGTCCGTGAGGATTGGAGTTCAGTTCTTACAATCAGTTTTCGATGTTGCCGTTTCAGTAGGTGTGTAGGTATTGATATCCTATAGCCGAACACATTTTTTCAATCAATAATAGCCTATTCTTCTTATTAACCTGTTTGTCTGTGCTTATAATTCATTCAAATAACTAGGCCTATAAGTAAAGACAAGTGGAAAAGAGCCTCGGTGATTTCACGTGATTTGTTTTTTTTCCTACCTGAAACACGGGCTTCTGCATCCCTTCTCCTATCCCGTGTCGGGTGTAGATGTGCCGGGACATCTCAGCCAGTTCATCGGTCCAAGGCGGAGGCTGCCTCTCCGAGCCGCTCCACTGGAACTGCTGCTCGGGTAGTGGGCAGTGGACCGCGGGCTCCAGCTTTGCTCCGGTTCCGCTTCACGATAACAGAAGAGAAGAAGATGTGTCCCACTCTGTAGTAGGTCTACACAGAATTGATGCAGCCCGTGTATCTAACCCTCCCCCTCCACATATAGCATACAGTAGTGCTGCGTTCAAAGACAACGCAGATATTCTGAATTTTAGCAATGCAGTTTGAGATGAGCATGAAGTTCCTTATGCCTAGCCAAGGAGCCATCAATCCTTCACCTCGTTTGAGTGAAATGTCCAACTAATCTAAACGAGTTGTAGACTACACGTAAGAAAAGGCTTATGTTTAAACATTGTTATGTTGACACCAGTACACTAGTGTCAGGAACAATCACTCTGCACCATGTAACACTAAAAAAGCATCCACTTTAGCCGTAAATTATGTTTTACGGTTTGCATTCATAACATTTTAATATCATCACTGTCAATAATAATCTAAGCACACTCTGTATGCCATGTAAACAGTTTATAGCCAAGTTCCATATCCACATAGGCTACCTTATGTTACCTTTAGCAAAAGCCTGTTGCATAAACCATTCTATCATTATTCCAGCACCCTTTGCACTATTGTCTTTTATTCATTATTGTGGGTTTTAGCTGTATGTGTATTTTTGTACAAATTCAATTACTTGAGCCCCTACTTGCCCAATGATGCCGATTGTCATGTTGGACTTTCCGAGGTGCATGTGAACGCAGCCTACACACTTCACCAGCATGACCTGGCTTGAGAGTTCAGGCAAATTCATTCTCTTCACTGCATCAAAAACAAGAATCCTCATAAACAATTTAACAATGCAATACAAATAATGTAGGCTAGGTTATAAAGAAAAAAACCAACTTCTTTTTTTTTAAACACAAGATGAATGGTATGAATATTAACATGATATTGACATGCTTTTTTCACTTGCTGCACTGATTACGTCAAAACTCCCTCTCTTCCCATCATGCTTCTTCTTCAGCCCTGTAGTAAATTCAACACTTAAGAATTAGATACAATATGGTTAAACGCTTCCTTTCTCTGATCTTTCCATACTCAGTCCTGTCTGTAAAAATCATCTTATTTTCAGCTGCTAAAATGGATACTTTTAAACAGAGGGACAGTATGGCTCTTACATTTAAATGTGTTTTTATAAATAACATCCTTCTCAGTTCCATGGACTTGGTCTCTAACTTCAACATCACTAAGTCCAGTTTTTTCAGATTTCTCCAGGTTCGTCATTTCATTCGAACACACGTCTCATCATTTCTTCCATTGCTTGAGCATGATCTGACCTAGAGCATACTACAGACCCCTCTAACCTTTAAAGGCCACATCTCTAACATATACAATTCAATTATGTCACTCTGCAGTATATCCATGGATCCTGTCAAAGCAAAATGGGAAGACGAATTAGGGACACATATATCCGAAGCTGTATGTGATAGGGCTCTAAGCTGGGTGAATGGGACCTCTTCTTGTGCATGTTTGAATTTGATTTAATTTAAAGTTCTTCAGCGAGATATGGCCAAGATATACTCGGACATGGAGGACATCTGTGTAGAATGGACGTAGTGGATCTACTCACATGTTTTGGTCATGTTCCATGCTGAGAGAGTTCTGGACATCAATATTTAAGGTCTTAAATAAAGCCTTTGATTTAACACTTTATGGAATAAATATTTAGGGAATGGAAATCCTCTACACCACCAAAAGCCTCCACCTGGCTTTCTGATATTATGATGTTTCTAAAAAAAGAAAAAAATCAATTACTCTCTTAGAGGATCAACCAGATCATTTTACAAAAATCGGGACCTTTTACTGGCTAACTTTGAGAACCTACTACCCTTTCCTCTTAATAACTGCTAATTATAGGAAAGCACAATGTTTACATTATTTGCTATAATTAACAATAGAAGAAAGGTGGGTTTATTTTTTCTGTCCTTTTCTCGGCACAAGGGTTTGTGTTGTTGGTGAGATGGGGCTAACAAAAATATGTCTTGTTATAATTGACATTGTAATGTTGCAGTGTATATTGTACTTTCTCTAAAACAATAAAAATTCTTCTAAAAAAAAAAAACAAGTGCTTTTTTAAAAACATTTTCCATAATGATGACTGGTGACTTTAAGTTTCTTTGATGATAAATAGAAAATATTTGAATATATGCAATACACAACATATTTAAAGTATTTTACGTTCAATCGCAACCCAACACAGTCACTTACTGATTAAGTGCAGTGAAGAAGAAAACCTAAAAAAAGGCCAGTTTTATCCCAGCAAATAAACTAGGACAAACAACAGATGATGAAACCTCCTCTGTCATCCTCACCAGCTGTGCTGTTTTCAGACATTCTCACTGCAGGTCTGTGGAAAGCCTTAACACTATGTACTATCTTGGTGGCATCCTGGAGAACGGCCTGGTGTCTGGCTTTGAACATTGAATCATAGAGTGAAACAGGTTTTGATGTTTGCGAGGAGATTTTACAGAGAGTACATATACATCTTCAATCTGCGCTGGACACAGCTTTATGGAATGTCAAAATCTCCATCGAGCTCACTGTACTAAAGCTCGGCTTGCAAACATATTTGATATGGTGTCTCCCCTTCGCAAACGATGCCAACAAGCCACAGAAAATTATTCACACGTTTTGGAGCTGTCCTTCCCTGACTAGATTTTGGTCTGAGATCTTTGGTACTTTATCCGAGGTAATTGGAAGGGATGTGACTCCTGATGCCTTAACTGTTATGTTGGGTGTACGGCCTTCCCCATAGCATTCCCGACTCTCCTGACAAGGTGGTTGATACTGCTAAAATGGATATCCCCAGTCCCACCTACCTTTACAAACTGGGTTAGGGGTGCTTTATTTTCTTAAGTTAGATATAATAAGGCTGACTTTGGTTGGTAAGGCTGTCTCATTTGATGTGTCCTGGAATCTCTTCCTGTCTTATGTCAATAGCACAAGATGTTTGATCTCTGTGCGTTAAGTGCTGCATGAGTTGAGTCTGTGAGTGGGCTTTCTTTTTTAAAATGTATTATTACAGATTTATTTTTAATTGGAGTGTACGTATACATGGCACTTATGATCTGCCAATTTAGATGTTAGTTTATTTATTTATAATTTTTTGGTACCTATTTCTTTATTTATTCTTAGTTTTATTTGTTATATGTCCCCATTTCTCGGGTCTAGGTGCCGGTGGCGGGTGGGGTTGGTATCTGTCCTGTGATATGTTGCAATTTACATCCGCAATTAATATCTTTTGGAATAGTATTGTGTATCTGTTTGTTTTATAACTAGTGTAAAATCCAATAAACAGATTGTTCTTAACAGTTTTACAGGCCCTTTGCCACCAGAACGGCCCTGGCAGTCAAAGCTTCCCCAGTGCAGCAACAGGAGAAACTATAAAAAGGCTTAGTTCAATGAATAAATTATATCTTCTGAATAATGACCATATTATGAACTTGTTCACGACTTGCAGCTGGTGAAGTGCGCAGGGAATCGGAGGGAGTAATTAGTTACAATCCTAATCATCTTCCTCTTAATTGTTTAAATGTAATTACTTAAAAAGCCTCCATAGGGAAAAGTAAGTTTAAAAAAAGACCACCCTCAACACAGGTACATTTCTTTTTTATTTCAAAGAATACTATGTTTGCTCTGTTAAAAAAGCAGTCTTAAAATCCTGGACAAAAGGAACTTTTCCTGGAATATTTTAAATATACAGAATTATACATAGCGGATTCTGAGACTGAAGTTAGTCGCCAAAGTTGTGTCTGTCATTCTTTGATTTCTACAGAAAAAACAAGGCATCCAGTGGTAAATAAATGTTTACAAAGCTAAGGTGCAATCGCAATGCAACCAACAAAACCAGGTATTTTACATCTAATATACATTGCCTTTAATATGAGGCCATAAATAAAATAGACAGTTCTGGCTAGAATTATAACTATGGAGCTACTGCAACATAACTGTAGATTCTATGAAAGCTGCTCCTTGATTTTCACCCCCAAACAAAACAAAACAAGAGAAGATTTGAAA
This sequence comes from Etheostoma cragini, assembly GCF_013103735.1. Classification (NCBI taxonomy): domain Eukaryota; kingdom Metazoa; phylum Chordata; class Actinopteri; order Perciformes; family Percidae; genus Etheostoma; species Etheostoma cragini. Next base: position 7,686,936 of record NC_048417.1, read on the forward strand.
CCTGATACCTTCCTTTCCTTTCTTCTTATTAACAGTGACTAATTGTTTCATCATATCTGGAAAAAAAAGGTAAAATTAGAAGCAAAACTAAGAATAATTACAAATTCTCCAGCCATGAAAATTATACATGTATAACGTCTCAATATATATATAAATCAAAGTACAGGCAAGGCCATAGACAATTTTGAAATTGAAGTATATAGACATGATAAACCTCAGTATCGTGCATTTGCATAAAACATGGACTTCTAACAGGTTTCCGAAATATGGAAGACACCCCACAGATAAAGATGAGAAGCTGCAGGGTACAGATGTTATAATTATGAACAGATGCAGCATTTCACCAGATTAAAAAACACACAAAGAGATCTAACTATTTCTCAGTTCACCCTAAAATCTGATCCTTGTGAAAATCTGTGTAATTTTACAAAGATGAATTATAGGCAAGCCCTCAAACACATACAAACATGTAAAAACAAAACAAAAAAAACTTACAAATATGTGCGCACACACACACACACACACACACACACACACAGAAAATGTCATCTTAAATATTGCAAAAGCAACCACAGAATGCATTACAAGGCAGTGAGTATATGGAGAAGTATTGTTTTTAACCATTTACACAAATATAACTGTTAACGTTGTTTGATATTTGAAAATATAGTGTGCACCTCTCTGCAGAAAACAGATGAGCTAAAGATGAATGCTGGTGAGAAGACAGACATGGAGCTTGTGCCTTTAATATGAGCTGACTTTGCAGAAACAGACTCTCACGCCAACCAGAGTGTTTCAATCATTCAGTGCAAACTGCGCTAAAGGACAAAGGGATGATCAGAATAAACTGTACCTGCCTTCAGATGAATTCACCTACAGACTTACTAGTCATTAAAAACTATGGGGAAAAAAAAAACATTTAGGCCATGTTCACATTAATGCATAGATACATTTGAAAATGCCGTTTTGGTGTCAAATGGTTTTCAACCCACACTAGCAAGCAGCTGCAAGATGACTACGCCGGAAACGTTTCGGCCGCGTTTTTCAATAATCTGTCTTACAAGCACCTGCCACAACAGATATGCTCTCTAAGTATTGATCAATACAGCCGTCTAAACCAGCTGTGCAAAGGCTTGCGTAAAGGCTCTCCTTTTACTAGTATTTTACATGCAGAGCTGCTATTTTAGTCTATTCAATTCCGACTTGCGCATGTAATTAAATTGATTGTGTATAATGCTATATGGGCTGTACTGTGGCTAAACATATCCAGTATAGACATTGACAGAGGGATTGCTTTCGCCACATTGCCCATATGAACGAGAAATGTAGAAAAAGATTTACTCCTTATGTTTTATCATAAATGTTTACCTCAGAAGAGCACATGGTGGGTGAATTCTTTAAAGGGGGCCAATTCAGAAAAAAAGTAATGTTTGGGAGTAACATTGTAATGAACTATGAAACGTAAAAATAGGCTGCTCATTACATGGTCCTGTATTGCTGGGCAAACCCAACTCTTCTTCGTTGTTGACCTGTGACATGTGTGAAGACCAGCACCGTGTTCACTGTCAGCCAGGGAAAAGCAGTGGCGAACAGGAGACAACGCCTGGCGCCATGTTTAGCCTCACATATGGTAGCTGAGGACATGCACACAGAGGGTCCTCACTCAGATGGACAACAGACCTGCATTACATACACACCGCGGTTAATTCAACTTTTGCAGGGTGCGTTCCATTCAACACACACACACACACCGACACACACCGACACACACCGACACACACACACCGACACACACCGACACACACCGACACACACCGACACACACCGACACACACACACACACACACACACACACACACACACACACACACACACACACACGTGTGTATTCATCTCAGGTCTGCGGTCAGGATTAGTTTTACAGTAAAGGCTGCTGATAATATGCCGCCTGCTGCTGCTGCTGAGGAGCCTGGTGAGGAGGCGGAGCCACAGGATAGGACACAGGAGGCATGCTGGAGTTGTGATAGGTCGACATGTCCATGTGTGGGTAAGGAGCTCCAGGAGCTTGGTTCATGTACTGAGCGTTCATTCCACTGCTGTAAAAAGAATACAGATGTGCCAATTAATACCAATAAAGAAACTGAGTGTCTCAACATGTAAAAAGTATAGTTTTTTTTGCATGTAGTCTTGCTTTGCCAGACTCTCCTCCAAAACGCACTGGAGGAGGACTTGGCTACGCCACATAGCATTCAGGGATGGGAGGAAAACATGCTCCGGTTTAATGGCTTGGTTGGTCCAATAGAACTTTAAATGACAGGACAGCTGAAGACATGAAAAGGGAGAGAGAGGGGGGAATGACATGCAGCAAAGGGACGCAGGTCAGAGTCGAACCTGGGCCCGCTGCGTCGAGGCCACCAACTGAGTTATCTGGGCGCCGGGAACGTGTACGTTTAAAGATTCTTGTAGTCATGTGAATAAAAATAAGTAGATCCTCTCAGACCTTTTTCAGGAAGTGAGCCTTGTCATTATTTGTATTTTGAATATCTTTGCAGAGCTTTTACTCTGACAGCCTAATAAATCCTGTTTATTGAGGTTTCCTTACCTCATGTAGGAAGGCTGAGCTTGGCTGTTGGGTGGGGCTGAGACGTTGGGGGGCAGTGAGTGGAGCTGTCCGGGCTGGTCGCTGGGCAGAGTGTAGTGCTGAGCAGGTGGAACCTGGGGCATCACTGGAGGAAGGTAGGGACCACCAGCCGGACCAAGGTAGCCCTGAGCAGACCAGAGGGAGAGGAGCAGGTCAGCTTTACTAAGTGTAGAGGGATATGAACGGTGTTTACCAGTCCAATGAAATAACTTTGACTGACTTGGACACTTACTGACTTGCTGAAAGAAGTCTGTACTACTTTATCAGCTTTTTAAGGAAAATATGAAAACTAAGCTTTAATTGATTGATCTGACAACAATGCAGAGTTGCAGGTGGGCGTATGTTGTTAGCTTTGGCCAGAGCCAGGTTAGCATGACACCGGTATACATCTTCTGATCTAACTCTTGGCAAGAAAGCAAATAGGTGTATTTCCCAAACTATTCCTTAAGTGCTAAAACTGCAAATCTCTCTTTAATTAAACCATTATAATACTCTAATGCCCAGATAGTCATTCAACACTTTCAGATGCAAGTTTCTGGAACTTATAAATCCAGAGTTTCTTTCCATTTCCTCAGTAAGTTGATATCACCTGTGTCTGCCGTTGACCCAACACTAATGAAAGAGAAGTCCATCACTGAATGTTTGGTCTCCAAAACATGTCTGGCTACTGGGACTCAGATACAGAATATGAGATGCAAAAACACAAGTCGTTGTTGGTTATATAGAGTGCAGACTATTACAGTAATTAAGGTTGTGTTGCTATTAATAGTATCAGAATTTTTGTCTCTTTAACTTTACGTGATTATGCAAAACAAAATCTTTGTCCCTGCAGGTGCAACGACAACCTCGTAAAGAATTTTGCAGTACAGCGAAAATGAAGGGGAAAATAAAATAAATAGAGCAGCACTCTGGTGTGGGCCTGCCCAGTGCAGTGGACATTTTTCTAAATCACGGGGGAGAGACAGTGACATCAATCATTACAGAGAAAACAGCCACCGCTGAGAAAACCCTGGCAGCCTCCAATTCTCTAAGGAGGAAAAAAGCTGACTGAATGTCAAGCCATCAAGACGAGTAGAAGAAGCAAAAAATCCAACTGCTGTGCTCGCCAAATATAACACACGAGTGTAGGATGTGAAAAACAAAATATGGAGACTAAAATATAATAAAAATATAATCATGTGCCTGCTCTGAATGATTTGCCATCCCATCTAGAGATCGATAGAATGGGAGTCTACTAAATGCCGATGTTCAATTATGCAGGTCTTTCGTGGGAGGGCACATCGGGAGTTAACATTCAGTCTTTGCAAATGTACCTGGTCGAACACAGAAAACCTCTCCGGCCTGTAGCGTTCTGAACTGTGAACCAGCCTCTGACTGAACCCATCCTTAAATTATTTATGACTTACTTTTTAATTGACTTGAGTCACCAGCAATTAAACGTTTTCAATTCCAAACCACAATTAATTAATGTGCAATATTTAGTTGAATGTTTGGTATAACACTTGGTTAAAGATTTGTTATTCCTCTTTTATTATTATATTTTTTCAGTAGATAAATGCTGGAATAATGTCAGATTATTTACAGAAATGTCCTATTTTCAGTGGATTTTTCATTTATTTTGTATTACTTTATTTAACGTGATGGTAGAGGTGCAAAATGTAGATGCTGCTGTTGATCTGAGGCCGATCAGACATTTCAGTTTACAAAAAAGTAAGTTATTTTTATTGGAATTTTTTTTATTATTCTAACTTAAATGTATAGAATACAGAGCAGCTTTAATAGTTTTCAGTGTCTACTCATTACTTGTGCCTTATTCAAAACTACTCCATTTTTTATCTGCTAAACAGTGAATATTGAACTTAAACCAAACTAAAAAATTGATACCCCCCCCCAAATGTTCAGCCCTAGTCGGCACACATCACAGACAGAGAAAAGATGACTACAGTACACCGACAAAGGTAAATGATTTGATCTGAAGTTCTCCAACCATGCATTTCACTGCATTAATTTGAGAGAAATTAATAAGAAATTAAGCCCATTCATTTCTCCACCGCAATTCGCCATCATGTACATATGTGGCTTGTCATTTAAAGTGGAGACATGCTGTATAATTACAAATACACTTTGAACCATATTCCTCTTTCTAATGAAGAAGCCAACTCTTTGGAGACCTTTAAATCCAAACTCTAATACTTTCCATATGACATAAACCCCCTTTCATGTGTAGACAGTAATACATGAGGTAGCCACTGGGAATCCGGTCTAAAAGTGTATAAATATAAAGCAAGATGAGCTAGGTATTTCTGTTATTTTGTTCTTTGTCTTGTGCCTTTTTCATTTGGTTGTGTGCTGCTGTTTTGATATTGATTAATTGATCGAGTGATTGATTTAGACAGGCTTGTAGTATTTGTGTTCTATGATGCAGCGCTGCATAAATAAAATGTTCAAGTTTCAATGGTAAATACAAGATTAAATCATTGTTACAGTGATATTTTGGGCAGCACAGAACACATCTTGACGTAATTTTCCTGACCTGCATGGCTACAGCTGAGCCGGCTGGAGCATACTGCGTCTGCATCTTGGAGTAGGCCGAGTAGAATGGAGCCTCGTTCATGAGCTTGTTGTAAAGCTCCAGGGCCTCCATAACTTTCAAATTTAGCTCCGACAACTCTGAGTGTTTCCTGCAACATAGAGAGAGACACTTTTTATTTTATTTGTAGAACAGTCCAAGTACACCCTAAAGATTGTCTTTAAAAGTCTCCACAGCTGAGGCACATCATTGCCATCATCTCAAATACAGAGCTTGACCTTTAACGCATCAGTAATAATAATTCTGATAAATATAAGATGTCCAATAACACTCCACCTGTCAATCTCCTGTAGCTTTTCATCAATCATTGGGTTCATCTGTTCACATGCACCTGTTAAGATATTTACAGTTAGAACAGAAACAGAACAGAATGAGAACAGAAATGAAAAGGTTAGAAACCAACACACTGACACACACTGTGTCAACACATTGTGAGTTGACAACTGTGTGTAGGGTATAAACCAGTATTAAGGTTTATACCCTCCAGCTGGATCAGCTCTGGAGAGTCAGGAGCCGGATCTGCCGGATCCGCATTCTGCAGCAGCGCCTGTGTTCTGTCCATCTTCCCCTGCAGAAGGAAGAAAGTAGGGTTGGGTTGGCAGTTTGATTGAGCGGTGATTTGGGTTTGGGATTGTGCACAGAGGATGTGGTAGTACCTCGTCAATGAAGACGGGCTCAGGCTCAACTTTGGTTTCCAGGCTTATCTCTTCAGGACTGGTTGGCCTTTCAACAAAAGCCACTGTGGAGAAAAAGGAGAAATCGATTAGCATTTCTAAGGCTAATTTGCTCCAGTTTAAATCAAATAGCTGAGGAGTATAGACGCTGGTATGCTTTCTAAAAGGTAAAAACAAAGGCCATTGTGCTGAAGGGGCTTCCGTACAATGTTCACTTTCAGATTCAATAGAAAGACTAACCTGTCTCTGGCTCAGCATTCAAATTATTTGTGACAAAGTTAGAGGGAAAAAGCCCCACTCCTCTGTGGTTCTCTCCTTTCCACCAGTTTGGATCGCTATAAAACAAATCATGAAATATGAAAAACATCAATGCATGAGCTTTCAAGAGTGAGCCATACTGAGTGTCAGACTGAGTTTCAGACTGGTAACGACCACCCCACTGTAAAAGTGTTGGCTTAAATAAAAAATGAATTCTCAGCTTATGGTGTTCAGGTGTGTTGCTTACTTTACTTTATTGAAAGCGTTATGAAACATTACCTGTCATCCAAAACCAGAATAAGTTCTCCAGCTTTGAAGGTCAGCTCATTATCTTCAGCCGCTTCAAAGTCGTACAGCGCCCGCACCTTCCGGGCCTCCTCCCCCCCACTACCGTTGGTGTAGTTTGGGGGGTCAGAAGTCATGGCCGGGGGCCGTGTCTCCACCTGCTGCTTCTGCTCCTGCAAGGACAGCTCAATGGCTGGGAGGGATGGAGGTTTAGATGGGAAGAAGAGAAGTGGAAATGAGAACATGCTCAAATCAAATGTCCAACAAATGCTCTTTGAGCAGACAGAGGGATATATGTTTTTTTTACAATACAAACAATGGTGGCCGACGGGGGCAAACGCACTGCAACTTAATGAAACACACGCAAACAGACAAAAAACAAGAAAATTAAGAAAACATCTTCATAAATTTGACAACACATGCGCAGCATTTAGCAAACACACAACACAACCAAATACTGAAACGCGCTGCAAATACAGAAACAATGCAATCTCCGGGGATTATGTGCTTTTCTCTTTTCCATCGTTTCTGTATTTACATCTTGTTTGTGTAATTAGTTGTGTAAATTTCTCTCAGCTCTCAGAAGATTGATCAAATCTAATCAATGACGCAGGTGGAGCCACATAGATCAATAGATTATTGATAAATTAAAAACCATTAAAAACTTAATATTAAACCTTAAACATACAGTACAGCAGAAGATATGCATGTGTTGAAGAAAATTATGCTTAGAACAGATGAGGTGCACTAATGATAATGGTGTGTGCAGAGCTGTAGAGGTGTGTGATGGTGCTCACTTTACCTTTGGCCAGGTTGTCATCATCCGATACTTTGCTCACAGCAGGTGTGCTGACCTTAGTGGTGGACCCCTGTGGACAATACATAAAGATTAGGTCAAGTCTGTGTGTGCCTATACAGACTATTAGTGTAGCAATGGAACTAGAAGTAGCACAAGACCAGGGCCCTCATTTATGAAACTTTCATACGACCTAAAACAGGCGTAGGACGGGCGTAAACAGATTCCTACGCAAAGTAAGGCATTTGTCAATTTGAACATGAGCGTAGGCTTTGGTTTCTACGTTAGGTTGATTAAAGAGGGCCTAGATGAGGACAAACGGATTTCCAGTGACTGTAATGCCCCCAGCAGTTAGTTTGGTACTACATGTTGGTCAGAGCCGTGGCTTTAGCCTTGCTACAGAAACACAGCAGCCATTATAAAAATCAGACTATGACCACAGATGATACATTTGTAGGTTTGTTGCTTTACGACAGCCTTAGAGCAAAGTCAACTCCCCCCCCCCCCCCCCCCCCCCCCCCCCCCCCACGGTTGTGACAAAACAAAACAAATCACACTGATGTCATGTGAAGGATAGTGCCGAAGCCACAAGGCAGCTTGGTCCACATTGATCATGAGGACAGTCTTGATCCATACACATGCATAGCCACACAAATATGTGAAAAGGAAATTCCACTGTAATAACTTGTCATAAAAACACAAACAGACAAGCTCCATCCAATCCAGACCTTCCCACTTGCAACACCCTGGTCTGCAACAGAAGTGATTGCGCCATTCAGTAACAAAACTAATGTCTTCATAATATATGAATGAAGACACTAAGTACAACTCTTTTGAACCATGCAACCGGGACATGGACCGTTTTTTCCATTAAACCAACAAAAGTGGATTTGGACACGCCCTACGCACACCAGCACCATGAGTGACCATGATCGTTAAAGGGGCTCTAAGCGATATCACGCGTGTTTTAGACTACAACATTTGTTGTCGCATACAGCAAATATGTGTGAAACAACATTTCCTCACTATCTGCCTGTTCCCTGAACTCACTGTAAAAAAAGAAATGAAAAGCGGTCTCTGTAGACAGCCCAGGGTCTACAAACGGCAACAAAAACAAACTGTGCACCACGATGCATACACAAACAGTGTTCCAGTCAATAACCGGCAAGAAAGAGTTGGGGACAGTTTTGTAAATTGTCAGTGGATGTTTTTTTAAATAATATGATGATTTCAGAGTTGATCTTGTGTCACCAGTGGGTTTACTTACTTTAGGCTATCTAATGTACAAACAAGATGGAAGAAATTTGGGTAAAAGAACATGGAATAGTCAGAATAGATTTTGAACCTTTCATTGTATTTTTCCTTCTAGTAAAGCAATGTGACTAAATTATGGATTGTATTTAAAGAAACTGTAGGAAAAAAAGATATCACTCTGATGAAGGCAAGACAGCATTTAATTTGCACCTTGCTTTGTGTATGCTCACAGAATCATTGCATTCAGTATGCTGCAAACATACCTGTGAGGATGTGGAGGGGAAGGTGATGCCTTCCTCTTTCAAAGTCTTGATGGTGGCACTGATCAGGCTGAGCTGTGGATCCTTCTGGAAGTCTTCTGCCCACTCCACCATTAGAGCCTTTAGCTTTTCACACACCTTAGGGTGGGCCTTTAGAGGAAATGCAAACAAAGAGCTGAGTCGCTCTCTCCTGTGTTTTTATGCACAGGAGGAGAAAAATGGCTTCCTTATAACAGGGCTTGAACACATTTAAGGACCAGATGGTTGTAAGCAGGTCTGCACAAAATGAGGTTATTTATTTTTATTTCTATTTTTTTAAATGACCATCGCAATATCAACTGGCGCAATATACACATTCTGAAAGAAAATATCAGGGGAAAACGGCACTTGAAAATGTAACTCACTCTTTATTTAGCAGCGCCTTTCATGTTCAATTCAATTTGTTCCATACAAAAAATGTTCGATGTGATTTCCTTTTATTTGTTTTGAATTCAACAAGCAATTTGCTGTATTTTAGAAGAATACTGAAAGCAGCAGAAATGCAAATCTAAGTAGACATTTACATCTGTTTATTTATCGCAAGTCATATTGTTATTGCGACATTCAACAACGTTATCGGATATTGCATATTTTCTCATATTGTGCATCCCTAGTTGTGAGGACATAGTTATGAGTCTGTGATACTTCGGTTAGCCTTCTTAAGAGGGTGAGGGAGTACATGTGTGAGAATGACACTGGTCAAGAGGATACAAAGAGATGACAGACAAATATGGGTATAAAATGGTAGTAGTGAGAAAAAAAGTTCAAATACCCTGCCCAGCACACTCCGTACTTCACTGGCAAACTCCCTTGAGCAGATTTCCAAATGGAATATTTTGCCGCAGTTTGACACACATGCACCCAGCAACTGAAAGAGAAGAAGTCACAATTGTAAAAATAAGATTTAGCAGCTGGTATACAGTATGTTGTATTAAAAGGGAAAACTTTTCTTCTACCATTTACAATACTGAAATGGTCAAATTATGTATTAATAGCAAGTGAGGCTTTTGTAATTATGAATGGTTTTAATGACAATAGGGCTTTAATTATCTGAATAAGTGAAGACGGAGCTCTAAATATAGAGCAAGCCATTAGGTCTTGATGCTTCAGACAGAGACAGAGTAACAGCGCTCATATTTCTCATCCTCCCATTATAAAATCTTCGCCTTTCCTGTATGGCTTTAACAATGGGAACATTAAATCAATTACAGCTCAACTGAAGCTAAATGCATTGGTGAAAACTCATTTCTCACACTTTAAATATGACAGAGCAGTTTTGACCCTACCTAACTCTATTGATCTTAGATCAAATACATACATGTTATTTCTTTTTAATGTAAAATTGGCAGAAGCTTTTGAACAGAAAAAATAGAGATGCTTTTACTAACGATGGCCGTAACTTGGATATGACAATGCTATACTGTTTGCTGGGGAAGAATTAATGTCATGTGCAGTTGATTTCTTGGGATTGTCTACCAAAGATGTGACCAACTTACATTGAGGGCCTGCATTGCAACATGAGGCACTTTGTGGTTGACTCTCTTCATAATGGATCTCAAGCTGTCCTTTGGTCTGAAACACAAGAGAACAGAAAATAATTGTGCTAGTACAATAATTAGGCTACTGAAGATCACAATGTCCTTTCACTAGAGATGCTCCTGTACAGGTTCTGATAACTGGGTTTTAAATTCAAAGAATCATACAAATGTCCTGTACTTAAATAAGGAGCTATCTGTACCACAGTAATTCTGAAATGCTAATGAGCTCCTATCATTCAAAAAGGAAAATTCCCTTTCCCAGCTTACCCATTGGGTGTTGTTCCAATCTTATCACAGATGTCCATAATGAGCCCCCAGTCATCTGTTGTGTTGTTTTCATTGGTTGACTTCTCTGAAAATATGGCAAACAGGGATACAGTGCATATAGTCCAGTGAGTATATATCTTCACTGACATTAAAGCTGTGCCACACGCAGTGGGCAAGACTTATGAATAGCAAGCGTTATGAATAGCAAGCGTTGAACTGCAACATATTTGACTGGACACAAGTGTATTAACTTTCATTATGGTAGAATGGTTGTCTATTTGTCAGGTGGCCAGCGACCCACTGCTGTTATATATATTGAAATCAACTCAAATGCACATTTCCAACTAATATAAACCTCTGTCACAGACATCTTGATAGTATAACCCTCAGTTAAGTGTAACAGGGCTTTATTGTCTGGCCATACAAGCTCTATGGTGTTGCAGGGGAGGGTGGTGACCACAGAAATTTGCATGGCATTTTACATAACGACTATGAGGAAAAGACATAGCTACAACACATATTGACCAACACATTATTATCAAACTGACTCAATTTAGCAAAGAGTCTTTTAATTCAATTAATTAAGACTAATTAAGAGTCAATTAATTGTTTGATCAATAAAATAAAAATTGTCCTTCACAAATACTTAAAGCCAAGACATCTCATTCGTAAATTGCCTGTTTTTTGGAACCTGTCCAAACAGTGAGCCTATTTACTCAACGATTACATTAGCTAGCTAGACAAGGAGCGGTGAAGAAGTGACTTGGACTGAGCTCAGTAGTCGCTTAATCGAAAGAAAATAAACACATAAATGGATATTTTTAATGATCTTTATTGGTTACCCTAATCCTGCAAATACAGAATAATCGATCTTTATAAACAATACGACCGGAGCTTGGATGAGGTGACGTTGAACGTCAGCCGGTCATGACTCAGACTCAAAGTTACTGACCAAACAGTCGGTTATGCTAGCAATGTAACTGATCGATAACCTTAATGGAAGTTATTGACAACCAGTTAGCTAACCTACACAGTAAAAAAATTCTCTAAATAGTGTGTTGTTGTTGTTGCTACCAAAACCTGCTATGCTAAATTAACTTACAACGCTACAGCGAACTAAAGAACGAAGCTAACGTTAGCTTCAAGTGTTGTTGGCCCTATCGTTCTCGTTAGCTCGGACACACTGAAAACACCAAAGAAACGCGCTTCGCTTACCGACATCCTGGTCAAATGGGTTTTGGGCAAACAAAGGCATGTTGACGATATAAAAAGAGCCAGACTATTTGACAAAAGAAGAGTATGCGTGATCTTCTGACTAAACCTAAACAAATATCTCTTCCTTGTCCATTAAACCCGCACCAGTTGCTCTTCCGGAAACTTGGCTGCCTTGAATAATGCCTGAACCGTTTTTAGTGGGCAAGGATAGTAGGCAATGTACTATGTGTTTTTTAAATTGTAATACATTTTTTATTTAAAACGTTTAGTGCGTTTAAATAGTATGTATTTAAATTAGTTAAAGCACAGCACGTTGACATTAATTTATAAAAATTTTCCACACAATTTGGCACTTGATTTAACACCTTTGTTTACTTGTTCAATACATCCATGTTGGTAACATTTAGTGAAACACTGACAGCTGGTGGAGAAAAGAGGAACGTGAGCGCATAGGACTTTATTATGTTCATTATGTCAGGACAGTCGCAAAGTATTGCAGTGTTTGCACATTAGGTTTGATAATACGTGTAAAGTGCGGACTTTCAGGTTTATATTGAGGGGTTTACATCCATATTGGCTATGTATGATTGTATCCCTACACAACGACTATCAGCTATCATGGTGCTGACTATCAGCCACTTGACCTCAATGCAATTGATAATGTGTTACACGTTTTGAAGCAAGAAGGAAAAGACACTCATTGTAAATAATTTGACACCAAATACTAAGTTTGACCATTTTTATCTGGATGCTGAAGTGAAGTAGGCTACTGCACTTACAAGACACACATTTTTAACAAAGCCTAATAAGTTCTAGTCTGTATCAAGCTAAAAAACAAAATCTGTATCACACAATTCCCATTTAAATCATCTGACTTTCTTATTATATGTTTACCTCTATTATATCCACAACAGATACAATTATCAGGGGAAAATCCTAAATCCTTTTTATACATTTATTTTGATTTATTTAGTTTTTACACTTCATCTGACTGTTTTATATTTTTTGTTTTCCATTTATTGTCACCTGTGACTGACAATTCACTCCATTGGCATCTAGATAAAAACACATGTCTGCTTGGGTTGTAACCACCTGGACACCTCCTGCTTATTTCCATTATTTAAAGTTTTTAAAAAAATGCAGGGGGCCCTTTTATTTCGGCTTATTGTACTATGGTGCCCCTGAAAGTCTGGAGCCTAGTGGCAGGTGTTTTAACCCTGGCCAAATGTTAGGAAGCCTCTGTATAGTCTTGGGCGCGCAATAGGGGGCGCACCTATCAAAGCACGTCTCACGCTATCAGAGGAATCGACAAAGATTCCAACGTCAGCTGTAGCTTGTTTGTGGTCAAAAGTCTGCAGACATCCGAAGAAGACAACACCTAGATGTGATTAACGCAAAAATAAATAATCTAAACATAAACTTTAAATAAATAAATAAGATTTAAGTTGTCTCAAACCGAAGGCGGAAATACAGAGGAGTTTATCCTCTCGCTTCAGGACGACACTTCCGGGTCTGGCCCCTGTTCGAGGTGAATCTGACAGCCACCGTTTTCCAGGACCAAAGACCGTTGCGCGTTGCAGTCATGTCGGCAGCTGCTCCGGGGACCAGCAAGGCGGCCCATAGCGATGTGGCCGCGAAGAAAAAGAAGGGACCCGGTGCCCTGGCCACGGCCTACTTGGTCATTTACAACGTTGTTATGACAGCGGGGTATGTAGCGTTTCCTCGTGCTAATGCTGCTGCTGAAGTGTGTGTGTGTGTGTGTGAGAGAGTGTGTGAGTGTGAGTGTGAGTGTGAGTGTGAGTGTGAGCGAGCGTGCGTGCGTGCGTGCGTGGCGTGCGTTGAGCCGGACAAATTGGAGCAAGATGTTTCTGTTGTTATATTACAGTGCTATTTTGGGATTATTAACCTACAGCAAATGTCAGGTGTTTACTACTTGAAACACTGCTAGCATGCTTGTTTACTGTAATAACTTCGAGTTTGCTTGCTTCCTCAACGTCCAACGGCTAACAGATTAACGTTAGACGAGCAACAGACATCCACCCCGCGTGCACGTCAGTTAAGACCTCCTGTTGTGACCATAGTAGACCAACGGTCCATGGTAGTGACCAGTGGGTTGTGACTGACTCGCCACATATAATACAGAAATATAAGGTCAGATGGATTATTGTCTGCGGTCAGTCTTTTTGAATGTTTGTTTTTGTTTTACAACAAAAAGTGTCATATTATTTTTGCAGGGCAACGACTGAATTTGGCTTTTATTCATCACAAAATAATTAAAAAAAAAATTGCATACAAAAGAAATAACAATGAAAAAGAGCCAGCTAAGGGCTCATTTGTTACCTTTGCCTAAAATAGGATATTAATATTGGTTAATTAATGTGTAAAAAAACCAAACTGAAAACCCCTTTTTATTAAAAATGCACTGTAGGACTTTAATTACAATGTAATTTAAATAAATAAAAAGTTAGAACTAAAACTTAGTTGATAAATGAATACACTCAATTGGCAACAATTAAGTAAAAATGTCGGGTTCAGTGAGGAACTGACTCCTCGAATGAGGTAGAATGCTGCTTTTCGCTGATTTATTATCATTATAGTATATTAATTTAAATCTTAAATCTTTGAGATTTGGTAAGACAAAATGCTGCTATCTTGGGCTTTCAGAACTTGTGAATAATTTTGAACATTTCATAGAAAGAATGCACCTGTTAATTGAAAACATGTTAATCAATATATAGAATTAATGACAGCCCTAGTTGAAATCCACCTGTATCACTAAACATTGCTCTTGGGACGAGGACTTTAAAGGACAGAAGGAACCTGTGAATTTGTTGGAAATTTTGACATTATCTGGCACATTTTCCTATCAGAATTGTATCTTGTATATGCAAATACATGCTCGGAGAACATCTATATAAAAGATTGTAAGTTGATGTTTTTTAAGTAGATATAGAATAGAAGCCTGGTGCAAGGTTTTGAATAGGTTGCAGTTTTCATAAAGTGTTTTTGACCGTCCACCAGGACCATTTTATATAGAGCTGTAGAAAACGTACTTGCCCATGCCAGTAGTATGCCAGTAGAGTAGTTTTCTTTTACTAACCTAATCAAATTGTCCCTTGAACTCATGTTAATATCAATGATTTTGGTGTCCTTAACTGTGGAGATTTTTGTTGTCTCAATAGAATCTAGGTAGTATAACGTTTCTGATGGATATTTTGCATTATATTTTGTGTTTTGAATGATTCCAGTTGTATTTGTATTAAACCAGATTTGAAATACACTAGATATTAATTTAAAACCTCAGTTCCCTGGCACAGATATTTAAAGACATTTCTTTGAACTCTCTCTGCGTGTCTTTTATTGCACTGGTTTTTAGACTGTTGCACAATTGAATGGTGTGTTGTTTGCTCACTGTTCCAACCAGTTTAGCCACATTGTGAATGCCTCAGTATTGATAGGCCACACAGGGCCTGCTTTGTATTACATGTTAGGGTGCCGTACAGACACACGCCTTCGCTGTTCAAATGCAGAGTCTGCATTCAGCCATAGTTTCTGCCCAAATGGCCCAGATATTGATATTCTTCACTGCCTAATGGATACAAATTCAATCTGTGGAACCAAAGTGTGAACTGAAACTTTGGCCCTGCTCAAGCTTCCTCCACTCTGACAGCTTAATATCTAGTGTATTTCCACTCTGACAGCTTGTACCTCCACATGGTCGGAAGTTGACCTTTGACCTCCATGTTGATGAGGGCAAAGCTAATTCTTAATGGTGTAATGCATTACATTGCATGATTATGTTTGTGACTTGATTTGATTGTATGTGCTGAAACCCTTATCAGGCAATAACCTTTACACCTAGTTTTTAATATTTACACAACAATAGAACAATATTTTTTATTATGACTTCCAATCCAGTTAGCAGATTAATGGTCATAGAAGTTATGTCATATATAAATATATAAATATAAATATATATATATATATATATATATATATATATATATATGTATGTATATGTGTACAGTCACATATACATACATATACATAAATATATATATATATATATATATATATTTATGTATGTATATGTGACTGTGAATGGTTGATATTATTGACCAATATTAGGTTATCAAACATTTCATTTTTCTTAATACAAGTTTAAACAGTATATTGTTTTGTTTGTAATTACTTTTACCATCATCTTTGGTAATACATTTTCTTCTTCAACTGTAAAATATACTGCCCCCAATATGTATTTTTTATCACATCTAATAAAGAACCAAATTATAGGGAGCCTTGCCACACATGTTATGTGAAAAAAGTTTGTCCATATATTGAAATTATGCGAATTAGAGAATCATCATTAAGTAGAGCAATAATTAGAGCATCATGTATTAAAAATTGAAACTTTCAAATGTATTAACTAATTCCTTAAAGCATTCAAACAAAGTTTTGTGTTGGAGTTTGTCCATCCATCAATCCATCCATCTTCATCCGCTTATCCGGTGTGTTGGAGTTTGTAACATTCCAAAATCCTAATTTTTCATTTTCACTGTATTAGCATATCGGCTCCAAATATCTGTCATCGGTTTCATTAACCGCTTATATCAGTATTGGTATTCAGTATCGATATCAGCCTTGAAAAAGCAGTATCGGTCAATCCCTACTAGTTTTACATGTTTGCGATGTCCGTTCTGTGATTTCTCTGTTCTCCTCGGCTCTACAGGTGGCTGGTGATAGCTGTGGGTCTGGTCAGAGCTTACCTGGCCAGAGGAAGCTACCACGGGCTCTACTACTCCATAGAGAAGCCTCTGAAGTTCTTTCAGACTGGAGCTCTTCTGGAGGTCAGATGAGCACAAAGGGCTGGGCAATATTGACCAAAACAAATATCACAATATATTTGATTAAATACAGTATGTATATATCACAACATCCAATGTATATGCAGCTATTAGGGTTTGATTCATCCATTAATAATGTTTTTAGCATTCAGCTAACCCTTTAGTTTTTTTAACATATACAGTGAGTATTTTGTTAAATGATGTTGCAGTACTGTTGATGATAACAGATACATCTACAAGTATCTGGAGTGAATGATGTATGGAAAATCCCTGTGAGTATTTTGGTCGCCTAATGGATAAATGAATCTTCCAGGAATTGGTTGACTGTTATTCCCGGCCTGTTTATACTGCTACAAAAATCATCAAGTGAATAAAAGCTGGCTCAGTCTTTCATTCAGGTCTGGATGAGTTTCACATGCCTGCTATCTGTAAAGTGTTTGGTATGTCCTTTCTAACATACCAGCAGGGAAACTAACATACCAGACCACACGCTGTGTTAAACATACACAGAACCGAAGAAGTACTTTTATATTATTTAAGACTTTTTGGTAAGATATCAAACTGAATGAAAATATTGTGGCTGAAAATGACAGATAAACGTCCACTACTGTTTTCAAAAGGGGAGAATTGTCTATTTCCCTCTTGTGTTAAAGAGTGCTTGTACACACTGACACTCGTGTAGTGCACTCGTAAAGCAGCATGAGGTGTTTCAGTGATTCTGTCCAGGCACACTAACTCGGTGATAGGAGACTAAGTTTTCTTTAAAATCTGGATCTTCCATTCATGACTGAACACTTCTCTGGCACTGTGGTGTTTAGTTCTCAACAGTGTCAATCGTTTATTGACACGCACAAAACACATTATGTAGAAATTCTAAATCAAGTTTTGTATTATTGAGCTGCATGATTTTACAGAATTACAAATAAATTAAAGAAGGAACCCTAAGCAGGCCCTACATATGTTTTTGTACAGGTTAAAATAAGTGGTATCATGAGCATGTTGAGTAATGTTCTCTTTTCCTTTCACAGATACTGCACTGTGCTGTAGGTGAGTCTCCCTTCAGCCTAAACCCTTACCTCCATCTCGGTCCCTTCAGACAGAGCATCACAAACTACATTACCATTATAATTGTGGTTCTGTATCTCGCACTGAAATTTCACTTGTCAAAATGTTCATTAGAGAAATCTAAAATTGCATTTTAGTACTCCAGAAATGTGGTTGTATGAAACCACTAATCTAAAGATATCTACCAAGGTTTAGATTTTCTTGAGATGTGAATTCCACATATCTTCATTTTACATTCAATTCAAATTCAAAATATTTTCACAAGTTTTAAATGAAAATGTCTGAAGTGCAGTTATAACTGGTTAATAACTGAAAGTAGACATACGTAAAGAGGACAATTTAAAACATGGAGCTCTTTTTTTTATTTTTATTTTGTCACCCATCTGAAATTTAAATTAATGATGGTCATAAGTCCTTTTACAAAAACAAAGTCCTCAATAAAGCTCTTACCAATTTGTTGCTCTTTCTTATTTTTTTGGATGCCACTGCTATCCAATTCCCTGGTTTGCAGATTTAAGTTCTCCACTTATCATTTTGTATATTTAAAGAGTTGACTGACAATATCAGTATTGTCCTTACAGGTATCTTAAAAGTTCTTTTGACCGGTCCAAATGGGTTTGCAGATATCCCAGGTCATTGTGACAAGTCAGATATCAGTGGTTTATATCTGAAATTATGTCTTTCACTGGTCACATTGTAATTGCCACTCGTTAGATTACATTTTTATCTCAGACGGCAAACACAAGCTTTTCCTATTTGAAGTGTTTGCCAAAGAGCGAGCAGAGAACGGCTGGCTCTGGTGGTGTCAATGCGTGAAGAGAGAGCGGCTCTCGCCTGGCTGCCTTGCCGCGGTCCACAGTCCATTCCCTTCATTATAAAGGATTATTGAAGGTTTATCTAGGCTCCCTACGGCTGCTGTCCACTAAACACACACACACACACACACACACACACACACACACACACACACACACACACTCACACACACACAAACACAGCTCTATGTTCGTCTGTACTGGTCAGTTAAAGACACTGCATCAACATAAATACTGTATTTTTTGTGTGTATCTTAGTGCTCACACAATAATTAATCATTTGCTATCAATATGTTGTCCGGTGTATTCAGTTATAAACAAAATATTTTCAGTATGTTGGACAATTTCTGTTTTAATTCTTTCTCCAGCCACCACTGTCTAGATAATAAATAATAATAACAATGAATTGAATATGTATGGCACTTTTCAGGGACCCAAAGTCGCTTTCCAGGGCAAGGTAGAAAACAAAACGAGGCTAAACAAAAGAAAACAAACAACACAACACAGAACAAAACAAGATTCAGGCACAGATGAAAAGGAAGGGAGGCATGGGGCTACAGATAGGCAGAGGTGGAGAGATGGGTCTTGAGGTGGGACTGGAAGATTGTGAGGAATTCAGAGTCACAGATGTCTCTGGGGAGGTAGTTCCAGAGCCTGGGAGCTGCCCTGGAGAAGGCTCTGTCCCCAAAACTGTGGAGGTTGGACTTGTGGATGGAGAGGAGAACGGCTGTGGTGGATGTAAGGGGTGGTAGCGGAAGAGGAAGTCAGTGAGGTATGAGGGTGCCAGATGATGGAGGGCTTTGTAGGTGAGGACTGAGAATTTGTAGGTGATCCGTTGGGAGATGGGAAGCCAGTGGAGTTGTTTTAAGACTGGATTGATGTGATGCCCGGAATTGGTGTGGGTGATGAGTCGGGCGGCCGCGTTCTGGACCTGTTGGAGTCGCTAGATGTAGGTTGAGCTAATACCAAAGAAAAGTGAATTGCAGTAGTTTTGCAGTGCATGAAAAGAAGCTTAAGCTTGTTTACAGACCCTATGCTTATCCAGTGTGCAGAAACGATCAACACTTAGTCCTGCTATCAAAACTAAGGCTGTAACCTTGTAATTATTGACTATTAATTGATTTTTTTAAACTAAAATGTCCAAAAATACAAAAAAAGCCCATTACCACTTCCCAGGTCTTCCCGTCAAGTAAGCTTTTTGTTTAATTAACCAAGATTAGAGTCGCACCTATACAGTATATTCAAATGTGTTCAATGTGAGTGACTACCAGTGCCTCCTTCCTTGTATTCTTACATGTAAGTATTTGGCCTTTGTCCCTTTTTCTTAGGAATCGTACCGTCCTCTGTGGTCTTGACTGGATTCCAGGTAATGTCCCGGGTCTTCCTCACCTGGGCCGTCACACACAGCGTCAGGGAGGTACGACGAGTTTCAGTCTGTTTTTGAACTCCTACACATAAATCAGTCTTGTATAAAACAGTCTGTGTAATAGACTCTGTGTGAATGACACAGCAATGTAAAAGGTATCCTATCCAAAAGTGACGCGTTGATGTTTTCCTTGTTATTAGATCTGGGAGGAGTAAATGTGTGAGTAACGTCGGATGGTTTTGCTGTAGGGTTGCAGGAATAAATCGTCTGACCTTTGTTGTAGTGAATAACAATTGTATCATGTTTTTTTGTGTGTGTCTATTGTATGAAGCTGCAATCTGCATTTCTCTCAACATGCCTTGTTTTTATTCAATGCCCGGGAAAACTGTATTTAGATTGTGAGTGTGTGATAAGATGTTTTAACATCATATTTGCATTGGTTTTAACCTAATATCTGAAGATGGTGACCATCTGCCTGCAGTGTGTTTTTATCTCTGAGCATCTGAAACAAACTGCATGGTTCTGTGGTGTCAAGTCTAGATTAGCCTACAGCAGATTAACTACTGCAGCATGGTGCAAGCCCGTCTGTTCCTCTTCTCCTCCCGTCATCGTTTGTGTGTAATTCTGCAGGTGCAGAGTGAGGACAGTGTGCTGTTGTTTGTCACAGCCTGGACTGTCACAGAGATCATCCGCTACTCCTTCTACACCTTCAGCCTACTCAATCACCTGCCATACCTCATCAAATGGGCAAGGTAGGAAAATCAACCTCAGTGTGTTGTCGGAGCAGGAGTCTTACAGGAGATTTATATTTTATTCTACCCGCTAAAAACATGGATGAACAATCGTTGCAAAATTAGGTAATTCAGTAAGATCTGGGGCAAGGCCTCAAAACTCGTTGGATACTTATTAAATACGTGACTTTCTGTACTGTATGTCCGTTGGACTGAGTATTGACAATTTGTAAGTTGGAACGTTTGGTCAGATTCTAAGTTTTGATAACTTCTTGATCAGATATTTTCTTATGTAAAGTCATGATTTTATCATATTTATACCGTATTAGGCCTGACACTAATGATTATTTTCATTGTTGATGGACTGATTAAGTGTAGTTTATGACATGCCAAAAAGTAGTGGCATGTCATAAACTAAACTTTCTTGAGCCCGATGTAACGTCTTCAAAGTACTTGTTTGGTCTGACAAATAGTCCGAAACCCCTGAGATGTTAAATTTACCATGATATATGAAAAAGAAGAGCAGCAAAACCTCATATTTAGAAAGTTTGACCCAGCAATTGTTTATTTTTTTAATTGTTTTGATTATTTTTATTAGAAATATTAAGGAATTTTGCCTTTAATCAGTGAAATATGATGTAGTTTCACTGACTTGTTACAGAACAAACAGTAATTATACATTTCTTATTTTCTTTCTTAAAAGTAATAAATTACTGGAATAATTACTTTTTTGCAAAAGGTAATTTGTTATGCTACTGTTCATATTACCTAATTTAAAACCCAAAACAGATATCTGACTCTTTTTATAGACACTATAACATTGACAAGGTTTAAGAGGTTTATGAATTTGACACTGTTGCAGGTGAAAGTAATAATATTGCAATAACACTTTTTTTTTTAAGGCATTGCTCCCAACACTTTTATTTATCCATTTAAAAAATCTCATCTATGAAAATCCACCCCTTTCCACCATAAAACTCCACACCTTTATTTCTACCTAATGGGATTCATCTGCAACTTCAACCAAGGCAACAGTTGTTAAGTGCGTCTCTCCCCGCAGTCTTTGTTGCTAGGTAACAAATGAGACCATTGCTATATTGGTATTCGACTTTCAGTTTGAATTGCACCCTGAGAGGCAGAAAAATTGGTTGTGCATCTGTGGAAAATTCGGTGAAGGAAGGATCAGAAAAGACGCTGGGTTCGGTGTGCTAGTGAACTCCCAACGTTTTATTTTCTCTCCTCAATTTTTAACAACTCAGCAGAAGAAAGAGTTCAGTGCATCTCTCATAATTGCGAGCTTTCCCTTCTTCCTGCTTAACAGCTTCTATGACTCAAAATGTAGAAGCATGTCGAGGCACTGGTATTTCATTTTGATTTGCTCTTGAACATGTTCTTGTTAAGCACCACATGATATGGCCTGATATTATTATTATTATTATTATTATTATTATTACAGTATATTTAGAGTTTTGGTGGAATGTACATCATAACATATGATTTGTCTCAGCGGTTTGATCCACTTTCTCACAACAGCTGCGGTACAATTTTGGGAATTCATTTTGAGAATGCCGCCTTTTAACTATTACTTTTAAAGTTTCTCTGTCAGCAGTTGGAACGGGCACCATGTATTTACTGAAATGCATAGTTAAGGTGTTTACATGTGCTTCCATGGATGACTCATCTTTGAAGCTCAGCAATTTGGTTTAGGTGATTTAATTGAATTACTTGTGTCAGAGCCTGTGCACATTCTCAAACATTGCTCACAAGAGATACAAATGTTTTTGGTATGTGTTCTCCTCTGCTTCATGTACGTTAAAAAAACAATAACATTAAAAAAATAAAAAATCTGGTCTTTTGACCACTTTCTTCATCATTTGGTCTGTAGCACTGTGTTCCTCAAGCATGTTTTCTGAGTGGGAAAATTGGTTTGTTTTTGTGAAAAACACTAAAAGGTTTTTTTTGGCCTATCAAGAACATTGCCTAAAAGTTTAAAGCTGGACTGTTTAACAGGCAGGAAGTAACAGTAAAAAGCCAAATCCATTTAACGCATATCTCCCTTAGTGTTTTGCTGTTTATATCGGCTTTACTGCCTGCCCCTCATGTTGCATAAATAATAAAACGTGTATGATTTATTATTTCTCTCTCCTGCCTTCTCTTTCATTAACCCCCTGCTGCAGGTACACGTTTTTCTTTGTGCTGTATCCCATGGGAGTGACCGGGGAACTGCTGACCATCTATGCAGCGCTGCCGTACGTGCAGAAGACAGGCCTGTACTCTGTCACTCTCCCCAACAAGTACAACTTCTCTTTCGACTACTACTCTTTCCTCATCCTCATCATGATCTCCTACATTCCCCGTAAGTAGCCAAGCAGATTTTCCCTCTTTTGAAGTGACAATAAACAGGCATTGATGTTGTGCTTCAACAAAAGTTCATTGCATATACCCAAAAAATTGAAATTGGAGAGACTTTCTTGAATTATAACTTCCTTACTCATAATTGGTATATCATAATCACAAGAAGAAGGCATTAGATTGTACAGGTGTACCTTATAAAGTGGCTATTGAGTGTAAAAAAGAAGGAACCTGTCTCCCTTGTTGATGCTGCTGTTGTTTTAGTGTGATGTAAAACTCACTCAGTCCATTAGTAACATTTTGATCTTCCTCTGCCTCCTCCTCCAGTCTTCCCCCAGCTTTACTTCCACATGATACGACAGAGGAAGAAGGTGCTGGGCCACGTAGAAGACTACAGCAAAGTGGAGTGAGCCTGGCAGCATTCATACGGATCTGATGAAGGAAAATAAATAAAACCTAGGTCTGCTTAAAGTAATGTGAGCCAGTTTTTAAACTGCCAGAGCTGACCTGGCAGAAGATCCAATTATCAAGCGACTTTATATATTTTTTCCAGCTGTTGTCCGGGTTGTATAGATGCTCACAAATCACAACCGAACTGCTGTTTTATTTTTTTTGTTCTTTTTTTTTTTTTTTATGAACAAACTGCAGTTGCTTTTGTTAAGTGAGGGAGCCTGCAGCTGTAAGTAAACTGTATCTTGATTCGGATACAGTTGAGCTGTTGTCTGAGCACTGAGCAGAACTCTGTCACAGCAAAGCATTGGACTGAAAGAATGGATAAGCTCTAACAGAATGGATAACTCCTTAATAAATGTCACTATAAAAATTCCCAATAGATTTTTCATCTCCCCATGGCTCATCTTTTGGTCTCTTTTAAAGAATCAGTTGTGCTTTACTCTAATGTAGAAAGAATACTGAAGACTAGTACTAAAACTAGGTTGTAGGTTTTGCATCCACAGTGTGTTTGTTGGTGGTCCTGATTTGTAATTTAGTTTTGTCTTTCATACATTTCACTCAAAAGTTTAATTAGATTCCTAAGTTAGTTCAATAAACCTTTTTCATTCTGTGCTTGCATGGTTTTTTTATCTGTTTTTCTT
The DNA here is from genome assembly GCF_013103735.1 of Etheostoma cragini. Classification (NCBI taxonomy): domain Eukaryota; kingdom Metazoa; phylum Chordata; class Actinopteri; order Perciformes; family Percidae; genus Etheostoma; species Etheostoma cragini. Next base: position 7,711,020 of record NC_048417.1, read on the forward strand.
GTGTTTTGCTTGGTGTTTGCTTGCATGTAGTTTTGACTTCTCTCTTAGTTGCATTCTTAGTGATTTTACATCGATCATGTTGACTTATGAAGCTCAAGTTTCCCAGTGATGACTGTGAGTTGTCTTTTGATGTTTGATGTTTAGGTGGCTTATACATACAGTATACAAGTAGCCAGTTTTTTTCCCCATCACTCATCCTTTCAAGTGAGCAAACATACCTCTTCTCCCTATGTGATTGCATTTCCTTTTTTATCTATTGAAAGTAACTAATTTTAGCATTTTATAGCTCCAATAAAGTGATACTTTAAATTAGAACACACTTTTATTCCTGCTTCCTTAAGCTCTCAGTCTTCAGTTTTCATCTCTTCAGTGTCTTAAGAGGTCACTGTCTAACAAATGTTAAAAACGTATTACAAAAGAACAATTAAGACATATTTACTTAAGTTATGGGACACTTAATAAAAATGAACAGCAAAGCATAGAGTAGCAGCAGTGTTTTCTGATGAAATTAGCTTTGATGTGTAACAAACAAAACCGCATTGTAGCCTAAATATATGCTAGATGGTTGTATAGACTTTTATTTTGAAATACAGAGTGATGGCGCTATACTTTGGTACATAAACTGGTGGTTATTAAATTATGGAGAGCTTTGTCAGCTAAAATACTATTCCTAAGTGACATGTCCCTGTCAATGGGGCATTAATGCTTTAGAAGAAAGTGAACAGACTTTGTACTGAATTCAATTGGTGAGATTGTAGTCATGCCTTTACAACGAGGTGATCATAATAATGTGCGTTACAGAGAGAGAGAGAGAACCATGAATCAGACTAATTCCATTGTTTTGTCCGTTGTTTGTTTTTAATAGTCAGATTTGATGCAAATACATAATGTTCTCTCATTGTTTTGGACAGTGTTACATTTGGAAATTGTAATCCTGAATGCTGCCTATGTATTTTGTTGTATTTAGTTCAGTTGCAGCTGTTCTGTCGGACAATAACTTAATACCAGGCTGAAAAGTGTTCTTTTGTTGCCCTCTTTACACTTAGCCATCTCATCTATGATATTTCTGCCTTCATCCTAGTGCATAGTAGGGGAATGGAATTTAGTTGTGGTGCTCACAACATTTCAAAATTAAATTTTCACCTGTTATCCTGGATCAGTCGTTTCTAGACTCCCCTTTAGAAGCTGAAAAAATGTTACGCAATGCATCAGTTAATGTTATTAGTTACACTTGTGTTTGAGAAGTTGTAAAAAAGGCTAGTCTTCTGTAATTTTTTCCTTAGTCTCATGTGCCTCTCCCAAGGGGTCCTGCCCCACAGTTTGGGAGCTATTGCTCTGGATAGTCCACCTGACAAGCTGTAGGTAGTTTTTTTTTTTATGGTTTTATTTCTTTGGAAGATGGTAGTGCCAATGAAACTTTTTCCACAGTGAGATGTGTGGATCGTCCAGAGGGACTGCAATGCTGGTTTCTAGAAAAATGTTGCTGTCAAAATATTTTAAATTGAATTTCATATCATGTTTTGAGTGCCAAATACAAAATTACTTTCACATTCACAGGGGTGGAGGCAGAAATCTCAGAAATGGCTTCCAAAACCTTTGCATGTCTAAATACTGTTCTACCAGAAGTGAGTATGATTTATTTGTATATTAGGCGAACCGACCCTTTAATGTTTCCAATCGCAGCCACTACTTTCATGTGTTCTTTAAAATTTGCTTTAAGCAATGACAACATTACTGATTTCCACAAAAACATGTTATGTTGCTGAGGTTTTGCTTGCTTTTATGACCATATACCTGTCTTACACTGAATTATGTAGCAAAGCGAGCAGCTAGTGGCCAAAATGTCAAATATTTCTCCCTGTGAATGGTTGAGCATGATTTGGGATACTTGTTGCAAATGTCTAGCAGGAGCAGACATGCAGCTCATTGTAAACCTGCATGAAAGAGGAAATCTGGATGCCTTGAATGATTATGTGTGTTACAACCAAACTTTGAAAAAGATAAGAAAATTTAAAAGCATGGCATATGTTACACCAGAACCGGTTCTACTTAATAAAGTTTTGATACAAATGTTTTGCATGGGACCAGCAGACTTTGTACAGGTATGAATAAGGAGTATATATTTACAATAAACCTATATTATTGGAAGCAAATTCACAATTATTACGTAACTTACATGCGTTGATGGAGGATTGGTGGTCCGTGAGAGTTATAGTGCGCTTCTGATTCAGAATTCAATTCATTGGTAAGAAACTGAATGGGTTTTATGCCTAAGATTCATTCACTCATGCAACACGTAAGTGGGAACATTGTCTGTTGGAAAATTCAGCAGCCCTGGAAGGCTTCACCATCTATCTACTTCAAAGTATCTTAAGACACATGAGCCAATGGTATCAATTAATTTGATGCATGTAGCAGGTCAGGGTTAACACTTCTCAGAAGGATTGTGCCTTTCATCTGTGTGCTGCTGTTTAGATCATATTACTAATGTACAGCATCTATCTCTATGAGTGAAAATACTCAAGCATTGAGGAGCAGTGGAAGAGCCAGTCAGTTGTCTCTGTAGTTTGTACTGCACATGTATATAGATAATCAAACCCCAAAAAATACAAAAATTATATTGAACTAGTATTGTAAATTCCTGTATGTCTAAGGGACAATGTACAATTTTAAACATACATATAGCATTTGATCTATTGACTATTGAAAAATATACATTTTCTTTAAAAAACTCATACAAAGAAAAAATGAATATATTGTACATAAAACATTCATTATAAAGAAGAATTGAGTATAGCATTACAATAATTGATAAAAGCTTATGTTAAAGAAGCATTGCCTGCAGTGTTGCACCTCCACAAAGTTTGGGGACTTCAAAGGTCAAAGTACAAGCAGCAGAGGTAGAGATATCCTTACTTTTAGATCGCAGTGTCAAGCTACATAGTAGATTACTGAATCCTATCTTTCTCTAAAGTACTGTTCAAAAAAAGCTGGGTCCAGGCTAGTTTACTGATAGCCAGACAGATTCTTTTAAGAGAATGGAGGAATGAAAGGGTGACGTCAATCCAGGAGTGGGCTTGTGAGATGGTTACGGTGGCAGCACTTGAAAAAATGTCATGTAAACGGTTTGCCTGATTGGATGTCTATACTAGAAAGAGGGGAAGGTACCTGAGCTTTCTGATAGGTTCCTAAGAAGCTTTGTGCTGGGGTGAGACGTGTACGATGGGCTTAAGGTGTCCTTTACATTATTTGGTTTATAGTTTGTCTATTTTGTTATTGTTTGTGTTGTATGGTTTTGAATAAGGTCGCAACTGTGTCACCTTTTTCTTGATTTTTGTCTGGGTGGGTTATCTTAACAAAGGGGGGGGGATATGTTCATGTTGCAAATGGTATGTTTTGTGTTGTGTTAAAATGTGTTAATCATAAAAAACATAAAAAAAATTACCCTCATCTAATTTACAAACCCTGCCCATGCAATCTTCCATATCTCATAGTGAAGTGTTTAGCTGCAACAGTCTCAGAAAAACTTCCACAAAATGTTTTCATGTATCCTTCTAAGTCTCTACATTGTTTTTGCAGTCATATGTTCATTGTCATTATTGACATGGTTGCAGTCTTCCCCACTCTTATGCAGATGGCAGGTTCTCGCAGCTGGAAGGGGGGGCTGACCAGCGCCCATCTGTGGTAACAAAACAGCAATATTTCCGGCTGTTTTAGAAGACACAGACAATCAATGGGACTTTGGTTACACTAATAATTACCACGTGAGGATGGATATTGATCTCAATTTATACAACTTATTTTTATAGACCCATGTGTGCAAAAACTGTTTGGAAGCAAACCTATTGTTTGACAAAATGACCAAATGTAATCTGTGATGTAACCTTTTTTGTGTGTACCATTAAATCAATAAAATAAAAGAGAAAAGGTGAGATAGGTTACAATGGTAACCGTGAATTAAGTGATTGTTACGTGGGACCCAAATATTGATCGGTTGAACCCGAAGGCCACTAGGGACCAGGCTCAGGACACAAAGTCTCTGACATCATGGGCCAGCAGCTTGGGGCCTATAAATATTTGGCATGCAGTTAATCCCACCTGTAAGGATTTTTCCTTTTTCTCAGGTAGACATAACTCTTTTTCAGAATAGATTTTCTTTTTGCATCCCCTCAATTATTTCATCCAATTGGTAAAGCGATGTCACTCCCGATGGCATTGTCTGACTATAGAGAGGTCCTTAGCGCTGCCACCCTTGGCCAGCTGTCTCAACGTGCGTTTAGATGGCACTTCAATACCGCTTCACTGAAAAATAAATCCTTTATCAGTGTTTATTGCAGAATTCCGGATATTTAAAGAAATTATTGTTTGCTCTGTAGAAGACCCTTGGATATTGTGGGACGTAATGAAAAGTTTTTTGGAGCAATACCATACTTTTCTGCTCGTATGCATGCAAATCTACGTCATTGAAACGTCAAAACCTTGAAAGATGAGTTGATCAGGTTAGACTCACTGTTACAAACTAATTTATAGTGATAGTTTTAGAACGATAATTAGTCTAGAAGTATAATAAACAACATTCTGGAAAAGAAGTTTAAATATCTAATTCTCAGAGCAAGACAGCGCATCCTCAGATGGACATATTAGAACCAGCCCTGTCCAAATTAGTAAATCCTTTCAGACATTTTATTCCAATCTGTATGAATCTGAGGTACCCATTGACAGTTGGTTAAATCAGCTTGACATGCCTCAATTATCAGCAAAGGAATCAGCTAGCTAGCTGGATGAATTGAGTGCTATTGAAGAGTTAAGGCTGGCAGTACAAAATATGGAAAAAGAAAAATCACTGGGCTTTAATGGGATTCCCCTGAATTTTATGCAACGTTTTGGGAACAGCTGGGCCCCTTCCTTTTTGACATGATTAACTTCTCTATTGAGAAGGGTGAATTCTCAAGGGATGTTAACACAGCCTTAATGTCCTTATTCCTAAAAAAGGATAAGGATCCCACAGAGTGTTCTAGCTATCGACCTCTGAGTCTGCTTAACACTGACATAAAACCATTTGCAAAGCTATTAGCCCGTTGTTTGGAGTCTCATATGGCAAAATTAGCAAACTCTGACCAAACAGTATTCATAAAAACGAGACTAGCAGCAGACAATGTCAGATGCTTTCTCTACATTGCTGATGTGGCAGGGGACAGTGAGACCCCAATGCCACTTCTCTCTCTTGATGCAACGAAAGCCTTTGACAGACTTGAGTGATCCTTTTCATGGTCGGTCTTAGAGCTGATGGGCTTTGGTAACACTTTCATTGGTATAATTAAAGTGTTGTATATTAATCCCTCAGCCCGAGTCTTAACCAGACGCACTTCCTACTCTTTATTTCCAGTTTCTAGATCCTCCCGTTGCCCCTTGAGTCCTGCATTATTTGTCATTTCTTTAGAGTTGCTGGCTCAAGCCATTCGCCAGTCAATTACGGTGTCACCAATATGCATTTGAAATACCCAGCATCATTTCTCATTATCTGTGGACGATGTTTTAGGTCTTTTTAGACCTAACAAAACAAAGCCGCGAAAACTGGACTACTAGACCTCCAGCAATGAATAAGAAAAGAAAGACAAAAATAGCTAAACAAAAAGGCAGTGTTGAGCTGCGCTGCTTCAGTCTTCCCCTTTTACCCAGCATTCCCAGCCTCTCATACCCGGGG
>NC_048417.1:7716733-7721861 GCF_013103735.1 Etheostoma cragini
GGGGGCACCCTCCAGCAGACAATCAGGAACACCTGAGATGAACAGAGAGGGGAGAGAAAACTAAAGGGAGGAAGCACACAACAGTATGTAAAATGTTGTTGAATGGGAGACACTGACTCTTTATCTAAAGAATATCAACATTTTCACGTACGGTATTATATTGTTTATGGATCTCTACTATGAGTAATGCAAGATTGGAATGGAGGTTTTTGTCTTAATGCTTTGTTTAGAAAACTTCGACCCAAAACCTTTGATTACCAAATTGGTTGTGCCAATAGCAGTTGTCGAGTGAGAACTTAGTCTGAATAAAGTGGTTTAAAATTGACAAAATTTTCTTTGAAATCAGAATCGGTCTGATCAAAGAATAAATAAACAAAATAAATGTGACCCAATATTTAAGCCAGCTTTGTTACTCTGTGCCATGGACACAATCAGTCAGATACTCGTACTGTTGTACAAAGCAACATTGGACGGACCTATTTGACCCTTTCTAACATAACCACTTCCAAAGAATATACATATACAATATATCTACGTGCATATACATTACAGTGTGCACAAAAGCAGATTGTGTGTGTGTGTGTGTGTGTGTGTGTGTGTGTGTTTGTGCGCGTGTGTGTTTTGATTGCACAATCCCCAGACTGACAGCGAAGGTCGTTTAACACCAGGACAACACTGCAGCGCAAATGCAGCATTTTCTCCTATTAATGAAAGAGAATAAAACTACACTAGGCTGCATCTTCCTCCTGGGTCTCACATGTTTACATGTTGCCGTGGGTGAGGGGACTCTTCTCTTCTCAGTTCTTGGTCTCATGATGCATTAGTCTCATAGCATTCACCACTCACGCATTGTTCTGCTTATTCACCTATTTCAGCCACTAGATCGCACAGGTTGTGAAAATCTGGAACGCCTGATGCTATTTTCGTCTGAACAACTGACTGAATCAATGTAGCCTGATAATAAGAGAGATTTCATTTAACCTCATTCATTCATTGTGATTCTAATCTGGAGCGTAGAACAAGATGCAGGCTGGGATTCTGGGGTGAGATTCAACCCTCTGCTGCGTATGTCCTGGGTGTATTCTGGGTTATGATAAGATGATCACTGTTTCCATGGTGTGTGGTGATACATGCGTTATGTACCTTTAATTATCTGTAAACAATCTGTGATTTATGGATCCAATGTCAAACACCTACATCTCTGCGTTTTTGGGCTTTTCCTCTTTCTTTAAATACCAAAAATATAAAAGCAAAAGAGGATCATATCAATGACACATTTTCTCCTTGTTTTTTTATCTGCCGCTACATCCTCTGGTGTTTTGTTTTACATTGCTGAAGTTTAATTTTCTCCTTAAGTTTAGGTATTGCAATGATGAGAATAGATTACAAAAATATGGCCACATAGTTGACTGAGTCCACCCTCGCTATTAAAAGCTACTGAGCGGAGCTCACATGCTGTGTGCAGGTTTGTTGGCCTGACTGCTTATACTAAACATTTCCTAGTCACAGACAGAATATTGTTCCACACAGTCTTTTGTTGTGGCATGAAAATCGGAAAAGGACGTTAGTTTAATAGAATTGTTGGCTGCAGGCGCTCGCTTTATGGCTCGACATGTGCTAACAAGAGGTTTGAATAGACCCAAAGACATCTTTCTTAGAAATACATAGATATATTTCCTTGGAAGGAGCTGAAAAAAGTACTGTATTTTATGTCTTGTGGTCACAACATCTGTAGCCAATGTGTTGAAACTTTTATGTTTCCCATTTCTCATGTGAAACTGGTGTTGCATGGTTTGGGTTTACAGGAAAAGATTCTGTCATTTCGGGGTGACAGTAGCTCAGTCAGTAGGGAGTTGGGTTGGGAGGCGGAGGGTCGCTCGTTCAATCCCCGCACAAACCAGTCAAAGTATGATGGCGGACTGGTGGAGAGATGCCAGTTCACATTCTGGGCACTGACATGGTGCTCTTGAGCAAGGCACCAAACCCCCAACTGCTCGGGGCACTCTGACATTTCTCCATTAGAGCATGTATAGGTGTAGAGCATATGTGTGTAATTCAAGTCTGTGTCTAATGTGTGCAATAGCAAAAGAGAGTAAATTGCAATGTCCCCTCTCAGGACTAATAAAGGATATATTATTATTATTATACTCGTCTCCCAGTGTTGGTTTTGTGTTTGTTTGTGTATTATAATTGTGCTGCCAAAACAGATTTAGAACTCAAGAGATCCTTCTGGTAAAACCATAGACTGTAAAATCAGATATCAAGCATGGTTGCTGCCTTCACAAGAGGTTTTTCTTCTATTCAGTAGCTGACTTTCCTCAGGCCTACTGTTCCTTGTGATCACATGAACTCCTTCAGAAATTCTTTCAACAGACACATCTATGCCACAAAAGAAGACATTGGCCACATATTCCAGTGCATGTTATCCCTGCAGAAGGATCTCTGGAAGGTCAATAAATTCGGTGTGGGATGTCTCCTTTACTCCAGTGAGTGCACTGACCTCTGTGCAGGGTCACACGCAGAGTCAGAGGCTGGTTTTGCAAAACATCTTAGACTTTTTTTGTTTTTGGGCATGTTTAGGCCTTTATTAAAAGGACAGTTTAAAACAGAATAGGGGAGACGGAAGAGAAATGACATGCAGCAAAAAGAGCCACAGGTCAGAATAAAAACCCCAGGGTCCCTGTGTTAAGGGCCTTGGTACACGTACACTCAACTAAGTGAGCTACCCAGGCGCCACATTCTTCTAGAGCTTTTGATCACATAACCCAATCCTCCTCAGCTGGTTGTCTGGTTGTCATGAGATTGTAGATGTTTGAATTTCAATTTTTTAATCGCAAACTCTGTTTGGTGTACAGTTTGATAGCCTTAGACATTAAAAGTTGAGATTAAGAAAGTGGATCTGAAAATGCCAAAATCTGTAACGTAAATGTTTTGATTCATACAATTAGTTTTAAATGTTAAGTGAATAGAATAGAAAATTAAAGGTTGGCCTTTACAATCTGCAGTGCCTATCATCTGCATATTACATACAAAGTTGCTACTTTAGAATGACTTGCCACATCATTTCTCTTTGATTTCTTCTTTCTGTATGATTTATTTCCCATGCTGTTTCTTTTAAACTTAGATACATGCAGATATATTCACTGAAAATCAAAGTGTGTTTATTTAGTGAACTGAATGTTGTTGCTGTAGCTTTTCCCCTTGTCCCCCTCCATTTTGGTCTTTAATCTTCAGCTCAGCATGACTGGACTCTACTGTGTTTTAAAAATGCTTTAATGGGTGAAAACAAATTGCCATATTCCATAGAGTGTGAGCAATCTGGGAACAAGACTTTATAATAATGCTTTGTGTTTTTTATTCTCCACATTTTATGAACAGCATGTGTTTATGTAGATTTACTACAATGCTTCATATAATCTTTCTTGCACGGGATGATCACTAATACATTTCCTTGATAAAAGTCCTCATGCTTCTCAAATAATCCTGCCAAATAACTTACACAGGCGTTTAACGCAGGATATTAACTTTTGAAATCACACTATTTTAACGGGTTGGTTTATCCAGATCACAAAAAATTAAGAAAAACATGTTTTCCTTACAGAACAGGACTACATGCAGTTGAAAATAAGTCCAACAATTTACCAGATCATTAGAGTGATGGTCCCTAACAAGTGTTTTTGTTTATTTAGTGTTTTTCAAATTCATACTTCAATGCCTCAAGCAACGCAAATAAAGTTGTATTCAATTCAATTTTACCAGGGTGGCAGCTGATCTGACATCTGCAAGTAAAACAGATACTAACTGATGATGGTTTTGGTGAAATAACCAATTGAATAATTACAGTTTACATAACTCACATCAAATCCCAATGGGAACTGAAATAGCAAATGGTAATGCAATTAAATGTGTGTGACTCTCCTCTTTGTGTGTGAGTGGGTGTTTATGCATGTCCATCTTGTGTGTGATGATAAACTGACTGACGTTCAGATGATTGCAGCAATGTTCTGTATCCAATCAACAGGGAACCCAATCTTTATGTTCCCATATTCAGTATTTTTAGAGGTAAACACGTTTGTTTTTTTACCTTGATACAAATTAGTAAATTTCAATTAGTTTGAAAATCAGATGAAAGAAGGAAACACAGCCGGAATCCACATTAGACTATGAAGAAAATTAAATTAAAAATGACATTTACTTAGACTTTAGCTCAGCTTGTCTCAAGCCTCCCTCACCATTACCTTCTTGGGGGGGGGGGTGAAAAGTGGATTTGCCTATAGGGAATCTGGTATAAATGTTAGGTTGTTTTTTGGTAAGAAACGTTTCTTGATATTTAGATTTTATGCTGACTGCTTGCTTTAGATGCTCTGATTCTGCAAGCAATGACATGAAGGAAGGTTAGGTTACGGTTCAAGTGGATAGAGTATTTAATTCTGTATTTAAATGATGTGTAATACATTCAGTGACCTTCTTGGCTGTACCAGTTTAACAGTGGCAGTGGAGGAAAAAGTATTTACATTCATTTATCAAGTGTCTCTAGCATTGCCAATGTAAAAATAATTTATAAGTACGATTTTGCATTGAAAATGTTTCTGTATGGGGCCCTGATAGCTCAGTTGGTAAAGCGGGTACCCATATACAGAGGTTTACTCCTCGACACAGCGGGTCTGGGTTTGCCTGCGGCCCTTTGCTGCATGTCATTCCCCTTTCACTTCTTCAGCTGTCCTGTCCTTAAAGGCCTAAAATGCCCCAAAAATAATCTTAAAAAAGGAAAATGTTTCTAAATGTTTTATCTGCAGAATGCAAAAATCAAAAGTCAAAGTATGCATTATGCAGACTGGCCCCTTTGAGAGTAGTAGTGTTTACAATATTAGATTATTAATGCAAGCAACAATTTAAAGTGCCCATATTATGCTCATCGTCAGATTCTTTTTTGTATTTAGAGGTTGTACCAGATTAGGTTTACATGGTTTAATTTTCAAAAAACACCTGATTTTGTTATACTGCACGTTGCTGCAGCTCCTCTTTTCACCCTGTGTGTGTCTTGTTTGTGAACAACACGTTCTCACTCCCAAGTCGTAAAATATGGACGCTTGGTCAGGAGCCCTTGGCGTAACCATTCAACGTCATG
>NC_048417.1:7721961-7760842 GCF_013103735.1 Etheostoma cragini
GGGGGGGGGGACTTTGGGCTTTTTCACTTTGTGAACCTATAACATGGATAAAAAAAGATATGTCACAATAAAGGAAAATGAAAAAGCCAAACAGCATAATATGAGCACTTTAATGTTGTTAGTCAAGCCAACATGAACAATTTCATATTCTTTCATCAATGAGAATACATCATTGTTTAAAGGCTGATCATGAGTCAAATATTGCAAAGTCCACTTTGTGACCAAAGGTATGTGTAAACCCCTCCTTAAAGGCTATGTTTCTATATTGTTGGAAACAAAAGAATTTTATGATGTTATATATATTAGTTCTTCCAACTTTGTGACAACATAACAGGTTTGTCTCTCGTCTGTTTCCACATGACAATGCCCCCATGCACAAAGCCAGGTCTATGAAGAAATGGTTTTCCCTGTTGTGGAAGAACTTGACTGGTCATCACAGAGTAAGAAAACCCAACCATGAGAGAGATTCATCACCCAACATCAGCGGCCAACCCCTTCAATGGGAGCAAATTTCTGTAGCCATGTTCCCTGGTTTTACACATTCAACTGTTACATGTGCTGTTTAGGTGTCCATTACTTTTATGTAAATAGTGGTTTAGCAGTAAAGTCACTTACATGTAAGCTGTTGCACAAATGTGAAAGGTAAAATATATTTTTTCTGAAAGGTAGTCAAAGTGAAGTAGGACATACTCAACTAAATTACAGTACTCAAGTATATATATGTGCACGAGTTGCTTTCCAACACTGACTAATCTTCTCTATGGGTGACAAAAAGATGAGAGCGGTCTTATTTCCTTGTTCCTGTAACTTGATTCTTTATATTGATGTGTTTTTTGCGAGTTAAATATGGTTAGATCTTTATAAATGTGTATTAATCAACAATAAATTAGTGTGTGTATGTGTGTATGTGTGTGTATGTGTGTGTGAGAGAAAGCGAGAAAAAAATACAAAGAGCAAAGAAGAACAAGCAAGTAAACAGTCATAAGACAAGCAGAGAAAATAAGTTGCACATCTCGATCAAGATGAATTTGTACGTGATATAAATCTGAGTTCCGCTTTTTATTTGGCGGGGACAGTTTTGAATGGAAGCTCCTGTTCTTTCCTTTAACAGAGTTTCAGCCTTAATAAAAATCTAAAAAAGGGCATAGAGAATGCAGCTGGAGGTAAGCCGGTCCCAGTAAACACATGAGGCTTCTCATCACATGCCTCCAATTTACATTCATTAGCACACAATGTGAAGTTAAATGAGACAAATGCTCTTTCCTCATATGTAAATGACAACTGACTGCCACACGCAACTTAAACAGTCAGGATAACCACGTTTTCCTATAATGACAGAGTCTGATGAGCCCTCGTCCTGACTGGTCACACAGCGCAAGCCCTATCACTGTCAACAAGAAGCGGGGATAAAAAGGGCTGCAGATCATTTCACTCTTGATTATCTTCCCAATAAACCCATTAGGGCCTTTCATGTATTAAAATATCAAACTGATTCTCATCAGGAGTTGCCAGAGCCCAAGATGACATCTTCAGCTTGCTTGTTTTGTCCAACAAAACCAAAACATAGGCAACCTTTTTTAGATATAAGAATTTACAATTTTAAAAGAGAGGGAAATAGGGAGAGAGAGAGGTGCAGGGGGGGGGGCTATCCAGCTGTGCGTACAGGCCCGCCCATTCATCGAAAGCGGCCGGGGGTCGCACTCAGCCTCGGATTTTGATTGACTGGCCTATCGTCCAATGAAAGCGCACCCTCACCCTTGTCCTTTTCCAATGGAAGCAAGGCGGAGAGGCGGCCCGCAGGAAGCACACTTGGTTGAATGGCCATTAAAGCAGCAATCAGCGGTAAATGTGTTTTGATGCCACGCTCCAAACACACACCGAACCGACTGTCCGAGGCTACAGGGGCACACTTTGCCACCGTGTAACAACTTTGTGAAATGCTGCCGCTGCACCACTGCGAAATCGCACTGTGCGGAGTCTGGCTACAGATCTAATCAGAGTCTCTCTCTGGGGATTTGAACATTGATGGACAGCTGTTGGGACATTGATTCGGGGAGGAGGTTGGCGATCAATTGACCGTGCGGCAACACAGGCTATAGCCCACCATGAACCAAGTAGCGGGTTTATGTGGCTGCCAAAGGGGGAAGAGGAGCGGCTGAGTTGTCTCCTCAGCGTGTGTGGGAAGATCGTGATGATGCTTTGTGGCCAAACGTGATGCTCCCACCGCCGTCCAGGCTGCAGTGTTTGGTCAGTGCTGTTGCATCAAGACTTGAGGGGACCTAATAAGAGCGGTCAACATGGGATTCACCTTTTCAATTCCCTTAATATCCCTCTTTTCCGGACACGAACCATTTACACCAGCAGATGAACATGTCAGTAGATGTAACGGATCCACAGCGTAATTGATGGTGTTGCGCTATGATCCCTGCAGTCTGTGTAATGGTTTGTATTCCATCAACAGCGCGCGCTGCCGTGCAACCTCTCCATGGATGGTAGTTAATTGGCTCCAATGATGTAGACCCCAATGCACATGGGTCTAATGTTCCATCCTCTCGTGGCGAAACTGGCTCCTTAGTGATAACCGAGCATGTTAAATTGTTTTTATGCCCAGAGCTTTCCACCTCTTCTGGTAATTGCTTTGGATGAGGTGTTTTTTTTAAAGACTTTTTAGAATGAATGTTTTCCTCTAATAGTGAGGGAATTAACCGGTGGCAGTTTAAAGCACACAGGCTGCTTCAACAGTGACCAACTATGGAAAAACCAACTTATGACAGACATTTAATGCGCCTTATCTTTGGGACTTAATAGTTTCCGGGTATAATATCTGAGTGGAAAACCAAACGTTTCCCACAGTGTTTATTTGTAGAGGTACTTTTCTGTCTTTGCCTCCTTGTTCTCCACTATGTCAAGATCAAACAGTGTCAGCCCACCCGGAGTCGGTGCGCCCGGGCTGAGGGGAGGGACCGAGCACAGATCAGCTTGGGGAGAGTCCGAGTCCGTGGCCAACGGGTGCCCATACTCGGCCAGTTCTCCGCGCAAGAAGCTCACCCGGGCCAACAGTCGGTGGAGAGAAGAGGATGATCTGGACCAGCGGCAGCCCGGGCGAGCCACAACGACCGTCAGCAGGGTCAGCTTCAGGTCCAGGTCTGCTTGGCAGGACCATGGCGAGGAGAGCCGAGACAAAAACCGTGCGTCCCTTAAACGTCCAGACGGCGAGGTGAAACCCAAGTCGGTGGAGTTAGGTCTAGAGGAGCAGAGAGCCAAGCCGAGGACCGAGGAGGTCATGCCCGAAGTGAACTTTTCTTTAGTGGCGTGCTTCATCAGCGTCATGCACATTTTCAAATCCAAGAAATTCCACTCTGATAAGTTGGAGCGTCTCTACCAGCGCTACTTTTTCCGTCTTAACCAGAGCAGTCTAACTATGCTCATGGCAGTGCTGGTGCTGGTCTTCACGGTCATGCTGGGCTTCCACTGCTCCAGTGGATCAGCCAGGCCGAGCATAACTTATGTGGTGGTATTTTCCGTGGCCATCTTCCTAACACTCGTTCTGATGGTGGTCTGCAACAGGAACGGCTTCCACCAGGACCACATGTGGATTGTGTGCTATGTGGTCATCCTTCTGGTGCTGGTGATCCAGGTGGTTGGAGTGCTGCTCGTGCAGCCCAGAAGTGCATCAGAGGGGATCTGGTGGACCGTGTTCTTCATCCATGTCATCTACACTCTGCTGCCCGTTAGGATGCGCGCTGCAGTCATCACTGGAGTTATCCTTTCCGCAATCCACGTTGCTGTTTCTTGGATGCTGAACGGCGTGGATAGCGTTCTGTGGAAACAGGTAGGCCTATGCATGCTTATAAAGTTTTATGTCGATCTGCGCAATGACACGCAATAACGCACTGTGTGCAATAACGCACAGCAAAACATGGGCAGTTCCCTTTTTAAACTTCCTGCTGTTGAACTTGTTTCTCTTTGTCAAATTGGATCACAAGCAGCTCTGACAAATAAGTCAAGTGGCCCTTACTGTATTAGCAGATATACTGGGCAGGGTAGTGTTAAAAGTGCAGTTTAAATATGTTCATCACAGCAGTGGCATGCTCAGACTCTCCAAGAGACAAGAGAGAAAATGATTACCTACATGTTCCTCATAAACTCTTAATGCCTCTGGTAGTACTTTTGCAACATGAATATTTACTTTAAAAAATTGACAGGGCTGCTATCTGTAATAAAGTTCCTTACCAAAATGGGTTTTATTTTCCACCATTTACAGCTGTTACTTGCATCATCTACCTAGGTGTGTGTGTGTGTGCTCCTCTCTCCTTCGTCATTGTTTTGGCTGTTCACTCAATTAAGTTATTTTTATTATCTGGACTTATGCTGCTCATAAACCTTCTTTTTTTTTTTTAAACAATGTGGCTCTTATAAGTGCTTTTATAAATACGTCTGAATGAATAACAAGATATTTTCCAGTTGTTAAAGTATTTTGCGTCTAATGGCGTCCCTAAAATTAGTTGGTTCAATTCAAAAGGTGTTTATCCTTGAATATATAAACACACTATAAAAGAAAAGTATGTGGAGACGCCAGTCCACGTATTTTGTTGTACTTCTGGTCTGGGACTGTTTTTCATGGTTTGGGTTAAGCCCTTTGTTCCACCAAAGGGGATTCTTAATGCGATAGTATACACTGATATTTCAGGCAATAGCTTACCTTCATCTACTGTATGTGGCAACAGCTTGAGGAAGGCCCTTTCCTGTTTCAACATGGGAATGAACCTTGTCCTACTACAAAGAGTTTGGACAAGAACTAATTTATCTGTACGTAAAGACAAAGTTGTTAACAAATGTTCACGTCAGAGAAGCTGGTCTGGCAAAAATTGAGTTGAGATGCTTCCATTCACACTAGAGTGGCAACGGATCCTCACCGTAAGCAACACAGCCGCATGGGGAGGACATTGGGAGTAATTCTCTTTTGTCTGAATAATGCCTATGATTTTGTAATGAGATGTTCAATAATCACATGTGGATGTAACATTGCAGCCTTAAAAACACACGTGCTCCAGACATTAGAAAAGAGAGACCAATGTCCCATACTATGGTAGTGTATCCAACTTTAGGGAGAGAACATTAAGTTGCACCCTGTTTAACAACCCAGTGAAAGTACATGAACAGTCGTTTGACATGACACAGTCACAATTACTTATGCAGTCATTAATGTGCAAAGAATGTTTTGAACACCGGAAAGGATGCAGTATGATGTTTGGTTATATAAGCAAACACTAGGCTGATAGTTTAGTTTTTCTGTGTGACTGGAATGTGACTCTGTGTCTATTTGTATTTTCTGTGAAAGCCGCATTGTCATTTGATGTGATGATGTGAGTGTGTGGGAACGAGCTGCTGTATTTGTGTTTCTTTCCTCACCATCCTGTTGTTTTTAGCATATCTGTTCTCCCCTCTTTACATAGCACCCAGCTAGTCTCTTAGTTAGACCACTGTTTATGTGAGACTTATAACCACTTTCCTCCCCTGAAGGACAAGCCACATGTAGTCTAGAGCGAATAGATAGAAGTGCCTCTTGGAAAAAGTGTCTAAATCAGAATCAACATTAGATTTCACATCGATGGGTTAATTGTTCTCCCCTGTTCCCTAGGCAGCATGACAATATATAGCTTAAACTGCGGTTTGCTTTTGCAATTTAGACAATGTAAGCACCCAGAAGCTGAGGAGTGTGACAGAGGATGCCACTGTTTTGGAAGTCATATATTAACCAAACATGGATGCAAGGCAAGCCAGAGTACCTTTCCGAAACAACTGCTGACGCATTCCCCTGTGACTCTAGAAAACTGTGCTCAGTACTCAGTAGCTTAGCAACAGATTTTATTTCACAAACACCATCCACCTCCTCGCAGTACTTCCCCAGGAGCACCTGTGTGTTTTTATTTTCCCCTCCAGCCATGGACCTCCTGCAGCCATTGACTGCCTGCACATCATTTTGTGTTCTGAATCAAACTGAGAGACAAGACCTCTTGTATCGTCATTGCCCCTCTGCACTGTTGGTGTTCACGTTTTATGATAAAAATAACACTGTAGTGATGCGACCGGCACTCATCATTAAAACAAGCAGTGTAATATGGAAAGCCTATTAGTTCAAATTTCACCAAATTGTTTTGCTGTTTTTTGCTGTAATGTCTTTAATATAGTTTTATATTGCCGGCTGGCTCCATGAGCCTGCACATAATGGCTGGCAGACGGTGTTCTGTAAGTGGCGTTGGTGAATGCACTAGGACCCCTGCTTTAGTCCTTTGTGTGAACAGTGGGGCTCAGAAGTTTGGGCACCCCAGGTAAAAGTTTCTATTTATGTGCATAAAGAAGCCAAGAAAAGATGGAAAAATCTCAAAGTCATCAAATGACAGATTAGACATTTGTATAATATGTCACAAAAAAGTTAGATTTTATTTCCATTATTTACACTTTCAAAATAACAGAAAAAAATCTCTTTATAGTGGACTAGTGTACCACAACTCCAGTGTCTGCCAGGTCTTTCTGGATGGATCGTGCAGTCAAACGTGGGTTTGGTCTTGCTTTTCTCACAATCCTGCAAGCTGTTGAGTCTGATATTCTTCTTGGTCTTCCAGATCTTGCTATAACTTCCACTGTTCCTGATGACTGCCATTTCTTAATTACATTCCAAACAGAGGATATTGGCATCTGAAAACGCTTTGCTATCTTCTTATAGCCTTCTCCTGCTTTGCGAGCGTCAGCTATTTTCAGTTTCAGTCTTCTAGACAACTGCTTAGAAGAAGCCATGGTGTTGATCGTTGGGGCAAGGTCAGATGAGTCTGGGCATTTAAAACCTTAAGATTGACATCACCTGGTCTTTCTAGACGATAATTGAGAACAATCCATGACGCTGTCAGGTCTGCCCAAACTTTTGCAGATGCTGTTTCTTTGTTTTCTGTTATTTTGGAAGTGTAAATGATGGAAATAAAATCTAACTTTTTGTGACATATTATACCGATGTCTAATCTGTCATTTGATTCCTTTTGGAGATTTTTCCATGTTTTCTTGGCCTCTTTATGCACATGATACACATTTTTACTTGGGGTGCCCAAACTTTTGAGCCCCACTGTATCTGTTGTATGTTCATTTTTTTTAAATTTTCAAATCATTAATTGAACTCCTATTCCTCCCATGTTGTAAAGAGGATAACCCTAACCCTGAAGACTTGAATCAATATGAAGCAATTGTGTTAAAAATCGTTCACTGTTGCGATGTTTTTGATACAGTCAATTGTATTATAAAAAAGAAGACCTGTCTGAAGGCAAGGTAAAGCAGTGAAAAATCTCTAAATACACTGATTTAAAAAATCCTTTTTTTGCCTGTTTCTGTAATAAAAGGCAGGTTCTATGACTGTGAAATGTAAACCGGATAGTTTCCACTTTGTGTTTCCGCTGTGGCGAGCTGAGTATCACTTTGCTGTTGGGCTTCATTCTGTTCATCTGACATTCATTAACTTTAATTATTTTGTTTGCTATGTAGGAATTCAGAGTCATGATGGGTAATTTGCAGGGGGAAATAAAAAAATAGTTATGGTACACATCTTTAATATGGATTTATTCAACCAGCAAGGTAATTCCTCTAAGAGCTTGCATTATAACAATGCAATTCTGCTTTTTGCTGACCAGCTCAGTTTTGTGATGATTTTTGCTACGGTTTTATTGTTTACTCCTAATAATATTAATGACTATTTTTTACCACTTCCTTATTGAGTCTGACAATGGCGTCTTCTTAGCTGTTTTCTGTATGGTATGAATTGTTTCTTTTGCCCTAACCAATAGGATGTGACTGATGAATCCAAAGGCTCTGCTAGCATTGGTTAGGAGGAGTTAGCTTGCCGTTATGTCTATGAAAGTGCTCATATTATGGTTCATAATTGTATTTAGAGGTTGCACCTGAATAGGTTTACATGGTTTAATTTTCAAAAACACATTATTTTTGTCATACTGCACATTGTTGCAGAGCCTCTTTTCACCCTGTGTGCTGAGTTGTCTGTTAGGAAGTTAGTGATATGATCATATCCACTACAGTGCTCAATTGCCTATTTTTGATGAGGAAATGAACTACAATTTGTCACTGCGAAGGCATGGAGAACACCCCCTACACCACTGGGCGCTCGGGATTGTTGTCGGCTGCGGGAGGTGAGGAAGGCGGGGACGAAGGCTGCCTGCCCGGCTAAGGGAACTGCCACACAGATTGGCACTGACAAGCCTCCTATTCAGCAACACCAGATCGATAACACACAAAATGAATGAGCTACAAATACCCACGGAATTGGTGCTTTATGATTTTCACAAAAGCCTGGCTGAACACACTTATCAATAGTAGCTAGCAGCTAACCAGGCAAGCTACCCACCCGCAAGATCGAGACAGGGTAGGTGAAATAAAATGATGCCTGAGTTGGAAACGCATCTTTATGTTACTTAAGGGCACTGTTTATGTTGAAAAGACATATTAATTGCATTGTGTGTCTGTTAAGAGGCACAAAGGCACTCTGAACCTTGCTCCGTTAACTGGCGTTTTAGCTCAGTGGAAGCTTGTACACGTAGCTGTAGCTACTCAGTATTGCCTGCACGATTCAGGTCGTTTTTCGTCAATTGAGTACTCACATATTTAACATATAAATTGGTCGGAATTCCCCTTTTAATGATGAACCAATTTTTATTTAATTTTGATTAATTTATTCATCAATTATAAAAAAACATTGGGGGGCTTTTCTGCGTTTTAATGGACAGGATTGCTAGGTGGGGGGGGGGGGGGGGGGGGGGGGGGAAAGACATGTAGGACATTTTCAGAGGTTGGGTCAGGGGCTTCAGTTTGCTTCAAACAAAGTTTTAAATCATTGAACAGCATCAGGCACTTTATCCTAAAAATCGGAGAAGGCGGGTTCTAATGAATTTTGTAACTTTCGGAAACTGACATCTGACTTTTTACACAGAAGCCAGGTTTGCAGAAGTATAAAAGTAGGCCGGGTGTTTACTTCTCGCGTAGGCTGCGTTCAGACCAACTTTAGCCCTATGTGGGGGAAAAAATGTAATTTGTTGGATGAGTCCAGTCCAGCGACGCATTGTGGGCCCCAATGCAGGGGGCTCTGTCAAAAAAGAGTTAAAACAGGCTCAACTTTTGCTGCACAAGACCTTGTAGTTACTAACATAAATGCAAGCACACATTCCTGGTAGATGACTTTGTGGTTTGAGTGCTACAATTATTTGGCCTATTAAATAATTGCTGTTGTGATAGGCGTCCTTGAATAGTCACCATTACATTTATGGACTGTTTGCAAGAGCTTGAAGGCCAATCATTTCATTGCCACCAATGACTGCCACGTCTGTAATTGTTGTGCATTTTACAAATAAAGACCTTGAACCTTTCCTACAGCTGTGCCATTGACTGTGATTGAAAAGCATGGTGGTTGAGGTGAAAGGAGAGTCCGTCCCTGTCATTGTTCAGAACTCAATTCAGATTTTGATCACACTCATATCTTTTCTTATGTTATACCCTTGCCATTGTCAGTTTAAAATGGATTTTCATGGTGGTTTGGGATTTCAGATGGTGATGAAATCTTACACATTTCATATGGCATTTGAATCCTGGGTCTTGATTACTGCCAGACATAGGAGTGTTATTTCATGACCCACCCTCATTAAGTCCGTTGTAATATGAATTTTTAACATAACTGGATGATGTTGCTGAAAGTTATGATGTGACCCTGTGGTTTGTTTTGAAAAACACATTGTACTTTTTTCGCTAAGGCATCTGACAACTGACTTAACTACTAATATATACAATATTAGGCAATAGAAATGTTTACTCAGGAAGTAACCCACACACTATTAAATCACTTTATTAATAGAGCACAATAAAAAACATTCGAAGAAGACTTGCATCAAATATATCTAACCAAAAAACAAGGAATTTAGTTATGTGAGAAATGCTAGAAGTTCCTTTTGTTAAAAAAAATGACAGCATTATCTCCTACCAGCATACAGGTTAATCTGAAAGAATGTTGTCACTTTTCAGACTGAGGCGCATACCTTAAAATAAGCATTACTTCCTCATCAGTTTCTGTGCAAAACTATTTATCATCTTATTAAAATCCAGGGCTTTGACCATCACTAGATGCTAATAGCCAATTCTGCACTCTGAGCTGAAAATGACCTCTCCTTTGTGGGATATTATGTCATTTATAGAAGTGATTGTGTGCACATCCCAATTTCTGGCAGGTGCAGGACAAATGATAAATGCTAAAGTGTAAAAATGCAATGTCCACAACAGTGCTTTAAGTTCCCATAACAGACTTATACATCTCAAAAGAGGACTGGATGTCGAATTTCAACAACCCTCTTTTGAGATGTATAAGTATGTGGAATACCTGTATGAAAGTGTTCTCTTAATTGAGTCATGAGTGGCGCTATTAAGCTTTTTAGACCAACCACAACTACTTGAAGTCACATGTTGGGTCAGCTGATTGTAAGGCTTACATATATCCCTTTGTCAAATGAGTCCACCATTTGCCTGAAGAAGACTCAGTAGGGTTGAAACGTTGCCTTTGTATTAAATTATGGGAGCTTAAAGTAGTTTTCCAAACATTACATATTTACATTGTCACCCATTACTTTTGCGAATTATGTGGGGTCTGCACGTTGGCTCAGTGGTTAGCACTGTCGCCTCACGGCAAGAAGGTCTCTCGGGTTTGATCACTGGTCTGGGCAGGGCCTTTTCTGTGTAGAGTTTGCATTCTTTCCCCGTAGGTTTGTGTGGTTTTCCTCCTACCCCCAAGTTGTGTCAAGTAAAAACCTATTCCAAATCAGATATGTGGATCTGGCTCCTGTTTTGTTTTGTTTGTTTTGTTTTTTGTTTTATTTGTTTTGTTATAACTACTTCACTTTTCTGTTCCCTGTATCTGTCTTTTATTGTCTGTAAAGCGTCCTTGAGTGTTAGAAAGGCGCTGTTAAATAAAATGTATTATTATTATTATTATTATTATTATTATTATCATCATAAAATCGATTTACATATTTTGACGAGATGTAAACGGATTATCCGCTGTGGCAATGGGAACAGCCAATGGAAAAAGAGAACTTTTGCGTTTCATGCAGTTTATGACATAAAAACAAGTCATGTTCACAGCAGATTTGTTTTTCCACTCAGTAATTGTAGACGGGTTGTATCAAACACTGATAGACCATTATCATACCCATGAGTGCCCATCACAAGTATAAGAGCTACATGGTTTTGCTATTTTACATTTTCGTATTGTATTGTTTAGTTTTTCCAGTCACCACCTTATATAGCTTCTCCACAGCCTGGTCATGCCGTCAGGCAGTTCAGGCTTATTGACAATAAAGTTGGTTCTTTGATTTCATCTCTCAAGGAGAGGAATCCCATTATCCTTAATGAGGTTTCAGCTAATGAATCATTCTGCAGAATAAAAAAAGTAAAATAATTTTCAATTATATCAAATTGCAAAGACATACATACTTTCTGGCTTAACACTAGTGAGTGTAGTTTCGGTTTTATGTGACCAGGTCCTACCCGAGCGATTTCTGCTGCCACCTCAAAGGATGTGAAATGAATTTAGTTTGCATTTGCAAAACTCTGCAAGTTGTGTTATTTGAAATAACCCATTAGGCTACAAAGCCTCAGAAGATACCATCTACTGCATTCCTTCGGTGTTTTGGAGAATATTTGGCCCAATGCTGAGCACACACTGAAAACGTCTCTTGCATATTGCTGTTGTGTTTTGGGAACTGTGTGACTAGAGTTTTGGTGATTTTCATGTTCTTACTTATTCAAAAGACTTGATTATCTCTAAGGTTTGTTAGGAATATTTCTTTTTTGGGGTTTATGAAAACCTTTCCAACCCACAGGATATAGCCAGATGAAACGTTTCATCCAGCAGTCGCAATATGTTTGTTAGTTGACTTCAACTGTATGTGGTGTCCATCATCCATTAATCAGGCCAAATGCCCCCTGAGCTACAATTTCCTTTTTAAACATTGTACTGGCATTTAAAACAGTAAAAGTGTTAAAATTGGATTTGATTCACACGTTTTATTCACTCAGCTGACTGTGTCACACCATTAAACTGTATGGTTCAGGAAGCATGAGGTTGACCTGGGGCTTGCCTCACGAAGCAGAATAAGAAGGTCATCCAACTTAGCTCTTAACCCGGGCTTTTGCTCTTAACTCTTCTCCATAGTAACTAATTGTAATCTCACAAACTTAAACATACTATAGACCGAATCACCATCACTACAAAGACCCAAAAAGCAAAAAGCACGGAGCAATGTTTTTTACAGAAGGGTCACTTTTTTGTTTGTTCTACACCTGGGACGCACATGCATTAAATATACATTATATCCTGGATATTCCTGCCTGGTTTCACACTATTGTGCTGATCTACAGGTGGCGTTGACACAACACAACAATGAGCCTGCATCGGCAGGGAAGAAAATGACTGCTAGCAAGTAAACACAAAAGATCAACGCTGTTTAAACTTTTTTACAAATTCAGCTTTGCAAATGTTTTATGAGGAACTAAATGCTTCCACAATTTGTTAGACCTCAGGAGTGCACACTGTGTTTTGGTGAGAAGCGATGACTCAAAACATCACTTTGCTAGTAGACAAGAAAACTCCACAGGGTACTGTGACACTTTGTCTTTACAAGAAATCTAGTGTGGTGTACATATTTGCTGGACCTGTGCCTCACTCTGACTTTAAAACAGGGTTTATAACAGATTGCAGGTGGATAGTTTCTATTGGTGGGAGTAAGAAATAAAATCTACCATTTACAAATTATTAATTAGTGATATTGCTGTTGGTTCAGTGCAGTCTCTTACACTCATATTTCATCCCAGTAGCCCTGGTGAACATCAGCTTTGTTTATAGAAAATAGTTTTTACATACTGAGTGATATGGCAACATTAGCCATGGTGGAATAATGCAGTCGTGTTGTACTTAATCAACAATCCTCCATATTTAATGTGTATGATGACATGCTTTATGGCTTGCTCATACTAAGGTGATAAATGTGAAAAGGATTTGTCAAAATACATCTTTTTAGCGTAGTGTGATCACACAGTCTGATGACCTCAGTATTGACACACAGGGGAACCTAATGGTCATTTTCCATGGTCACCCCCCCCGTGGCTGCTTTATTGACTGCTGTTGAAAGCTCTTTGATGTGAGGAATACAAGCGGACATTTCCCTTCAGTTTCTCCCACACTTTTTTCTTTTATGAATGAGTCAGTTTTAATAAGAACTGTCCTTTAAAAATGTAATCTATAAATGTGCTGGTGTATAAAATGTATATCTGTACCACGGCTGTGAAGGAACACAGATTATTTTCTGTCAATGATGCCATCGGGATTGGGAAAGGTGAAGCTGAATCCAGGACACAAAGCAGCGACCTTTGAACGATTCAAGCTCTCTCTATTTATTGGTTTCAATGTATAAAGCTATAAAGAATTTAGATAGTTGAACCAATCAAGAAACAGAAGATATGCTGGTTCTGTGATTGATTTTTAATTTGACTATTCTGTAGCCTGCCCTACATGGTATGATTTGTGTGGAAAGTCTAGTTGGGGAAAACAAGCTGTTGTTGGTCACTGAAGTCTTAAAGTTAGTTACGTTTTGGTTATTTAGGGAGGTGGTGCTTTGTAACAAATGCCATACGCTAAACTTCCCTTGGAATCCATTAGTCTTTTTTTTCATCTCTATGGTGCTACTTCAGGTATTTTTTTATTTAAACTGTGATCCTCTGATCAGATTTGTCTTCCTTTCATTTTTTTTCTCCCCTCGCAAATGCCACTGCTGTTAGTTTTTTTGTCTTGTTTCTCACATTTTCTTAATGTCAACATCACCAGGAGGCCGTGGTCTGTATGTGTAATAAGGGGTCCCTTTTTGTGGATTTGGACCGATGTTGGAGTCACAGGTTACGTTTTATTTATAGATCATAAGTGCGAAATTTGCCTCAAGAGGCTTTACAATGTGTACAGCATTCGGGGATATATATATATATATATATATATATATATATATATATATATATATATATATAGCTGGATTGAACAACAAGACTTCGCATGTGCATATTCATACCACTTTTCTGTGATGTGCATCTTCAGACACACACTAGTCATTTGTAGGCAGGCATGTTATGCTCCACTGAGAAAACGTCCCTCATAATTCTACAGAGCTACATTTGTGTATCCAGCTTGGGTTCAGTAATCAAAGTTCCCATTTGCATTCCTGAGCTAGATTATTGTTCTGCATGGTGATAACTCAACAATTCTCTTGCAGTGAGTCAGTAAATAGAGAGAGAACCTGAGAGGCTTTGTGTCAATATCACAACACTTCAGATGTTGTTTTGCTTTCACTTTAGTGTAGACTCTCTGTGGCATGTTTAAATGTACTTTTATTATTTACAATTTATTACTGTTACTTGTTGTTTTCATGTTGCTTTGCAACCAAATAGCTAAATATGTTCAAACTATTTAAGCAAGATAAGGACAGTTTTGTTCTAAAGGATTGGTCCCTTTTCCTAAAAGAGACCATGTGTAAGTGGCCACTACTGCCCCAGTGTTTGTATATGAATGGTGGCTGAAATAGCAAGTGCACAGACCTGCTAGCCTGTGCCACCAGGACCTCTTTTTGACATTTTTGTCTACTGCTTAAGTGACCTCACACGGCAAGACTTCAGACCTGATTAAAATGCTTGACCTGTAACATTTAGCTGGAGAGAAGCTTGTTGTAAGCACAGAGAAAGAGTAGGGTTTTAAAAATAGCAATGACTAAGTAATGTGTTTGAATGTAACCCAGCTTGAAATGAGGACATGATGTATTGTTTTTCCTGCGTGACTGTGTGTTGTGCCACATCAATTTTTATGAGGCGAGTCCCCCTTTCTGTTGGTTGCATAGGGGATGTTTTCCTCTCCCGTTCCCGCAGGCCTACCTCATAATCAATGAATCAAAGCCACTGGATAAACGGAGACAGCAAATCTCTGGAACAGGAATTAGATCCCATGAGGTTGAACCTCATGAATACAACTTGTATTAGAGTCTATGATATCCAGGGAAACGGTTGGTTCAAGTTTCCAGGCTGGAATTACCTTGCACCTTGCCATATGCTTCCCAGTATATAACTAGAGAGGGCTGTGATTTTTTTTTTTTTTTTTTTGTAGCCATTTGATGTGTTCACACTCACATTTGTGGTTATTTGGGGATTATTTATGGCATGTTGGTGTCATAAAGTGCAGATTTAAATACCAGATGTGAAAGCTAAACCAAGTACTGATAGTATTATGTGAAAGGGGTTCTGCTATGTTTGATGCACTCAAACCCTATGTTTGGGCTGCTACAAACCTAGATCCCTAAAAGCAAAATTTATTGTTTTTGGCCTCTTGGTGTCTGTACAATAAGAAGCTGTAAACACAATATTGGCATAAAATCAACTCATAGAGTTGATTGTGTTAACACAGTGTGTTAAAAAATAGTTTTTGCATCTAACATTTAAGAAGCAAAGTTATCATTCATTTAGAGTTGTGTTTCTGGTCAATCAATGAATGAAGTCCAATATTCACTGATCTTTTTTATCTCTGTTTTGGTCTCCACCAGCTCGAAATATCTGGCTCTTCTGCTAAATATTCCACTGTGTAGTTACAAGCTTTGCCAGTAGGCCCTTTTGGTGCTTGTTTTGCTTTACAGTTGTTTAATCAGAACTTTTGCCTGCTCTGCTGGAAATCTGGCTGATGAGAGCAGTGAGAATGCACAATGACCGTGGGAAAAAGCTATAAAATGGCAATAGCAAAATTTCACATTTGTGCTGTCCATCTGCATACTATACTACTACTCTTCTCTTGCCCATAATAGCATGAAGCGTGTTCCTTTGAACATACAGGGTGAATCTGTGGCTTTTTACTGATTCTTGTAGCATAAAAATTACCCAAAGTATATTCAGTAACACTTTACTTGAGAGAGTGACATGACACATGAACCCTAACCCTAAAATTAACTTGTCATGACAAAACCGAATGACTCTTACTAAAAGATGCGTTATGTCGTAAAGGTTTGACTTGTTTATGATGTTTATGACACATTCATGAGTGCCATGCCACTTTTATTAAGAAACCTTCAAGTGAGGTGTAACTGTATATTCTAATACCAAACCATTTTGTGACAGTTTGCAACTATGTCTCTTTTCAGAAAAGAGCCCTGATCTGACTGAACCATATATGCACTGCACAAAGCGTGCTTGCTTGCACAGTTACATAGCGCGCTTCACCGACTGCCTTTGTCAAGGTGGCACGAAGAGTCCATTGAGCCCATTACGTGCCATTATGCTAATTGTGGAAAGTAATTCCATTATCATCAGTAATGAATGCAAATCCATTGTCCTGTTTTCAGGTCATTGATGGGTAGAGGGAGAAAATAGGTTGTTTTTTCTGTTCACTTGCACATTTACAGTGACTCACCATTCAAATGATAGTGTGAGAAATGGTCCTTGAAATGATAATTATAGAACTGATCATGCAGCTTATTCAAGGATCCTTACTGTCACATTTTTCTGTATACAAGCATTTCGTTTGGTTTAATTTCCCCACAAATCTTACTGATGTTCTGAAAGACAAATGGTCCTGTTTCCTGGACCTACAGAGCAGACAGATTTCGTTTACTTGGCATCAAATCTCACTGTAGCTCCCACACACCCCTTCCTAGTTTTATAGAGGCACCATTGTCAGAGACATAAAAGCAGTGTGCTTTAGAGGGAGAGTGCATGACAGAGGATGGATATGGGGCAGCATGCCCATTGCCAATTACCCCTCTTACATGGGGAGCAGAACCATTTTGGGGCACAAATGTCCCATGTTAAGATCAGACGTGTGACAGACAGACCAATTAAGATTTAGGGCTTAAAGTAATAAATATTTTCATTATTGATTTAAGTGTTTTATTTATCTTTTTGTGATTAATTGATTGATTGGTCATAGATTATCAGGAAATTCCCCAAAGTGACATATCCCAAAAAATATAACGAACATTCCAAAAGCCAATGGGGCGGCTGTGGCTCAGTGGTAGAGCGGTTGCCTGCCAATCGGAAGGTTGGTGGTTCGATCCCCGCCCCTGCAGTCATTGTCGAAGTGTCCCTGGGCAAGACACTGAACCCCGAGTTGCCCCCGGTGCTGCGCATCGGAGTGAGAATGTGTGTGAATGTTTATCTGATGAGCAGGTGGCACCTTGTATGGCAGCCCTGGCCACAGTGTATGAATGTGTGTGAATGGTGAATGTTTCCTGTAGATGTAAAAGCGCTTTGAGCAGTTGTTAAAATTGGAAAAAGCGCTATATAAATACAGCACATTTACATTTACATTTAATTAAAGTTGCAAGTAGCGTTGGACCACACAGACTTTGCATGAGGAAAAAAACTTCTATATTTTAGCGGATCATTTTTTTGAGTTTCATCAACTTACCAGCTCGAACACTTAAAGGGTCCTTGTTTAAAAACATCAGGTTTTAAACATTTAAAAATTCTCTAGCACCCGGATGTAAGTATATGCTGTAAAGCTTGTTACCTAGATGGAATGTCATTTGTATTTTCCCAAACTACCGGGCTATTGGCTAGTAGTGTTTCTGCACTTTGGTTCATTCTTGTTATATTTAGAAAGGGCTGGTTAGATTGAGATAAAACTGGCTCTAAAATTACAGATTGTCCATATCGGACGGGAAGAGTGTCAACTCTAAAGTTATCATTATTCTGTGGTTGGATGTCAAGGAAAAGTCCTCAGATCCCTCTCCAGCAATGCTACCCACATGTATTATGACTGCGAGGCGGAGAAATAAAGTAACACAGGGTGTGATAAGGCTCAGTCTTCCCCACCAGGCCTTATATGGACGGAGTTTGGGTTTCAGCAGCTTCCAAAAGCTGATCAGGATACTACAGTTTACGAGCTCCAGGTCAGGGATTAGTCAAAGTCATCCTCGTGGAGCTTCCCTGATCAATGTCTCTGCGTCTAAACCTAATCATATTCATATTACAGATGCACAACTGCAGTATGTGGATCAAAGGGGATGACACTACATCTCAGCTTTAGAGTGGAGCTCTCACATTGGTGCCTCAGACTTACAATATTATACCGAGGTTTTATTCAACAGCAGTGCAAATGTTTTGTAGAGCACACAAAATCTGATTTTAAAATGATAAAGCAACAGTGGCAGGTTGGTCAACATGTAGATAATCCCATTAGGTGTTATAAATTTAATTAGGCATATTAATCGGGCAGATCAAACTCTATTTAATCAAATCAGTTCACTGACTTGACCAGTTTGGCATCTGATAATATAATCTGTTAATTATTTGTAGCTTTATGTAATCATTTTGCTGGCAAATGGCTCTTTCTGTCGCTGCACATAAAAGCACAGATACTGTTAAATGTTTAATATTGTTTGTTTTGATTTCTTCATTAGGTCTGTGTGAGAGTTGGTGAGTCTCTGAAGGACCTTATTGCAGAAATCAAAAATACACTGATAACAATTGTCGCGATAGGGGCTCAAGGTTGTTCTATGGGTTTTTGTACAGATACAAATGCAGTGACATGGTTTATTAATAGCTTTTAAATCCATAAATGACTTGATAATATGGAGAATATTGCAGTTTTGTGTGACATTCTTATATGAATGATATGGATAAAATTGAGGCTTGGAGGGTCTGAAATCAATAATAAAATTACTATCAGTGGCTGAAATTAAAAGGCATTATTCACAAAACCAAATAATGTTAGCAGTTTGAGAAGTATTATTGTGCAGGTTGTGTTGTACCTCATGTATTTAATATCACTGTCAGCGATGTTGGTGGTACAGATACCTCTGAATTGCAGTTGAGTAGTTCACATGAATTGATGATTCTGCTTAGGCTTTCTTTTTTTTCTTTTTTCTTTTTTTCTTTTTTTTTAATGAGTTTTATGTTCATGCATGTTGATTTTGAGTCTGCAAACAGAAGAATCCTTTGTATACAAACTGTTTGTCCATTATTTTTGTGTGAAATAGCTTAAATTGGTTCTCATCGCAATGTGACAAACAATTATTGTATTCTATTTACTATTTTTCTTGATTTTAGTGCAACAACCTTACTTATTCTTTTTTTGTTTCAAGATACAGGCACTTCCTGAGATTATTTTACTCATTCTTTTTTCAGAAAACACAAAAGACATTACACACTTAATTTAGACTTAAAAAGGCAATAGTTAAAGTCCGTTTTGATAATATTAAAGTTTTTAAAGTTTGCTGTTCAATTTATAGGACTTCAAACAAGTGGAGTCAGTAATTATCAAAATAGAGATAAAGTAAATATTTTGAGGACTCAATTATAGACATAAAATACTTGATGAGGGTATAATAAGACATCTAGAGTGCATTAATAATACTACAAAGTGTTAAAGGGCTAGATAAAGACATTATTCACAAAACCAAATAATCCAATTTGAAACTAGTTTTCCCGTGGAAAATAGCAGTGCAGTTGAGATGTGTTGGATGATGATACGTAGAAAAGTTATTTGACTGATGCCCTTTATTCAGATAATGGCACAAGAAAACAAACAATATCTTATAAGCACCAAAAGGTCACTAAAAAGTTGTTCTTCCATGACACAAACTAGTCTGGAGATACTGTGTGGTGTTGTAGATATGTCGAGATATGTTTTCTGGGAATGTTGACACTACCAAACAACAGTTTGAAGAATTTTGGCCGGCTCAGCAATACTATTGGCATGTTTTGAAAGGTGTTATGGTGTAAACTGTCACTGAACAGGCCAGTTGTAACTGAGACTCGGTCCAACAGCCTCCGAGGGCCTCCAGTCTGTTTTGGCTCGGTGTTGTGGAAATCACAGCGTGGGTGTGTTTGATCACTCAGACAGAACTGTCATGGCCACTGGCAGCCGGACGACTCCCAGACACCCAAACACAACACACGGGCAGACACAAAACATCACATGAGCTGTGTGGATTAAACTGTGGATCAAGTGGAGGCGATGAAGATGAGCATGGGGCATTTGACGGACACACATACGTGTCCCTGAGGTCGTGCCCCTGCTGGGTATTTATTATTAAAGGGTAACTACTGTTTTTGCAACCTATTTTCCTATGTTTTTGTGTCTAAGTGACTAGTGGGAACAACAATTTTTGACATTGGTCCAGTATTAAGCAAGATTGCTGCATTGGGCAGCGGCAAAACAAGCTACCATGTAAGATAATTGGACAATTGTCCAGCTTGTAATTACCTTCACAAAAATGCTCATTTTGCCACTGAACGGCTCAGATTAACATATTAATCTGACGCCGACTGCAGCGATCATGCTTAAAACTGGACCACTGTCAAAGATTGCTGTTCCCATTGGTCACTGAGACACCAAAAAATAGGAAAAATAGGGTCCAGGTGAAAAAAAAAAATGGTAGTTAGCTTTTAAGGAACCAAACATAGCTGGGACTTTATATATTAGCACTTTCTTATTGTCCTTGTCCTCCTGCTCATTGTTTGATCAGATTGTCTTGGACATAAATAACTCTTATGATGTTGGTGGTTTCCTGTAAACCAACAAAATCCCACCACCAAAATGGAAAAATTGATTTAATTGTTATCAACAACAAAAACAATTTTAGGAAAACTAGTAACAGAAGGAACCAAGTAGATTGAAATTACATCAAGAGCATGAACTGCATGTTTCTTTTACTTTTTGCATATTTTTTTCCTCTCTTCAACAGACTGTCCATCTTGTTTTTCTTTCCAACTTAATCTTTCAACCCCTGAAAATGTTATTCTTCATAGCATTAAGCTTAGTGCTTTTGTATTATTTATGAATTCAGAATGAATCCAATTCACACACCTTTTACTTCTTTTCATTTTTTCCTCCACTTAAATCAACAATACTAGATTTTTGTAGATTGGTGTTGTGGACAGCTTTTGGTACTGTACATCTGTATGAATATGATTAAACGTTTCTTGTCATGCAGCTGTGAAAAGGTCAGTGATTGTGAAGCATGAATAAAACCGCTGATCCCAATCAGCTAATTTGAGCGTGACGTCAGTGCTATTCCTGAGCTAATGCCATTCTTTATTAATGATGGCTCAGTTACAACAATTATTGTTTTTATTAGTTTCACCTGTGTCTGAAAGGTCAACATGAAAAAAGTGTCTAATCAACCTTTGCTTTATTCTACACTGCAGCCATTTTGGAAACCACTGCACTTTATAGTATGTTTTGTAGTGTTTGGACTCACTTAGAAAGTCAGTAATTCAAATCGTAAAACATGTGTATCTTGCAGAAAAGTTCACCAGGGGCTGGACAGAGCAAGGATCGAAATAATGGAGTTTGCACAATGAACGCTCCCCATAGAAAATATTCACCACCACAATTAACTGAGTGGTTTCTCAGAGTAAAGCGGAGCGTGCTCTGTTTATCTGAAAAGGTCAGATGTTGACATAAACATAATAATCAGCATAAGGAAGTCCTTTGCCTCTGAAAACCAGAATAATCCATTTGTTTGCCATTACTTATAATGACACACTTATTGATTTTGCAATGTCCAATTATGTGAGTTTTCTTGTTGAAAAATTGTAATATATTTCTTCAATTGCAACTCGTTCCCTGTCATTGTTTATAATCTTAGTTTTAATAGTCTCGGTTTGACATTCTTGTCATCGTCTCTTCTGACACTCTTGCTGGCTGTGTTTATGCTCATACACAGTTTTATAAACATTGTCTTAACATGATCTCAATCCAGGTTGCTAAATATCAGAGCTGTGTTCAGCTTAATATTTTTCGTTTTTGTCACTTGTAATCATTAGTCACAATTTTCATTGTCATTTCTTTTTTTTAACATAACAATGGCTTTTTGCTGAATACGGCCGTGTTGTTCATAATAGTGTCATACACAGAACAAGGTAGAGTTGCACATATACTGGGGTTGAGCATTAATATTTATCCCCTGCTGGGTCAGAGATGGTATGCTTGGTATGTTGGAGGCTTGGTACTTTCTCTCATTAAGCTTTCACAATCTCTCTCTCTCTCTCTCTCTCTCTCTCTCTCTCTCTCTCTCTCTCTCTCTCAAACACACTCACTCACTCACTCACTCACTTACTCACTCACTTACTCACACATTCTCACAGTCTCTCTCTCTCTCAAACACACTCACTTGCTCACTCACTCACTCACTTACACACTCACTCACTTACTCACACACTCTCACACACACTCTCTCTCTCTCTTTCTCTCTCTCTCCCACACATTTTATGTTTATTTTCTCTAAACAGGAATTATTGTGTCATTCAGCTGTAACTTCTCCTGAGACGACCGTAATTTACTCATTCAATCATGTCAGACTTTTGGTTACAGTAACGTTTAGCACTTAATCATCCTTTGATCATGTAGGACATACAGATTTGGTTAGAACTGGCTTTAACTTAACATAACTTATTAAATTTAGCACTCCTGTTGTCAGGGAATCCTTGCAACTTTTATTTCCTGCTAATAGGAAGCTCACATCAGGCTCCATGGATCCATTTCAAGACTTTCAAGGGATTTGTTGCATATTGTCAGTTTCACAAAAAAAGTATTTTTACTCTGAGATCTGAGAGAATTGTGATTTGGACTGCTTTCTGCAGTTGGCTCTAATTTTGGTGGAGACATTGCAGGCTGAAACAGTAGACCACCAACTAGCACAGGGACACAAATATTGCTTACCATGGGATTACTAAAAGTTGGCATCCAAATTAGATACAACAGTAGTTCTCAATGTGCAGCCAAGGGACTGTCCATCTCATTAAACTGCTCTTGAGCCTGAGCTGTTGCTATATTCTTACTTAATCACAATCATACAATTCTGTGTAATGTTTGTTTATTTGCTACTTAATCATTTGACATAGGCCTGTTTAGTGGGTTAATGGTTGCATTTTTTATTTGATTTACTATGATTCTGCCTGTGATTTTAGTTTCTCAGCAAGTTAAAGGGTGATTACCGTTTCTTTCCTCCGGGACCCTATTTTCCTATGTTTCTGTGTCTAAGTGACTGATGGGAACAACAGTCTTTTACACTGGTCCAGTATCAAGCAAGATCACTGCAGTTGCAGCGGCGAAACAAGCTCCAATATAAGTTATAGGGCGTTCACGCTTAATACCTGACCAATGTCAAAGATTGTTGTTGCCATTAGTCACTTAGACACAAAAACATAGGAAAATGGGATCCAAGTTGAATAAAACAGTAGTACCCTCTTAACCAGGGTGAGTACATACAGGTTTGTCTGATTAAGTCCTTTCACTAGGGAGGGGCTGGGCACTCCCAAGAGGAAGTTGAACAATACATCGTTCCGCAGTGAATGACATTTAGAATATTTAAGGTGCCTATTGTTGTGGGTGCACATCAATGTATAAATAGTCATGTCAGCATTAACTGTGCTATAAAAATCTAATGGTATTCCTATCCTGAATGTGTTGTTGTTATTTTATTTTAGTACTGGTTGGTATATGCCAATTAGGTGAGGCTGAGACAGAATGGCTTCAGGAAAAGGGGAAAGAACTTTGCAGCTTGCTGTGAGGTTGCCGTTTTAGTTGTGTGTTTCTTTGCCTTAGTTAAAGTTTTTTTTTTGTATTTCCCAGGATTCATTTTGTGCCCTTTGTCTGAGTATGATGATTTGTTTTGATAATAAACACCCCAGTTTTTGAACTTCACAAGCTTTCTGTCCAGCTTCCTCAAAATGCCCCACCACCTCATCAGTTTTTGCACGAGGTGGGTGGTTTGACACTATTCCTTGACAACTGAACAAATTGTAATAACATTTGCTCAGATCACAAAGCACTATGCACCCATGTTATTAGTACAATGATAATTGTAATAATTGTGGCGAGCAAAGATTTTAGCCTGCCGTTGTCTAAATTGTTTTCTTGCAAAGGATAGAACAGCATTTTTGTATTTCTGCCATTTTTGTTGTATAATTTATGGCACCAAACATGCCGAGGTGCATCTGTTTGGAAACCAATTCAGGAGGCATCAGCCATGGGAATGCATGATGAGGATTTCCACAGGAGAGTCGTCCCAGGAGAAGCATTAGTGTTTCTCATTGTGTTTCATCATTCAGGCAGCCTAGGGGACGCCATCTCAGTCTTCTTCTTTTCTTTTCTGTAAGCTCTGGGCTTCTCCAGTAACACGGTTAGTGTGTTACAGGATATTTGTAGCATTGTTTTAGACCACTTTATACGGCTGTTTTGTTCTGAGACCTAAAGAGATAGAGACTGAATCCTTTAACCTCCCAGCTCCAAATGAATCGGTGTAGGCAGAGATAATTCCTACAAGTTTACATTTCATCCTTTTGTTAATGTAGATAGTGGAACACTGGGTGCACAGACCTACCTGGCTATTAAAACTGAATTTGTTTCCTGTCAGAGTTTTCAAAGCTTTGGAGCAAAATAGATTTGAGTGGTAGGGGTTGACATCAAAGAGTGCCACGCAGCCGTGTCTCCCGCATGACCGGTGTTGAAATGCAGGGTCTAAATTTGGAAGACTCCAGTTAGTCAGTGTCCCCTATCTGTCTCTTCTCTTTTGAAGCATGAGATGAAAAATTAAACATGCTTTTTCTTGTGTTTGTCGGTAGGCTTGTCTTTCTTCTTCAAAGGCATGACTCATAAAAATGACCTTTTAGTTCCCAGGAGTTCAGCATCTCCTGTGAGGCTTCAGGGCTGCTTGAAAGCCTTTCTGTGCCCCTGTGTTGAAGTAGAAGTCCAGAAAATGTTCCCAGTCAAAGCCAAACTCTGTTAAAATTGTTTCCTCTTCACATTTGGTTTCTGAACAGTAGATTTTGTGTGGTGTTTTATGCTCTTGAGATGTCTGCAAGTTGTGAAATTGAATGTCAGAGGATATGCAGAGACTAGGCATCTTCACACTTGGTCCAGTATCAGATAAAAGTTTGTGTTTGTCAGTTTTTGAGGAAGAGCAATACAAAAAAATGCAATCCTATATCAATGCAGACTTACAAGTGTTTGTGGTTTCAATGCGAACACTGCTTACCGCTGCCTGCTGAACTAATCAATATTATTACATTATTAACTGCATTAGGGCTTGCTCGAACCAAAGCCTTGACCACAGTTTTGTGGCGGACTCAAGTGTGAAATTAGTTTTCACACTTCACCAAATGTACCAAACTCTCAGGACTGGAAGAATGCTCCATGTTGCCCATTCTGAAAACGGCCTTAAAGTGTTTCTGGAAATTACGTAAACGGAAAGACTGACTTTTACACACCGTGAATAAAGTGTGCTTGTACGTATTTTCTTTTCTTTTTTGTAAAGTTCCCTAGTAGTCCTTTGGTTCATTATACTGTTTTCAACACTTGCATTGAATTATGGGATTACACCATACATGATCATGTTCAATACAACATGCAAACATTTATAAATCATACCTGTAGCACCATGTCCGAGAAAACTCTTCCTGCAACCTGGATGTGTCTGCAAGCGTGTATATGTAAGTATATGCAGGTCAACTGTTTGCTTTTGAAATACTATTTGTCTCTATTACATTCTTTTAATTTTAATATATGAATCTATTCGTGAAGCACATACTATGTGTTTTATAAAAGCAACCTTTGTTTATGGCTACTTTTCAATGGCTAATGGATAAATTAATAAGTCTGTGCATATTCACGTTATCCTGTTAGAATAAGCACAATAGAAGTACATGTGAGTAATGCAGTAGATGCCACATGATTATGTTTTCATAAAAAGCTTTCAGTTTTCATTAGATATGGTTAATGTAATGTACAGTACTAAATTGCACTTTGCTTTCTGGTGGAAATAACACAGGAGTCTAATAATAGCAGTGTTATCGGAGTGCTATAGTGACATGGAAATATTACATATGCAGAACTGATGCAGCAAAACCTGTCTTTGGTTCATGCAATTTGATTCTCATGTCGGGTCCTGTTCCCAAAGACATTAACATAGCAGCTGACAGCTGTCAAGATAACATCCGGCAACAAATAACTGCAGGCCCTCACTTGAGAGACTTTCACCTTCTCGTACATTGCCCGGCAGAATAAGGCTGGCAGTGGGTTGCTCACAGTAATCAGTATGAAACACATGACTTGCATTTATCCTTAAAGAACACAATGTGCCTCAGTGTGCTCAATGAGGGGGTGTGTACTTGTAATCAATTTAATAAT
The DNA here is from genome assembly GCF_013103735.1 of Etheostoma cragini. NCBI lineage: Eukaryota > Metazoa > Chordata > Actinopteri > Perciformes > Percidae > Etheostoma > Etheostoma cragini. The sequence continues at coordinate 7,748,213 of NC_048417.1, forward strand.
CTACTCAAAAGAAAGTACAAATCAGACTTACAATGTTGCAGTACTTATCAAGGGCCAACTTAACAGAGGCTTGATTATTTTACTTTACTGACTCAAAATTAACTTTATGGTTTGCCTCAGCCATGATCTCCAGAAATTTGCAATCACAGTAATTTTAATTACAAAATTAAACAATTGCATTAATATTTTCACAAAGAGGAAGATTGGTCATTGCAATTCTCCTCCAATGCTTAATTACTGGCTATGCATTGGTTCTAAAGATCTCTAACAGTTAAAATGTCAACAAACCATATCTAACCTTACAGCAAAACGTAACCATCTACAGCACTGTTATGTTCCTCTAACTAACCATGTAATTCATGAAGCTATTTGGAAACCGTACTCTGTGTGGGAGTAAATAATTTAAGTTTGATTCAGACAAAATGTTCTTTAAATACAAGAACTTCCTGTCTACTGACTATTACAGGAATGTTCACCATGCAATAAAATTTACAGCAACAGTTTAGCCCTAACAGCATGAATGAATTAATGCTTTTTCTACCTCCTTAAAACATTTGCAAAGCCTTCTTTGAATGTTTCAGGACGTTGAAAGTCTTGAATCCTGTGTGGATTTAGCAGGGATTTTTTTTCTGAAGGGTAGTTAACACATTTTTTGTTTTACCTTGCTTGATGCTTTTTGGGGGGGAGTAAACATGTTTTTATGTAGATTTTGTACACTTTTCCTGTAGAAAAGGGAATATGTATTTAAACAGAACTTTAGCAACGTTTTTTGTGCAAACTATGTGTTTAACTTCTGCTTGCATTATTGCCGTTTCTTGTTTTGTACCCTTTTTAAAGGGTACCTCAGTAGTAGTAAAGAGGGAGGGTATGGGAAGCAAACTGTTACACATTCCCCATCCAGATTTATCCAGCTGGTTTAGAGATTGAACGGGGGGGGGGGGGGCTTTCGGTCACAACCCTGATTATCTACTAATTAGGCCACCATGCACACCTTTTAGGGCACATTAATGCAACTGACTGTAGAATCTAAGACACATTTGCATCACTGCCCTCTGCAGACTGAAGAAATGTCTCGCCATGCATCCTCATAAGCCTGCTGGTAGAGCAAGTGATACAAATATTAAGGGCACATGCTCATAAGAATATTGCTCCACGGCACCACTAGTTTACCAATGTATCAAAACTGTGTTTAATCAGAAATACAGAATCTTATATTACCACAGAACAGTGTGGTGTGGTTTGGTTGCTGTTGCTATCCTCACTTGTGTGGGCTGGTTGTTGGCCACCAGTCCTCCACAGACATCATTTTGGGCATCTCTGAAACATACACAAGTATAAATGAAAAGTCTGTTGGAAGCATGGCGAGAGCTCAGGCGTAGAGAAGAAACCCAACGCCTTAGGGTGGATGTTAGAAACACTTAAGAAGTAAGGTGTGGGAGAGTCGTGGGAGGCAAAAAATGGACCTACACCTGTCTTGCTATGTTGTTTTTTTGATGGCAATTATTAATCCCCCACCAAAACATTGTAACACACACACAGATATGAGCACACGGACTGGAACCTCCCATGGTTACTATCAATGTTCCTTAAACATATAGGATTTATTGTTGTTGGATGTGAAATAAAAACCAAACAATTTAAAGTGACCTCTAAGCTAAGATCCAATGAGGCTTCTATAATAAACAAACACAGGGCACATTTGCCCCCCATAATGGAGCCATGTTTTCTTTACAGGAGACAATGAGGGAAATGTTGGGACTTTTGCAACCATATGGCAAATAATTACAAAGTACTTAACCCTCCTGTTGTCCTTGGTTGCCCTTTAAAAAATGTCTATATCTGAAGTATGGGTTTCTTTTTAAGCAAATTATCACGTAAAAAAATATTGGATTCTTTACAACACTATTTGCAAATACAACTGATCACTTTCATTCCTGACAAAACTCTTTTTTAACTGAAATATTAGGTATCATTCTAAATAAAATTAGGGTTATTGACCATGAATTCCAAAACGTATTGTAAAACTACTGGTAGTAAGGTAGTAATTCCCTCCCCAGTGGGAATTCAGCTGTTTGTGTATCATCATCTGCAACAGCTTGCTTGGGGCTTCCTTGCTTGCTTCCCTAACCACCGGTGTCCACCAGGGTGTTTGTGGGTTACCGCCCCTTGAGGCACCTAAGACCCTAAGACCACAGCTCTCTACCGCAGTTTCAGCAATGGAAACTTTAACCATTATCTACTCCGGTTCAATGCCCCCAGCCTCCACCGTGATGCATTAAAAGCTCCGCCAGAGGTGCGGGATGAAAGACTGTCTGACAAGGGCCTCCTCCAGACGTTCCCAATTTACCCTCACTACTAGTTAGGGCTTACCAGGTCTGTAGAGTCTTCCCCCATCCCCTGACCCAACTCATCACCAGATGGGGATCAGTTGACAGCGCCGCCGCACCGGCACTCAGCTGGGGGCTTGTGAGTATCCTCACATCCTACGCAACTCCGGAGTAGAACCGGAACTTGGGCTGTCTTGGTTGACACGTCTCTTCAACATTGCGTGGAGGTCAGGGATGGTGCCTAGGGAGGGGCAGACCGGGGTGGTGGTTCCGCTCTTCAAAAAACGGGGACCAGAGGGTGTGTGCCAATTACAGGGGTGTCATACTTCTCAGCCTCCCTGGTTAAGTCCATGGTGTTGGAAACGAGTGTTTGGCCGATAGTTGAACCTTGGGTTGAAGAAGAACAATGCGGATTCCGTCCTGGTTGTGGAACAATGGATCAGATCTGCACTCTCGCAAGGATTCTGGAGGGAGCCTGGGAGTATGCCCAAACGGTCTACATGTGTTTTGTGGATCTGGAGAAGACCTAGGACTGGGTGCCCTGGGAGATACTCTGGGAGGTGCTGCAGGAGTATGGGGTGAGGGGGGTCCCTTCTCAGGGTCATCCAATCTCTGTATGACAAAAGCAAGTGATGTGTCCGGGTTCTCGACAGTAAGTCAGGCTTGTTTCAGGTAAGAGTTGGCCTCCACAAGGGCTGCGCTTTGTCACCAATCCTGTTTGTAGTATTTATGGACAGGATATCAAGGCATAGTCAGGGTGGGGAGTGGTTGCAGTTCGGTGGGCTCGGGATCTCATCGCTGCTTTTTGCGGACGATGTGGTCCTGATGGCATCATCGGCCTGTGACCTTCAGCGCTCACTGGATCGGTTCGCAGACGATTGTGCAGCGGCTGGGATGAGGATTGGCACCTCTAAACCAAAAACTGATGAAGTGCCTTCTTCAGTTAGGGAATGAGTCCTTACCCCAAGTAAAGTAGTCTAAATACCTTGGAGTCTTGTTTGCGAGTGAGGGGACAATGGAACGGGAGATGGGTCAAGGTGGTTCGGGCATCTGGTAAGGATGCCTCCTGGGCGCCTCCCTAGGGGAGGTGTTCCAGGCAAGTCCAGCTGGGAAGAGGCCTTGGGGAGGATCCTAGGTGGAGAGGTTATTTCTCCAACCTGGCCTGGGAATGCCTCGGGATCCCCTGTCGGAGCTGGTTAATATGGCTCGGGACCCGAAACCTGATAAGCAGATGAAGATGGATGGATGGATGGATAAAATAATTCAGTGTGAGGGAGTTGAGCTTAACAACATGCATGAATCACAGAGGACAATTATTGACAATGATCTTCCCTGATAATGTTTAAGAAGACTTTGGTTTATTTACATCTAATAATCTGGATAATCAGCAGAGACCTCATCAGTTCTTTTGTGCAGTTATTCAATAATACATTTCTGTTACCCTGAGGACGATCTCTGTATTAAATATGGGAACTGTGTTTTGTTGCTCTCACTTTCCCTTTGTGGTGAGGAAAAGCCCATAGGTTTCCAAATAAGGCCTGTATGAGCACTGGCAGTATTAATAGAATAAGACTGCTGCTGGGGAATATTTGTATTGACCTGTTGAAAGACTCTATCTGATGCATGCCGTTTCCATGGCTGTGCGGGGGTGGGATGCTTCGAGGCTCCATGTTCAGCTGCAGCTGGCTCCCTGTAACTCCACTGTAAGTAGCAGGAGCACATCTATAAATGTCAAATTTGGACAGTTTCAAGCAGGAGTCTGTGTTTTCCACAATTATTTTAATGGTCTTAACCAAAACACACAGACCTTTACACTATAGCAGTAAAAGCTCCTGCCCCCTCCTGGTGTTTTTGTAGCAGGATACAATTCTCCCCGGAGCAAAATAGTACGTCCTTCCCTGCTGATTACATGCCTCAAACACTTTTGTTACGCTAATAAGCCCCCATGTTGAAAGGAAAACACAATAATGCCTCTGTAATGCTGTAACCGAGTTTTAGCTGGAGAGAGGCATTTCACCCAAAATACATTCTTGTCCACTGAATGTCAGAGCTGTGCAAAGTCAGGGCTTTTCGTCAACCTTCTACGACAAAAAAGCTCTAAAATGTGTGCAGATCTGTAACAGGTTTGCCTCTTGAAGAAGGACATGTACTCAACTGCAGCATTATGCGGGGAAATGATTTGCTGTTTGCTACCTCTCTGTTCTAATACAGTATATTTGGCTTTTCAACTACAGCTGGTTGCACTGAATACAACAAATTTCTTTTGAGATGCTAAATGTATTAACATGGGCTGCATATGTAAGTTATAATGATCAAGTTCTTCTGCTGGGTTGCAAATGTGGTCATTTTTGTACTCATATAAAACAGAAATATTTTTAATTCTGCTATAGCTTTGCAGAGACCGTTGAATTTCCCAGTCTTAATAAATCCTGCAACAAAACAAAACTGCTTTGCTAGCTCACTTATGTTGTAACTGTGGGAGTTCCCAAGTTAAATAAATCCTGCCCACACATATACACAAAACTGAAAAAAAGAATTGTATTCATTAGCATGACTGCGGTACTGTTTAGTTCAAAATCATCTAAAACACTAAAGTACAAAGACATAGCGGACCTGATGCAAGCTTTTATTTTGAGGAGTAGAAGCTCGGGGACGGCACCAGCCAAGAGGGCACAAGACGGGAGGTCTCCCAGCTGCAGCCATACCCATCTCATTGAAGACTGAGTATCACATATGCACCGAACAAGGCACTTGCCAATGTAACTGTTTTCATGTATAAAAAAAGTTGGATGACTCCCCCCTCCAAGACTAAAAAACATTGGGTGACACTCCCCTCAACAAAGACATGACCCTCCCCTGTTTTCCTCCGGTGGTCCGTTCCGTAAATACCGGAACGGTCCCTAACCGCTGAATTGTAACATCCAAACACATTCAACAAACAACTTTTTATTTTATTTGATAGTGATAGGACAGGGAAGGGGGAAAGAGAAGGGATGACACACAGCAAAGGGATGCAGGTTGGACCCAAACTCGGGTCGCTGCTATGGACTCAGCCTACATAGGGACACACTCTACCAGGTGGGCTAAAGGTTGCCCCATAACCTAGTACTTCTTACTGTTCATGACACCTTCATGCGGTTTTTGATTCTTTTGAGAGCTCCCTTGAGGAGAAGATCTTTTCCAACATTTGCAATGAGGTGTTCCTGAAATGCTATTAGGTAAGAATAGTACTGTCAAAGTTAACATTCAAGCAGCCAAAACAAAGAACATAAAAGTCTGTTTCTCTACACTTGGGCAACATTGCTTGCCATGGCTTGACTGTTCTTATCTTAAGAAATCATTTATCTATTGTGGTTCAATCCAGTTCAGCTTAATGGTGTTTCAGTTAGATAAGAAAGGCAGAAATAGCAAAGAGTAACCTCTTCTAAATTCACAACCCTCTCTGTCTGTCGCACCTCATTGCTGTATTTTCCTTGGTCTTGTCTCACTTCCTCTTCAGCCAATCACTACTCCCTCTTAGTGTGCTTGGTTTTAAGCATGGAGACCTGCTGAGTTTTTTTGACTTGATAAAGACGTGCTGTGTTTGTTCAGTTTGTTCCGGCAACAGAGAGGCCTGTGGTGTGACTGTGTTTCAACTGGCTGATTCCGCCCATGAAATGGCTCTAAGAAAAGAATGGGCTGCTGGCTTTGGCTTGCTGCTGGCTGCCAGTCCCAGGGCCCACTGTATGCCTGGCACTGAATGGAAACGATACCTTTTTAGCATTAGTGCCTTGGACACATGACAGATTCCAAGCTGTTTGATAGGTGGAAACTTTGACAGGGTCTAAAGGTACTAATTTGCTGCAAATTACTAATTCAAGTTTTAGTGGTAGCTTTTGTTCCACTAGCTTCTGGAACTCAGTATGTTTACATGCTCTCAGATTACTCAGGAAGTCACACAAGTTTGAACTCAGTGCTAAAAGTGGCCAATATTTATAGGACAAATTATGATGCATTTACTGTGTTTCATGCTCACATTAGTGATGGGTGTGCAAATGTGTAAATCTGTTTACTTGGGCTCAATGACAACATTGAGACTGTTAAGACACATCATACATAAATGTAGAAAACCTTCTCCCTTTTCTGTTCTGTATCACTTCAATTGAATAACACCTTGTGGGAAGAACATTTGGAGCTACAGGTATTCTTACAGAATACTAATCTTAGTATGAAGAATAGGTATTTTTATTATTTTGTGTGTTTAATATACATCACATCTGGCCCCAGATGTTTTGGAATGTAAATGTAAAATGACCTGTAAAAAGAGGGGAAGAGTCCCTATTATGTTTTTATAGTGACAGAGAAGTGCATTTTATATATATTCTCCAGAAAAGATATCTGTGATACAGACAGCAGCACCTCAACTAGTCCCTGTGTTCAATTGCTTAGGGAAGGTAAAGAGGCCGGAAAATATCTCAGCTGGATGCTTGCAATTTAAAGGATTGTCATTCACTGTATGTTGGTTAAGATGCCCCGTCCCTGCAGTCTAACTCATTCTCTCTCAACCTCTTCCACAGTTAGTGTCCAATGTGTTGATCTTCTCCTGCACCAACATTGTGGGAGTCTGCACTCATTACCCCGCTGAGGGTTCCCAGAGACAGGCCTTCCAGGAGACCAGGGAATGCATCCAGGCTCGCCTCCACTCCCAGAGAGAAAACCAACAGCAGGTGAGAGAGAGATGGAGAGAGAGAGAGAGCTGGGGATGTAAGATTGGAGGAAAGAGCACCAGCAACATTGGTGATTAAATCAAATGAACCTTTTGAATTTTAAACACCCTCTGTAGACTTGAAGGATGGATCCAAAAAGTGTACAGTAGTGTGCATGCTTGTTCCATACTTCTATACTATACTATATCATTTTTATACTGAGAAATTGGTGTGACAAACATAAAACCTCCAGTCACCATAGCTGTGGAGAAGAAGACAAAGATGTGTGAATTACAGCTTTAGGACATTCAGAATAGGAGCTTGCAGAATTTTAAGTTTGGTGATTGGCTGTTGATGATTGGAGGAAATGCATGTGCAAGTTATTTTTATTTTTTATAATTTGGGGGGCAGGGAACTTAATCAGGCATGTTAGTCAGTCATACTTCCTCAGACAGACAAAGCCTCCACGTCTGACCATGCACTTACTTCCATTGAACCTACTGGCCTTCCACGCTTTCCTGCAGGAACGTCTCCTGCTCTCAGTGCTTCCCCGCCACGTTGCCATGGAGATGAAAGCCGACATAAACGCCAAGCAAGAGGATATGATGTTTCACAAGATCTACATCCAGAAGCACGACAACGTCAGGTAACACCAGGGGCACGCACAAGGAAGAAGAGGTGGGATGATGAGGGGGAAACCGATTAAAGCTGCTACAAAAAACACATTTTCTCAACATCTCTACAAATCCTTCAAGCTGTGTGTTTCCTCTCAGAAAGAGTAACAATACAAGCACACATACATTAAGAAACATACACTTAAATATTAGTATGCAATGCAAACCCTTTTGTTTAAGGTGGCATTGAGTGAGTTTTGGCCATAAGAGGAAATAGTTTTAACATACCATAGTACTACGGTATATTAACTTGTCATTAGTGAGTGTTCTTTCTTCTGAAGAGTCCATCATGTTTTAGTTTTTTTTAAATCCTCCGTTTCCTTCTTGGCTACTAGCCACTGCGTGGCGGAGGGGTTGGGGCTCTGTGCATGATCACGGAAGGTTTGTATCATGTGGACACAATTCCTCATGGAGGCAGTATATCATATAATGATTTTGAACTTTTAAGCTGCTGCTGAATCTAAATTCAGTAAAGTAAGGGCTGCTGTCAATGGACATCTCGATCTGGATCATATTCAGTTTGGCCTATATTTTAAGGTGACTTAAACTTAACTTTTAAACCCTGTTTTACTCATAATAATAATAATAATAATAATAATAATAATAATAATAATAATAATAATAATAATAATAATACATTTAAACCTGAAATAAGTATTTGATCAAAGTTAGGTTAATCTACGATCTGTTGGAGAGACCTGGATTAGAGAGGGCTATATGCATGAAATAGTTTAAACATTATCAAAGAAATGTTGTGGAATCATGTTGAGTTCAAAACAACATTCAAAATGTTGGTGCAACAGAATTGTAAAATAAGCCATGAATTAATCCAGGTTAATTCTGAATGGTGCAGCCCACCCACATGCAGAGGTGGAGGAGGGTAGTGCAGGTGTTGCCATGACAATAGGCTGCATGGTATTTTTCACCTGTCTACAGTATCCGTAACATGTCAGAGTGTAATATAATACTCATTTAAAACATGAACTTTGATCACCAGTTGCTGCTGACTGTAAATCAAGCAACCAAGAATATAAATGATTAATATAGGCAATAATACATTTTTAGAGATTTAAATTTTACCTTTTAAAGAACCTACATTCATTTAGAGCAAACATTTTAACTACAGATTGGTATCTTAGGTGGAGGTTAGAAAATGTCACCTCCTGTTCATGTGTGCCAGCTGATTGGTTGGGCTTAAACAGGTTTGGTTTCTAAGACTGAACATATGACATGAATACTGTAAAACTCTAAGGACCTGAACCTCTCTACATAAGGTTGTGGGTGTTATTTCAGATGATGTCACAAATGATTTGTGTCTGTAAACAGGAAATACTTCCTTAAGAAGAGTTTGATATTGTTCATAAATCATTGTCTTTTTCATCAATTGTTTCAAGGTTTGTGCCACATGTTCAACCAAACTCAAGTAATGGGAAAATTACATTTAAGAACTATTTCATATATCCTTCTAAAATATGCATGTAGTATTATTATTATTATTATTATTTATAATGCTTTTCAGGTTGTAAGACTTTTAAAATCCCTTCCCTGTGTGTCCTCCTTGAAGGAGAGACTCTGTTAGTCTCTGCTCTATTTCTTCCTCCGAGGAGAACGCCATGGAGTCTAAAGGAGACATTTGTTCAGTGCTACATCTATCAAAGCAAGTCCAGGGTCAGGACCATAGCCTGTCTAAAACATCCAAAGACGTGTTTTGTTTTCGTTCAGCTAAGATAAAAGACCGGTAGAAAACTTTGAGGCATGAGAGACAGGTGCAGAAACATAAGAGGCTCCAACTTTTCTGTCTGCTAAAATTAATTGTTTTGATAAGATTAGATGTGTTTTCCAAAACAAGGCATTTTATCCTCTAGGGGAAACAGGATATAAGACGGGGATGCTACTGTTTTAATTTCGCAAGACGTTGTCACACTGTTACAGATGTATACGTTGGGAAAACTGTTCTTGTCACTTGATTAGTCTCTGCACGGAATAATTAAATCTCACCGAAGTCCAAACCTTGACTCAGTGGTGCAGCTGTCTTTATTTTGTTTCAACAAAGTCTCACTTCCCAAAAGTTCATCTCTCGCTGTACAGAAACTTCCAAAACACTGATTAAGTAATAAAGATTCATAATGTGGGTCAAATTTTTTAATTTGTCTTGTAATGTTTAATGTTTGTATGCAAGTTACCGCTGTGGGGTCATTTTCTAACCTTCCTATAGTCTTAAAAATTTAGTTTGAGTACAATCATTTGAAACTGAAGAGTGTAAAACGTTTTGAATAGCGGTCTGAATGCATTTAGAAATCTGAAGCCGTTCACAAACACACTTTTGTGAGTGCTTAGTGCTGATGATTGAGTGTTGATGTTCATTGTGTAGACCAATAGATTCTGTTGAGCATTCAGCTTGTCAAGATTAGCGGCCTCCAACACATCTCTATCTCCTCCATGACCTGATGATAGTTTAAGGAAAAGAATGTAAAAGTTTGGCACATAAAACATGCCTCGGACATTATCCCTCCTACAATGTAATGTATAGCTTCTGATAAAAAGGTAATTTTGATATTTTTTTTTTGTGTCTAACTGACTAATAGTCAGTGGGTGTCACTGTGTGCACATTTGCCCCATAGGGTTACGTTGCTGCCAGTTACAGTGGTCTGGTAGCCCGGATAACAGCCAAAGTTAGCCCCGCCCACAACTTTTGAGTTTGTGAGGTTTGGTCTGGACTTAATCTTTTGTGGAGCAACAATGATCAAACCAGAGCTGTTTGAACCAATCAAATTGCCAGGGTGGGCTTTATACAATGATGGACAAATGATCAAAAGTAACGTAATCAACCACATCACACGTCATCAACCAGAGCACTTGGGTTGAATTGAGATGTGTAGATTCCGACATCACGTCTGTTATAGAAGATATTGACAGTGCATTAATTTTAAAGAGGAACACAGAACCACAATCAAGCTATTTATCAGTCAGAAAGATGTTTTTGCTGTGTTAACATTAGTCACTTAGACACCAGTGCATGGGAAAATAGGGTCCAGATTGAAAAATACAGAAATTATCCTTTTTATTAACAAGTAAGTGAGCTTGAAAGCAGTAGCGGTAGCAAAAACCTCTCAGCAAAAGGCCAACTTATTGGAACTTAGAGCTTACAGACAAATCCCATAGCCTGCATCTGTGGAGGCTGCTCAGTTGTGTCAGTTGCCAGTCATTGATGATTGAGCGAATGAATGCTTAAATATTGTTTACCCACCACAAAGGTTTTGCTTTTGATGTGGTGTGTATTAGAGCCCGACTGACCCTAAGGATTTTTAAGGCAGATACAATACAAATATTTGGATATTTAAAAATCCGATATTCCAATGTATCGGCCGATATATGTTTAAAAAAAATCTATCCAGAAACGGGTAACAAAACAAACTGATTTCCCTAACATTAGATATTTGTAGTTATTTAGAAGTACTCCCTAAAATAATATAACAATTTGTTTTATTGTCTCAACAGAACAGAGAAACATCAAAATGTATTAAAGTTCTGATGAATAAAATGTATAAAAATACAAACTTAAGATATAAAAGATATGATACGAAGATATGAAGTCCTTTGAACAAAAACAATAATTACAAAAAAAATCATTTACCAGAATCCTTTATTTGTCATACTAAATGATTCTGATGAACAAATATTAAAACAAATATATATATGTATACATATATCTTTTATATCAGCCATTATAAATGCCGATACCGGGAAATGCCTAATATTGGCTGATAATATTAGCCCGCCAATAATATCAGCCTGCTGAAATGTTGTTTGGGTTCTAGTGTGTATGATAATATTATGCTCAATAACTGAACACTGAACTTGAACAGTTATGATTAGTTATGGCACCACCTTGTGGAGTAACAAAACACTGCATTAGTGTGACACAGGTAGATTCTCAGTTCTTCTATTGTATCCATGTGTCCTTCACTTGTTTCCCTTCCTCGAATCTTAGTTTGTCCCACTTAGGAAGCATGGGAGAGATGCAGAGAATCACGCAAGTAGAGAGGAAATGAGTTTTTAGAGATGAGATGTAATTTCCTCTAAGTGTCACGTTAATTTTGTTAGCTGTCTGGGCGAAGTTAGCAACGGCTTTTCGCTGCACTGCTTCCAGAAAGGATGCTGTTGTGTATCCTCGCTCATAGCTCCTCAGAGAATCCTCCGCCATCATCGCTTCTCAGGGCAGGAACAATTCAGCCTTCATGAAGGAGGGCCAGAACTTCCAGTTTAACCAAGGGCCGAGGAGATATCAAATAAGTGAGATTCAGCCTGAGAAACAGACGCGTGTGTGTCAGGTGGAAGCCCAAACCTCGAAACATAATAGATGCTATTGAGGCCCTTTTATCACTCGGATGTGTCCCTTTTGAATCCTTAAGGGTTAAAGCATCAGGCCATGTACTTGGAGCTCTTGTATACAAAGGTCTTTTCATTACTGTTAATGTGATCATTATCAGGAATTATCCGTTTTTTTTGACTAAGTTTAAGAGTTCAGTTAAGAGTGCAGATTTCTTTTTGGGAGTTGGCAGGGCTGAAAAATTAGGACATTTCCGTGGCATTTGACAGGAATTACTGAAACCAATGCGCATTGTGTCACATGAGCACTTATGGATGAGCGTGCACATACAAACGTTTAGCCATTATAACAATTAAGTTGTGTTTTCTGTAATTAAGGGGTGGACACCAAGGCCATATTGGTTCACAGTGGATGTAGTCATGACTGCAGCTGTCAGAATTCAGAAATCTGTTCATTAACTCATTCTGATCCATGGAAAAGTTAACTAGACGAGCAAAACCAACAGAAATCTGCATTTCCAACTGGAACAAACAAAACAATTACCCTGGTGGAGGTCGCTGAGGTAGTCAAACAACTCCACAGCGGCAAAGCCCCAGGGATTGATGAGATCCGCC
>NC_048417.1:7760942-7766373 GCF_013103735.1 Etheostoma cragini
TTTGGGGTCCCCTGCTGGAGCTGCTGCCCCCGCGACCCGATACCGGATAAGCGGTCGAAGATGGATGGATGGACAAACAAAACCAAGAGACACGAGATGATACGATGGTGAGGTGTTGGTTTGGTACTGTAGAGTGTCCTGCTGTAGGTTTCTTGTGACTCACAGAGGAGTAGGCGACACATTGGCTGCATGCACATTGGCTGAATTCTGTCTGTGATCACAAGTGTGTGGTTAATTGGTAGCTAACTAGGTGTGACCAGGCCTGTCCGGAGCATGCAGTGGCTTTTAGTAATTGGGAGTCTGCTGAGAGGCCGAGTAACAACAGGAAGAGAAGTGACAGCTCCCACTGCTAGAACTGAAGAGTAAGAGAGTCGAAACAGAGGGAGGTAGGGAGGTGGAAAGGGAGTCGCTTGGGGTCTGGAGCTTGTTGCTGCAGTAGATATGTATTCGAGTCAGTATGGTTCTGCCCATCTGCCAGTCCTCTATTCCCTTCCCTTTTTTTTCCGTACAGATGAACCATAAAAGGCACATCATTAAATCCTTTGATGTAACATAACGGTACAAGTAGTTTCTAGAGAGTTGAATGTTTTTGAGTCTTTGTTAGTCGTTAATCAAGTCTCCAGGGAATCGAGTCCTACTGAATTCTCAAACCCTCATTCTTGTGATTTAAGTTTGGAGTCTACAGCTTTGCTAAACTGTCTTGTTTACACTTCACCTAGGCAAGAGTGAGAATTAGCAGCAACAATGAGTGCAGTGCAGTAAATGTAATCTCCATATAGAGCAAAAAGTGGTCATTCTATTCACAATATATTTTATAATTGTGTAGAGGTAAATCATTGTCACTTAAGGTACATGATTGTAGTAGTAATTCTAAATCTATATTTGCAAGGTAGTTCGACTTTCAACAAATGGTACCTGGTTGTATTTGTTTATGCTTGTGGCCAAGTAACAACGTTTTGTACCCCCAAAGGCACGATTCTGTTCCACTTCTTCCTCAGAGTGAGGCGTCCCATATGTGTTTGCCTTCTGGAGTAAAATGATGTCTCGTGGCTTCAGCAATGAAGCCAAAATGTGTGCTGACTAAGGTATTATGCAAGATTTGTGGTGGAAGTTTTGATGCTTCCGGCCGGGTCGCCCTGTGAGTGTTTGGGAAATATTTTCAAACAGAACAATGTGACAGTCTGCTGCTGCTGTTATGTAGGCCAGCAGCACCCTGAAGAGAAATACATGGCAAGAACATTGCATAAATTAGAGGAACTGACCCTACCTTTGTTCTTCATGTTCTAATTGAAATAAGAACAAGAACTGAGACTGTGCAGCAGACGCTCATGGCTTTAGCGTGATGCAGTTAATTATGCACCTAATGCACGTGTCTTACATCATTCCGTTCTGCTGTTGGAGCCATGCCTGACCTGAGAGTCTGTCGTTGCTGAGCAGACAACAACACACATGCATACAGCAGACTACCAACACACAAATCAGTTGAGGTTGAGGTCAAGCAACCGGGCAGGCAGCATAAAGGGCGGTTCAGGTGCCAGACGAGAGGGGATGACAAGGTCAGGCAATGCCAGCACAGCTTTGGTTCAGCTGAGATTTGACCCTGAGCAGGAGAAGGGACTGCCTATATACTGTACTCTCTATTTGTCTTCTGTTTTTCCATTACTGGTTCTCTTTACCTCCGGCTAAGATGTGTCAAGGTATTTTTAATGTCTGTATTTGAAAAATTAGTCGCTGCACCTTATTTAAATGCTCTTACTAAAACTGTGTGCCAGATCTCATCATCGTAGATCCTCTTTCAAAGATATTTACACTACTTTTTTTTAAATTTATTTTTTATTTGGTGGCAATCTTTGAGCTATTCAATGATGGTTTAGAGGCAGATGATGTTCTCAATCCTGTGTCCAAGGCACTTGCACACAACATTTAATACCACCAGAAAATATCAGTTTGGGCTTAAAAGATTCAGTTCAAAGAATTTAATGAGTTATTTGTATTTGACAACTTGTGACAGGTAGTCTTTTGTGATGAATTTTGGGTGTTTACTGGGCTGTGCATTATTCCTGTATTATTTTAATGACAGGGTATTCCTTTTTAATTTGCAGTCCGTAAAAGTTCCACGTAGTGCTGGCGTCCTGCAGGTGCATCAGTGGTTAAAGGTTAACAAGAAATCCCCTTTGGAAATGAAAGTCTCTTTTAATTTTCATGATGAACAGAATCAACCAAATAAATCAGTGTCAGAGAATTGTAAAATAGGTTAAGATGTTAAATTACCAGTTTGAATCACATAAATGTAAATGAATCAAACCCAAATCCTAAAATAGTATTTCATACCCCAGAGACAGTGCTGCCTTTATGTCTGTCATGTCATCAAAGGACATGACCATGCTATGTTAACTGTGTCCCATAAGTATTGTGTTAGAATACTACTGATGGCTTTATAAATAGCTATAACTTGGCCTACATGAGGTTCTACAAGAGTAGTTTTGTGGAATTAAGCTAACAAGTGAGCAATGCAGCTACCTGGACCACACTTTAATAGTTACCTGTTTCATTTATCTGTGAATTCAGCTTTACAATTTCATCCCTAACCCAGAATATGAACATATCAGAAACCAAAAGGAGATTATAGATGTATCTTCAAGGCATTCAACTGTGGTTAACATTTTCAACCCTTTCAGGTCTGTGTTGTTATCAGTTGGTAAAATGATTGCCTTTAATCCATGTGGGTTCAAAGGACACCACATCAAATAACTTGAAAGCATGGTGTCCTTTTACATTTCAGCTTTATTTATTTCATCAAAATATCCAAATGTCTTAGATCTTTCCCTTGTGAGACTCCCATGCCTTTAAGTTCAGGATTTCCTCACTGCAGTCACTGTCTCTTACTGAACAAAAAATCCCCAGGTTTTATTGTTGAGTACTAACTAATGACTCATCACTATGGGAACGATTAAATTGGACTTAACGACCCCAGGTCTCTTTGTCATACCCTCTCTTGCTCTCATGCTTTTGTAACCTACCACCCACTGTTGGCTCTGATGTTACATCAGACTATTAGAAGTGGCCTTGCTCTCTGCTTCACTGTGTCAGTGGGGAGTGTGGGGAGGGATTGGTAATCTGTCAGGAAATCTGAACATCATGTTGTATTTGTGAAGTGTGGATAATGGGTAGACGCTCTGTCTAGGTGCTGTCAGCTCCTGTATCTCGGCTAAGCGGGTGCCCACAAAGACCTTGAATTGGCAAGACTCAGACCTCGGCCATGTAAACACCATTGTGGAATCAGACCAAAGGGTTGTCTGATCAATGTGGATGGACAGCTCCCTCTTCAGCACCTGTAAAATGAAACAACAATGCTTGTAGCCAAGAACATTGGTGTGGAAGAGCCAGCTTAGCCCTAAAGTAGATTCTGGGGTATCTGTCTTGTTCTGAGCCAGCTCTGAGCCAACTCAACACTAGCAGAGCAGTTTTTTTCTGGTAGGTGACTTATAACACCTGTTATTGCTGGCCCACTAACGCAGATACCAGCCTATTTTTGCCATTATGGCTCACCATATAGTGAGGGATATACAGTACCATTTCTTTCAATCTTCAGGTGGAACCTCCGGTCTACAGTTGATGACAGAGCCCGCCTTTATAAGTTTCTCCATCCCCACGCTGTAGGCTTCCGCCCATGCAGGGTCTCTGGCCAGTCGCCTTTCTACACATCGTAACCTAGGCATGACGGCTTCTTTAGCAGCTTGGAAGAGCGGCATGACGTTCCAGCAGAGCAGTGGAATAACGGAGTAACGTAGAATACCATCAACCTCTACCCTGATGGTTTGAATCTCCAATATGCTAAGAAGCAGGCGGTTAACACTTGTAAGGGTTCGGATAGGAAGGCCAATGAGGTGTTCCGAAGTTGCTAGAGTCACTGGAGGTGTTTCCCTTGGCAGAGGCTGCATGTCTTTTTTAAGATGCATTGGGCCGCTTGATGTGGCGTGCACATCACTAACACCTCTTGCTACTTTTTATCCATTTGGTCAGCTGATCCTTTGTTAGCCTGTATACCTCTGTAAACTGAATGAGGTAGTGTTCCTCGTTGTTTCAGGATGGACTCATTGTGTCAGAGAAGGGTGTTGGGAGTTAAGGTAACCATCTGCTATTAACCTGGCTTCTTCTAGTTGCAGGTGATCAACCAACACTTAAACAGCTCAGATGCATCATGTGGTAAGAGGTTCTCCAATGAGATCTTGAGCCGTGCAAACTCATTTGGGTCTTGACTTGAGAAGTTGCGGATTGTTGGGCGTGGCCCACAGTAACTTGGCTCTCTGATGTTGGAGTTATGACCCTGAGGTTATCGTTGGGTTGCAGCCAAGCTCACTTCCTGGCCAGCATAAGCTATAGGGTACTTGGGCTCAGCGGGAGGTAAACTGGCATCGTCATCCCATGGCTTGGCAGTAGGAAGTTGCCCAAGTGCTGAGGGATTAAGTTGTGTCTGGTCCACATTCGTGGCAGGAGCTGGGGCTGGCAGTGCCTCGTCCTTAATTCTTGGAACCTCGTGTATTCTCCTATTACGCGGATGTAGCATAGGCGGGTTACTAGGCAGAAGTTCGGCAATTACTGATTCTGGCCGTGGTGGTGGTGGTGCAAGGCCAATCAGCCTCTTCCTCTGCTTCAGGTTCAACGGCCACCCGTAGGTCAACGGGTGGCCGTGGCGGCATCACCGTTAACTCTGGCTTTCTGGTATGGAGAGAGGTTTGCCTCTGGATGTTGCACACAGCATCTACTTACTGTTTCATGTTTGGTTGCAGCGCTCTAAGCTTGATTATATCCGATGCCATGTGCCGCTGTGTCTGCTTCAGGAGGTGTCCTTCATGACGAATGTCATCTAACTCAACTCTGCTGTCCTCATGTGAATGTATGGGCAGCTGCCCTGGAGGTAGGGGAGTAGAGTAATGTTGTAGCTGTTCCCTAAACACTCTCTCTGAAAACCGCTGGGGGGCTAGCTGATTCTTCTGACTGTGCTGTGGGTTCTCCGCTTAGCCTATAGCTCAGGTCCATCTCCTGAAGAGTAGCATCCCACCTCTGCAGGCGAAGGGGAGAGGCTTAAGGGGAGGTGAGGGGTGTCATCCTGGGGTTCCCCTCCTGGTGACTACTCTCAAAATCCTCTCTGTACCTTTTGACCGAGGTAGCCTAAATGATCAACCTCATAATCTGCAAAGCGCAGAGGTAGGTGAATATGCCGTTTAGGACGTGCACCAGCGTACTCTGGATGTAGTTCCATCTCTGACGTTAAACCAGTGATGCGGCTCCAAGGACCATCAATGAAGTGATGATAATAGGTAGACGCTCAGTCTAGGGGCTAGTTCTGGGTTTATATATATATATATACAGTGGGTACGGAAAGTATTCAGACCCCTTTAAATTTTTCACTCTTTGTTTCATTGCAGCC
>NC_048417.1:7766473-7811692 GCF_013103735.1 Etheostoma cragini
ATATATATATATATATATATATATATATATATATATATATATATATATATATATATAGTTGACTATAAATAGATTCCTCTTAAAATCGAGAGAACATTGAATTGAAAACGTTTATTAAATCTTGAAATCTGCAACAGAAGAAAGAGGAATACTAGTGTAATTCTTTTTCTTGTGTTTTTCTTGACTCATGCATTTCCTAATTTAATTTAGTTTGCCCTATTCTGCCTGGCTCCCTTGCTTCTCAAACAAGTAAAACTTCAAGTTTTGAGAAAGCTTATATAACTGTTGAGTAACCAAATGCACAATCTTTTCCCTACAAGAAACCGTTGAAATTATGAGCTATTAAATAAAACCATTCTAAATTTAGTCCACTCAAGTTTTACTTCTTAGGACCAGCAGCTCAGTTTTTGGCTTGACTATGGCTACTGTTCCTATTCAGTGCTGTGGAGATAGGTCTGGCAATGCAAGACTATACACATCCACAGAGACATGGATGTGTTAAAACAACTTAAAACAACCAAGGTGCTGCCAATTCATCTCAAAGAAATCCTCACCATACATATTTGACAAAAATCCTTATCATCCTAATACAAAGATAATGATAGTTTTTTATTTTGTTGAGGTGCACTACAATTAGTTTTTGTTTGATTTAATTGGGATACAAAGAGGTTTTTTAGACCTATGCCTTAAAGGCAAGTGAATTACTGCATCAACACTTCTCTCCAGTCTCTCTAGAGCATGTCATCCTTCCTTCTGCTTCTGCTTCTCTGCTTCTACCCAGCGAGACAGACCTCTCTCTGAGCTCAGACACATTGGTCAAGCGTCTGCTTTCACTCGACCTCCCATGCAACAGTTCACAGAAAGCAATCAATTCTTCTCAGAAATGTCTCTGTACCCCAGAGCGGGGACTCTTAATCCTCTTCAGCCTGAGACCCAAATTAAGAAGATTTAGGCATCTTGAAACCCAGGTTCATATGAACACTTTGGTGCTCTTTAAATGTGGCCAGCCAAGAGAAAAAACCTGCTGTAACCCTCAGACAAAATGAGTGTCAAACCCAGGATAAAAACTCACATTATTTTAACATGTGAATATATGAACATAAACACTCCCAACTCCTGCCCATACATGCTACAATCACACCATGTTCTTGGCTATGTCACAGACACCTACATTGTGAGGTCTGAATACTTTATTTATTTATAGATCTCTCTTGTCCTTCCTGGAGGTTTGACTCAGAAAGCTACTTCTATGTATTAAAAAAAATAAAAAAGGTTGCAATATCAGGCTTCACAACATCAGACACAGACAATTCTTCAGTTTGCTGTTGGAAAGGGCTGTTGATTTTCTTAGGTGGTCCTTTATGTGGCTAAAATACGTTCTTGAAATATAAATTTGTTAAATACGCTGCTGCCCCGGTCCAGAATGTTGTTTAGCTTCCGGGTCGGCATGTGCCGACCACCATTAACTGTAGGTAAATGGTGTTACAAAGTACCTCTTACAACGATCCCTTTAAGGTGAAGATGGATTTTTTTTCCTCAAAGGTTATTTAAAGTTAATTTGATCATTGGGGGTCCCCTAAGGAGCTGAGTCAAGCTCCTTTAGGTGAATCATTATTGAAGTTTGTGCAATGAATACAATGTTCAGCATTATTAAGTAGCAAAAGACACAAGGCATATCTTGCCTTCTGACTTATGAAGTTAATCACGTTTCACCCCAGGAGAAAATCAGTGACCACAGAATAAACAGGCTTATTGAAGAAATGTTGAGCCTGAGATGTGACTTTGTGTGGTTGAGGGTTATGATGCTTTACAGAACAACTCGGGCCATTCAGGACAAGCTTCTGGGTTTTATCTGTAAGTGTACATGAGGCCAACCTGCCTCCCACAGCTAAGGCTGAGCATATTGCTTTCTCTACCCGCCAACATGGTCTCTTTGTCCTTGTTTCTTATTATTTAGCCCGGCAAGATCATCTGTCCCGCAGATGTGACAGTGTTAGGAGGGTAATGAAAATGCCTCGATCACAAAATGAACTTTGCTATATCAGTTTACTGTGTTCTCAGGGAATGGAAGCTAATTTCCTACAAGTGCAAAGCTACTCACAAATGTATTAGGTCTCTCTCTGTTACGCTGTCACGCATGCATACACCACAATCTCACACCAATCACCTCCATCAATGACTTCAGGGGTACATCTTGACCAGAGTAATTTCAATACTCTTGTCTGGTGTATCAAGCTCAAAGGACAGAATGGTTTCTTTTTTATTTTGAGTTTTGAGGATGGTTATAGGCTGTAGCAAAGCGGGTACACTCAGTTAATTCAGTAAATAAATATAATAATAATAATAATAATAATAAGAGCCCCAGAACTCATTTCAAATTTAATAAAACCTATTTTTACAGATGACACTGGTGTTTTTCCAAATTTTTTCATACTGAAAAGTATAAATCAAAGTCAATGTACACTGTAGAAGTGTTGTATGTGTAACCAGAGCCTGATATAGGCTATATACCCTCTCTATATATATATATATATATATATATATATACCCTATTTGTCTATGACATATAACTCTATTGTAGTCTACAAACTATTAAAAACACGTAAAAGAGCCATACTGTTGCACTGGGTTCAACAAGTTCCATCAATGTGACTCGGCATGCCTTTATCAGTTTAGAGTTCATCACTCTCAACTCATCAAACTAGCAAAAACGTGTGAACACAGAAGCATGCTCAGTGACATGTGCCTGACTTGGAACCATTATGCTGCCTCAAAGGTGAAAATAGCTCACTTGAAAGGTAGCACATGTCTGTCTGCAGCCTCACCAGACAAACGGTACAGAGAGACGCAGAGGGAATTGGTCCTTCCAAACTGGGATAATAAAAAAACGTTAATTTTTGTTTCTCTTGTCTTTTTGTTTCTGCAGTATCTTATTTGCAGACATCAAGGGTTTCACCAGCCTGGCATCCCAGTGCACAGCACAGGAGTTAGTGATGACTCTTAATGAACTCTTCGCCCGCTTTGACAAGCTGGCAGCGGTAAGAAAGCAAACACACACATGTATTGTATAATGCATGGAACGGCCACAAACTGTGCTGACATTTCTGTTAACATACTTTTGTTCTAGGAAAAAGTATGTTTGTTTCTTTTTTGTTTTGAGAATAATCCAATTTCAGCTAATGAAAATGTAAAGATGCTTAATAGGACAGCAAGCTAGAAAATGTTTGCACAGAGATGTATCTAAACCGTACCTGGCACTTACAGGTGATTTCTGTGCAGAGCTGTTGTACCACTCTCTTATAAGTATACCAGTTTAGACCACTGGTGATGTTGCTGTCATCATAGTTTAATGTTGAAAACTGTCCAGCACATACTGTGCCTGGTTCAAGGCTCACGTGAATGCCAGACAGCTGGGAGAGGACTAGTTAGGAGCACAGGCTGCCCAAAAGTCATTCAAAGACTAGGGTACAGTCTATCTCAAAGCTTGAGAAGTGGGGGGCACACTCTTGTACGGTCTGTTCATAAGGATGACTCGAGGAGGACAAACTGATATAGTAGCACAAGCTGCCCAAACATTATTCAAGGACTAGGGTACAGTCTATCTCAAAGCTTGAGAAGTGGGGAACACGCTCTTGAACCTACTGTTCACAATGAGGACTCAAGGAAGACAAACAGATAATATAGTGCTAAATAATCTATGACTTAGTTGTTGTCTTTCAGGAATATAATCAGCATAATATTTGAATTCATAATGACAGAGGACTTGCTGATACATCAAACAAATACAACTGCCACCACAGGAGGGGAACTAAGTATTAAAAAATAAATTTTACTATAAAAATGAATGGAACTTTATATCAGGCACTCTCATTTCTTCTTTTTTTGTCATCAAATTTTTGTTTTTTAACTTATTTTATTTGGTCACCTTCTTTTAATGTTCTTACTTATTAAAAAAAATACAGGCAATGCTAGCATGAATACAGACTTGTACAGAGCTGAAGGGCATCTCCAAAATATCAACTTCATATCTGCCATCAATATCCTGCAGCCAGACATGTGTTTGCAGCAGATTTCTAATAATCTTAACCACAGCTTTATACACAGCACATTCATGAATATTGACATTTTCTTTTTCTTATCCAGAAGCTTCATTGTTTGTCCAGCTGATGCTCAATGTATGTCATTTGTTTATGAAAGGTGAAATGATGTGCTAATCAATATTTATGAGTGAAACGGACATAATGGCATTATAAACCAGGATCGTTGCTACTGGCAGTTTTATGTCCATGCCAGATGTACCCTGTACGCACACACGCACGCACGCACGCAAGCAAGCAAGCATGGACGCATGGACGCATGCACGCACAAACCCGCACACGCACGCCCTGTCTGTGCTTTTTACACAGTGGGTCTTTTGTTTTTTTCTAGAGCCATGTGCTGGGGAGATACTCAGGTGGACATCATAAGACGCAGTGTTCTCTAAAGCCCTACAGATAAACACACACACACACACACACACACACACACACACACACACACACACAAACAAACTTATAAATCTGCTACAAATACAACTTCACATTACAGACTCATCTCTGAGGCCGAATGCCCTTGTAAAGGATCAGTTGACTAAATTCCGTATCTAATCTCACTTGCCTCTAGTGCCCTTTTGACATTCAGATAGTTTGGGTTTTCAATGTCCATGATTTGTAAAATCTGATGCTAAGATTTCTGCCTCCACCCTCCTTAAACCTGCAATAACTTGATTTTTTTTATTTTTAGCAACGTGTTTCAGTGGTTTGACTTTTGTTCTGGTTGTTTAGTATTAATGCCGGGCCTGTCTTACACCCTGGATTGTTCACCTTTTGATTGTCGCTAGAGGAGGATATGGTTTTAACATGGAACTTTGTTGCAGCCGTAACATTGATCTAGTTAAATCACTGGGATTGGGATAAAACAGTTATGTGGTTGTGGTTTGTAAAAGGCATTTTAATTTCAATGCATACAATAGTCCTCAGGACACAAATACACAGGCAGACGCACGCACTCTCTCACACACACACACACACACACACACACACACACACACACACACACACACACACACACACACACACACACACACACACACACACACACACACACACACACAGCCAATAATATTAAAGGATGAATGAACTTGGTATGTGACTAGGACAAGCTGTACAGTTTACTAACCAATGTAAAGTCATGATGTAACCCAACAGAGTAAACTCTCCTTGGGTTTATGAGCTGGTGTACTTATCCAGTAAGTTGTACTTTCCTGACAGGAGAACCACTGTCTGCGGATCAAGATCCTGGGAGACTGCTACTACTGCGTGTCTGGGCTGCCAGAGGCGAGGGCCGACCACGCCCACTGCTGTGTGGAGATGGGGATGGACATGATAGAGGCCATCTCGTAAGTAGTCCCTGGGGTTAACAGGGCATCGCTGGTTAATGCATGTCTGCAATTAAAATAGCTAAATATGTAAAATGGTAATAGAAGCTCTTGTTTCCAGTCTGCTTCAGTAGGGGGTCATTGGCTGGGAAAACTGTTCAACGGACAACTTCCAGATGCAGTTTTAGTCATATTTCATGGGTATTTTAAATTAGCCGTAGGAGCGGTTAATAAATAATATCACTTTGTACATAGGAATACTTTTCTGTCATACATCCAAAAAAAGTCCCCAGAGATCCTCTGCCTCCTCCTCCAATGTTTTTATTTTATTTTTTCCAACAGGCCCCAGGTTTCTAAGCAATCGCAGCTGATCTGCCTCTGCTCTGTTAGCATCATCCTCTCTATTTATTCATCCGTCCATCTGTACATTTTCTTTACCTGTTGATGGTGCTCAGAGTAGTAAGGGTCTGAATGGCACCCTATCCAACCATACACTGCGCTAATGCTTAAAGGACAAGTTAGAGATTTGGGAGAAAAACATTAATTACACAGTGTCCCAGCACCCAGAAGTTGATTTCCAAAATAGATTAATTTAGACATGGTCTTCAGTAAAACCACCAGGTCGAAGCTGTGATATTAGTCCAATTTGCAGCGTTATCCACATATTTAGCTGTAATCTACTCATAACAACTGCATGGCTGCAGCAATGGGGAATGTGTTCTGAAGGCCCTTGTTCACTCAGGTCATTCGTCTTGATCATTAAAAGCTGCATTCTTTCTTGCAAGTCACCACGGCTGCTGTTTAGTCTATAGTCTGTTGCCACGTTCTCAGTCATCAACAATACATGTCTTTTACTTTACATAGTCTGCAGCAAGACACATCCAAACATTCACTTCATGATCTACATCAACAACAAAAACATATAGTTTGAATAAGACAACGCTACTAAAAATTCAGATTTAAATAATTAAATATGTATGAAATATCTTTGCAAAATTAGAAACAATCATTTGGCAGATTATTATTTTAACCACTTCATACTTTCTAATGTTTTCTGCAGGCTCGTACGTGAGGTGACTGGGGTAAACGTGAACATGCGAGTGGGAATACACAGCGGCAGGGTGCACTGTGGGGTGCTGGGACTCAGGAAGTGGCAGTTTGACGTCTGGTCCAATGACGTCACACTCGCCAATCAGATGGAGGCTGGGGGCCAAGCTGGGTAGGTTTCTCTACAGTAGTTACAGTCAAATTCAAAGTAACTACAAACCAGTCCCTTTTGCTGAAACTGTATGTACAGCCATATACAGTATCTGAATAATGAACATTTGTATGAGTGTTTATGTGTGTTGTTTTCCTTTTCAGGCGTATCCATATCACTAAGGCCACACTGAATTATCTGAACGGGGACTACGATGTGGAGGACGGAGCAGGTGGAGAACGAAATGCCTACCTGAAGAAGCACAACATAGAAACCTACCTCATTGTCGGCTGCAGTCAGAAAAGGGTACGGTCATCGTTAATGTCTGAAATTGCATAGGTCAGTCATAAAAGTACACAAAAAGTGAACACTTAAAAAGATACACCATTGTTAGGGCTTTTTATTATTTAATTTGTTTAGTTTAAAGAGACATATGTTGATGTTTAGCCACTAGGGGGCAATAGAATTCCACAACAAGCTGACAGACACACAGCCATATTATCACTTTGTAAAGCTGCTGCTGTGATAACAGATACATACTTTTATTCCATTTTTTACATGAAAAGTTTTAAGTCCAATATTTACAGTCCTTTTAGATTTCCATCACCTTCTGATTAAAATATCAAACTCTTTTTAGCTGCTAGACTTTAGACTTTCTTTGCCGGCTAGATGGCACCTTTGTCTTTGCTGGGCAGTTAACGTGCATTCATTTATAATTCACAAAGGAAAATTAATTAATACAGTTATAGTAAAATCTATAGGAAAAACAACAATAATTTAAAAAACATCAGTAATAATGCTATTCTGTAAATATTAGTAATGGCGAACCTTCTGGAGTTACACCATTTAATAGTTTTGGATAACTTTCATGTTCTGATTCGAACCATAAACCGAAGCTGTGGGTGTTCAAGCTCTGCTCCTGATGGAGCTGTCTTTTAAAATAAAAACAGCCAGTCCATATTGTACATATCATTGTTTATAAACTGGGATTATGTCCATGTGAACAGTTTTTGGGGGGTTTATCTCCAATTGGCTGCATGAGCTCCAGTTTGTTTATGACAGAACTGCTTTTATCAGCTGTGTTTGTCCTCCAGCAGTATCACAAGCTGGGACTATAGATAGCATGTCATGTGAAGTGATAGCTTCTCTCACTTTTGCTGCTCATGCTCTGAGACAGAAGGAAGATTGTACAATGTAATTATTTTAGTTTCTTTTTTCCATTTTTGAAAAAAACAACAACCAAGAACCAGAATGTGGTTCTATTATCAGATCTGTACGAAATAAATGGATAGTACCTCAGAAAAACATCTTTTAACACCAGAAGGGAAAACTCGCTTTCCCCCTTGAGTTGGGGGATGTTTTTCCTTACTGCTTCTCACAGTATGATGAGTAAAGAAATGTTTTACATTTTCCGCAGTGAAAGGAAATTCTCTTGAGGTAATAGAATTACCTCAAAAGTACAGTACTTGAAAAAATTTATTTTTAACCACTGGTGCATTTAAATAAAATCCTAGTGCAGTAGAGGCAAGTTGGTCTGCTCAACCAGTTGCTGCCAAACCAAATATCAGAAAGAGATTTGGTGTCTGTCAATGAACTTTATCTTTTGTTTAGTTTTTGTGAGTTCCTCTGCATGTAATGAATATGTTCTAATTCTGTATTTTTATTTCTTTCAGAAAGAGGAAAAGGCAATGATAGCCAAAATGAACAGACAGAGAACTAATTCTGTCACCCAAAACAGTGGCCACTGGACTGATCGACCGTTCTACAACCATATGGGGGGCAACCAGGTCTCCAAGGAAATGAAGAGGATGGTGAGGAGGATTTAAAAAGTCTTCATTTCAGAGTTTCCTGACCCTCTGCTTTGTAGAGATGCTATTATGCTTATTGGTTTTATTCGAGTGCCACAGCCAGTGCCAATAATATCTTTTTTCAACCCTCATTTGGTGATGAAGCCAACACATAGTTAATACTCATAATCCTTTGATCTGCAGTCCTGATAAGCAGCGGTGATGGCCCTTCATGACACACTCCACCTCTCACACATCGTCTCGGCTCTGAGGGGCTCTCAGGGGCACTCAGAGAGACAACAGCAACATGTAGGCGACCGCGGTGAAGCAATTAGCACATCTTGTTGGTCAGTGCTGTCAGTGGCGACCCCCATCCTTCACACTTTAACCTCTCCTGGGATGAAAGCTTGAAATGTGGCAGCAGCGGAGTGATGTGTCCATGCTGACATTTTTACTTATGTGCCTCTCTCTCTCTCGCTCGCTCGCTCGCTCGCTCTCTCTCTCTCGCTCTCTCTCGCTCTCTCTCTCTCTCTCTCTCTCTCTCTCTCTGCTGAGACAACCCTGCAAACAGAATTACTCAGGAAATGGACACAAACACACACACACGCAGTGTTTTGTTTATTCTTGGATCATGACTCCACCCACCTCTCTCAATGAATCTATTATGGGACAGAATAGGTAATACAAATGTGAGGAGGATAAAGTACCGCCCAGGGGAGTCATCTTAACGTTAACTTGTGCTCAATTGATCCAAGAGACACAATGTAACCGGATCACTGCTGTGACATGCATTTTTAATATTATAACATTTTCACTGGCTGTTAAATACTGCATCACATTACTTAAAAACTCTTTTTACTTACGTGTCATTCACTGCTTTTATTCCAGAGGTCAGGTGCATATCCTCTTACCTCACACTTTCCACCTAGACTTTATTTTTAACTCAGTGTTTTTAGCTCACTGTTTTATTTCAGTAAATAAACAGTGAGCATGGATTTCCACATCAGTTATTTTTTTATGATTAGTTGTTTGTATATTTGTGTATGACCCAAAGGCAGAGGCTCTGTAGCAGCCCCACTGTTCTGTTTGTCATTAGCAACCGCCAAGGACTGAGCAAACAAACGAAAAAGAAAAAAAGCGCAAACTACTGAAACTCCAACCACACTAACACAAAATCAAAGGTTCCAATATGATTTACAATTGATCTTTTTGACAGTAATAGCAGAAACCCTACAGCTGAGACTGCTCTATATCGTCCTTGATGAGTACATACAGTTAATGGTCCTGTCATCGTGTCAGCGGCTGTGGGTTTCTTTGTCTTTGTTTGCCTTATGTCAGAAGAGATTGTCACCAAAGTGTCTGTGTGTTCTTTACACTCTGAATCCCTTTTAAAGTCTGCAGAAACATAAACGCTTCTGACATTAACTTTATTTGACACAGATCTTCCTTGGCCTCGGTTCCCCTTCTGCCTATCACTCTCTCCCTCTCTATCTCTGTTCTGCTAATTAATCACCCGGCAACCCCTGTAGATAAAACATGTAGCGAGTGAAGACTCAAAGACACACAGTAGTGAGAGACAATTTGTTTAGAAATGAGAAGGTGGGAGGTGTGTCATGGATGGATATTCTCTATTGTTCTATCTATCTATCCAGACACAGATGCTAAGCAGTGGACTGTGAATGACTTATGAGGTATCCACGACTTTACACATGCACGTACCTTTACTTCTATTTCTTCAACTGCTCTCATCTGTTGAAAAGATGAGAGGAAAAAGTGAAACAAAAGCAATTTTTAAAGCAAAAAAGTCAAGTATTTGATGGTTCCAGCTTCTCTTTTGTGACAAGTGGATTTGTCATACATGATAGTACCTGAATATCTTTGGGTTTTGGACTGTTGGTCAGACAAAACAAGACATTTGAAGACATCATCCTTTTATTCAGAAAAACAGGGAGATTTTTACACGTTTTTCTGAAATGTTTAAGAATAAAAGGAGATGTTTGGTTGGAACCAACATCTAAAACTTGGACCCATTAGACCAAAGCACAGATTTCCAGTGGTCTAATGTCCATTACTTGTGTTTCTTGGCCCCAAAAAATCTCTTCTGCTTGTTGACTCTCCTTAGTAGTGGTTTCCTAGCTGCCATTTGACCACAAAGGCCTGATTCGCACAGTCTCCTCTTAACAGTTGTTATAGAGCTGTGTCTGCTGCTAGAACTCTGTGTAGTATTCATCTGCTCTCTAAACTGAGCTGCTGTTAACTTGTGATTTCTGAGGCTGGTGACTCAGCAGCAGCAGAGGTGACTCTTGGTCTTCCTTTCCTGGGACGGTCCTTATGTTAGCCAGGTTCGTTGTAATGCTTGATGGTTTTTGCGACTGCTCTTGGGGACACATTCAAAGTTTTCACAACTTTCCGGACTGACTGACTTCTTAAAGTAATGATGGCCACTCATTTCTCTTTACTTAGCTGATTGATTCTTGCCATAATATGAATTCTAACAGTTGTCCAATAGGGCCGTCGGCTGTGTATCTACCTGATTTCTGCACACCACAACTGATGGTCCCAACTTCATTAATTATTAACCAACCTCCATTAATTAAGGACAGAAATTCCACTAATTAACCCTGACAAGGCACACCTGTGAAGTGAAAACCATTTCAGGTGACTACTTCATGAAGCTCATTGAGAGAACACCAAGGGTTTGCAACACTATCAGAAAAGCAAAGGGTTGTTACTTTGAAGAAACTAAATATAAGACATGTTTTCAGTTATTTCACACTTTTTGTTAAGTACATAATTCCACATGTGTTCATTCATAATTTGATGTCTTCAGTGATAATCTACAATGTAAATAGTCATGAAAATAAAGGAAACGCATTGAATGAGAAGGTGTGTGTGTGTGTGTGTGTGTGTGTGTGTGTGTGTGTGTGTGTGTGTGTGTGTGTGTGTGTGTGTGTGTGTGTGTGTGTGTGTGTGTGTGTGTGTGTGTGTGTGTGTGTGTGTGTGTGTGTGTGTGTGTGTGTGTGTGTGTGTGTGTATTTAGCCAAAATTGTACACAGAGACATATTTTTGCTACAAAGTAGCACTTGATTAATAGAAGGAAACTCAATGTTGCATAATTCATATAATAATGTGTTATTCAAATAAAACATATGTATGTACTGTAGATATACAATTCATCTACAAGCGTAAAACTGTCTGGCCACCACAGAAGTAAAATAATTTTTTATGTTTTTAACAGTTAGGCTGTGGCTAGCGCTGTGAAGATGGGTCCGTTAATGCTAGACTGGCTCTGGCTTACAGTTATCTTTTCATATCGATTGATGTTTCTGGTATTGATTATTACTTATAATCATTGAAAAATGTCCAGAGACTAATATGACAGTCAAAGGCCTAAAGATATTTTAATTTACAAACACATAAAACAGAAAACCAGTTAATCCTCATAGTTGAGATACTGGGAAGAAATGTTTGGCATTTTTGTTTTATAATTTACTTACTCAATTTAAACATTTTCAATATTCCATCAATCAAGATTACTTGTGCATTTGCCAGTTTTGTTGTTGTTAACTCAGGGTAAAGCAAACAAAAAAACTGGGGCCAATCTGGTTTAAAACCGGTTTAAAATAAAGTTCCCAGTTGCTGTCCCGCTGTTCAAACACGAGATGTTTTAATCTACAGCTAAATCGTTTTAATGTTTTGCTCTTTTCTGTTCTCTTTTCTGTTTGGCAGGGCTTTGAAGATCCCAAAGACAAGTGAGTAGTGACTGTATCTCAACAGCATTGTGTCTTCCCTCTCATCCTGCTCTCTTGGTCTATGTTGTCTCTTTTTGTCTGATTGAATCTGGGTTTACGGTCAGTATCTTGGCCCTTGTGTTGTCTTTTATTTTTAATGAGATTTGTTTTTCCTCAAGAATCCTAATTTAAATTACGTTATAGCTAATTCTTTAGTTAAAAAAGCCATAAATTATGAATTATGTTGACTAAAATTTAAGATTAAAGGATGATGAGTAAACAACAGACTAGTTTATGTCAAAGTTTTAGCCAGGAGACTGTTTTAATACAATTTAAATATATTTTTCAAACGCTACGAAATTGAATAAAACACCCAAAATTCAATGGAAGTAATCATTCATTTTACCTGTGAAGAATGATGTATAGGTTCCAGACAAACATGCATGCACTCAACCAAGTTATCTTGGGGCAATTTGGTTGTAATAAACCTATATTTCTGATATTAAATATTTTAAAAACAGGTTAGATCTGAGCCCAGGACAACACAAGGGTTTAAAACAAAAAAGAACTGAGAACAAAAAAAATCAATGGGCCACTTTGAAATCAATGACAAACTTGAGCCCTGAAAGGAACTAACACTGTTTGAGTCACAGGACATATATAGCTCTAGCCTTAATCAGGAGATCAATATTAGATCAGATTACACTGTAGGAATATTTATTGTGTATGAGCCACGGGATCTGATAATACCTCTGTTTTCTTTTGCTGTAAGCTTTCTTTGTTATCTTGCATACACTTAGTGGTCACGATATGTTACGAGAGACTTTTGTATAGCATAACCAAAGCCCAGATGGAAACATTAAATCGTTATGCTCCAGGTTACTATGTAATCTTATAAGACCTGTAATCTACAAAATCACCCTGCAGCGCTCTTGCTTTAAATGTCTTGCAGACATTTTAATAAACCTACTAAAAAAATGGGTCTTTCTTTCCTGATAAAAGGGCAGCAGAGATGGTTAAGACCTTTTAGAAGTTGGGGCTGCGATTGTTTAAGCTCACTTGATATACACACATGGAGGGAAATACCGAGGGTAAACAAAATAACACTTGATGAAAAGGGAGTCTTTTGGGATGGAGCTCCTGAAAACATATTTTTTTAGTAAGCTTGTTACTAAGTGTGATTTGGGCCTATATAGACACACAATTTTCAAATTTAGGACCGTATTTGATATTGTGGTTTAATCTTCATAAAAATACGTAAGTTTATTTTTTCTGTTTGGGAGAAATATAATTCGAAACCAAGGTTTTAGGGGCTTTTACATTATTTGTTGTTGCAAATATTAATAAATATATTTCACGTGAGCTGCACTTAGCAGTACTCATCAGTAAGTTAAACTTCACTTAGAGATCACTTCGTTAATGCTGCTTTGTTGGCGGGATTTCTGACACTATTAGTGTTGACAAATTAAGTAACTGGTACTAAGTGATTTAGCCTCTTTGAAATGCTTTAAAATTTCCAATATTTATTTCATAGTTACATGACTTGGGGGAAGTTCAATCAATACTTGTGTAGATTTGTGGACCCACAGAATGTTTTTCTTTTTTAGACCCAAATGAGCTTTATTCTATTCTATATATTCTATTCTAATTGTCTTGTTCTTAGTTTTGAAACAGAAATGTGTACCAATATACTCATACTTTTTAACTGCTACTAATATGCGTTCAACTTGATGGAACTTACCTGTCTAGCGGTGTTTGTTATTGTGTAAAGTTCTTTCAGAGATAAACTTCCTCTTTAGAAAGTTTACAATGTGATGCAATCACTTTCTCATCCTAAATATAAAGTCAGAGGAGGGGAAGTTTAACCAAAGGGCTGTCAGTGATCAAAGAACTGCAGTTATTTCTAAAGAAGTTGTCCTCCTACTCTCCTCCCAAACGGTTCTGTTTCTGGGAGTTTGTTCTGACATGACAGTGAGCTGGAGCAGCCAAGCTGACAGCTTCTGTTCCGAGTCACAGCACAGATCATGCTTCTTATGTAGACTGACAGCTTTTTGGATTTGAGAGGAAGTGTATGCTGTGTTTTTATCATACTCTGCTAGAAAGCAACACTCGATACAATATCACAGCTTAGTTTGGACATCTGTCTGTACAACTGCTTGGTCTGGTGCAGTCAGCAGTTACAAATCTAGTCCATTTATTAGAAGTTTATGATTAGACTCAGGAAAAAGATCTCTGGCCAGTATCATACCCTGAATGTTAAACATGACTTTAGGCAGATAATTCATGAGAGGAAAAAAGCCCCTTTAATGGCAAAATAAGTCTTATTTCTACTACATTAAGGCCTTAATTGCCAAGGATTTATACTTAATTTATTAAGTGAACTGCAATGTTACTGATTCGAGCCTGGCTAGGGAGGTATGTTGCATCTCTAATTCTCTCATTTCCTGTCGACCTAAAAAGTAAAAAACGTTCCTTTTTTTCTACATTTAACAGTAGCTGCAGCACAAAATAGTCCAAGACAAATCCCCCCCCACATCTGAACCAACATGACAAAACTTTTAAAGACAATTTATCAAATGACAATGTGTAAACAATGTTATGTTACTTTATTTCTGTTCTTTTCATTTTATTTAACTTTAATTCACAATATATCAATTATAAATAATGCAAACAACACAACACAATATTAAGAAGTGACACAATTTAACACAATGCCTGAGATTTAAATGTCACCTGGTCTCATTTTGGGTCATTTAGGAATTTCATATTCAGAAATGCACAAGAAAACCTAAACCCAGAGGACGAGGTGGACGAGTTTTTGGGCCGCGCCATCGACGCACGCAGCATCGACCGCCTGCGCTCCGAACACGTCAAAAAGTTCCTGCTCACCTTCAGAGAGCATGACCTGGAGAAAAAAGTAAGGACGTCCACACAGAAATAGTGACACACACTGCCAATACAGCAGCAAATAATTGGCCATGACAAGCAATCTTCTCTGTGCAAAAAGCTTTTCTCCTGCTCGCTCTTTTCTGTCCCTTGAGCAAGTCAGTCAAAGCAAAGTCTAACAGAGAAAGAGAGGAACTGGGGTTTAAAGGGGGAAGATGGCTACTTAAGGGAAAAGGAAGGGAAATATCTCAGACAGTGAAGGACAGGTTGAGAAGAAAGGTTAGAAATCCAGTAGTTGCAAAAGAGTTCTGGGAAAACAGGACAGAATTTGAGTCCTCTTTTCAAGTTTCAATCCTTTTTTTTCCTCCAATGGAAAGGAAGTGAAGCCTTAGAGCAGATCAGAAGCACTTTTTTTAACCTCGAGATTGCTGTGGATGAAATCATCTCAGCCTTCAGTACCTGGAATCTTATGCCGCCTTATCATCAGGTAGGTAGGTAGGTAGGTTGATCACAGAAGAGGCAACAATTATAACACACCAATGTCAGCAGCTGTCTTTCCAGGAACAATATGCAGAGCTGTTTTTAAGACTAATGGGGCAAGCACAGTAGCAAGTCTTTCATGCATTAAATTATGACTTTAATAAGAAAAAAACCTTGTTTTAACTTATGTAACAGTGTTGTTTAATTAATTAATTTATATAATTCAGTGGGTTTCTAGAGGGTTTTTAGCCTTTGGTTAATTTTCTCAACCAACTCTTAATCTTTTAATTTATCTGATCTAAAACTCAATATATATAAATACGTCCAATTTTTACAGGATGATATTGTATATCAGTTTCTGCTGCATATATTTCACCCAGTTACTAATAAGAAATTGCAGTACACAAATACCAAAGTTAGGGATCCATCCATCCATCCATCTTCATCCGCTTGTCCGGTAGCATGTATACTAATCAAATAATCAAGCTGTTGTCTTGTCTTATTTAATTTTTCTGTTATGCGATTTTACCAGCTCAAAACTTGAGACTTTTTGAAGGTTTTGCTTTCCACTCCCAAGTCAAGATCAATCTGGAAGGAGTCGTACAGAGCATTAGGGACACTTAATTTTTGAGAATAAAGAGAATGCATACTTGTTTTCAGAACAAAGCCATATCATTTTTGGAATGCAGTCAAAAACATTGCGAAAAAAATGCCAAAAGTCTCACAGCAGTCAAGTCAAGTGTAAAGACCTCATTTTCGTGAATTATGTTTGACTTGAGTGCAAGTAACAAGTATGAGTACAGTGCC
This sequence comes from Etheostoma cragini, assembly GCF_013103735.1. NCBI lineage: Eukaryota > Metazoa > Chordata > Actinopteri > Perciformes > Percidae > Etheostoma > Etheostoma cragini. The sequence goes on from NC_048417.1 coordinate 7,782,779, forward strand.
ACTACTGTACATGCAGTAGGCGATATGAGGGCGGATTGTTGTTCCCCTTGTTGTTAGTAGAATTACCAACATGCATGCCACCTTGTTAACCTGCCGTCCCCCTCTCTATCCCCTAGGAGCACAGACAGTGCAGGGGCTGTGGATTGATAAATCCATGGCGCTGTCAGTCTTTCAGGGACAGAAAGGAAGAAAATTGTTTTCAGTGTTAAAATATAATTTCATTCTCCTCCTCTTGTTCCCTCCTGCAGTACTCGAAACAGGTGGACTCCAGGTTTGGGGCTTACGTGGCCTGCGCCTCCCTCGTCTTTCTCTTCATCTGCTTCATCCAGATCATCATTGTGCCATCGTGAGTCAACACTTTGAAATACAACACAGAAGACTGTAGACTAAATTCTTCATCCTCTCACTAATATATGCCCCCATTGTGAATCACAATTTTATGATTTTTAAATGGGGTGACAGTAATTTGGCTCCTCAAAGACATTTTACCCCTGCCAGCCAAACAACATCCATGCGTCCCCTTTATGCTAGCACTAGCATCCACTATTATCTCAAAAGACAGGACGTGAGAACTTGTAACAATCCCAATTAAATCTTAAATGATCAGTGGGAGAGTCTGGGTGTTTGTGTTGCAGATTGGGAAAATGTACATTACATATTGCACAGAAAATATTTTAATATTTAATTTTAAGTAAACTTTTCATTTACATAGAGAGTGTAGCAGGTGCAACTGAAGGAGGGGGAGATAAATAGGCTGTACTGCTGTAGACAATACAGTCAAATCCATTAGTTATAGTAGTTATACATCCTTTTATGAACAATGTCCAATTGGAAAGTGCTTATGTTTGATGAGCTTCTCTGCCAATTTGTCCAAATGTTTGAATAATCTTTGTAGCATAACAAATCCTGCACATTGCTTTATTTAGCCTTAAGACCACAATCATAAAAATCATAGCTGATTAGACAAATGATAAAAGATAATATTAACTTAAAATCTGTGTAATTGCATCTGAGCAGCAGCCAGACTCAAAGATATCTTGCAGATTTTGTCTTGAGGCGAACCTCCTCTCTTTTTTCTCACTGCCCATCTCTCAGTATTGATCTTCTTTAGACTGTCTCTTTATTAACCTTTTTCCTTGATCCTTTTCTCTCACCACTCCCCTCTCCTCCTTTATTTCTGTCTTTACCTCTTAGAGTCCCTTCTTCCTGGTCTCTTCACCACCTCTTGGCTTTCATTGTCTTATCTGTTTTCCTTAATCATTTTCACCGTATTCACACGTCCTCTTCTCTGTTTACCTTGGTCTCCTTCTGCTATTATCATTACCTGTCTCGCACACACGCACACACACGCACACACACGCACACACACACACACACACACACACACACACACACACACACACACACACACACACACACACACACACACACACACACACAATGCCAACTTCATATTAACATTGACACAAGATCAAGGACAATAAAGAGAAGCAGATGCTGCTGCCCACAGTGTTCCCTTTGAAACTACAACACAGACAGTGTATTAGTAAAACAAACCGTGAACCATAGAAATGCAGCTAGAATCATCATATGAATATAAGGACATACTGTGTCACCTGCAGCTCCAGTCTGATGATTGGTTTCTTCGTCACCGGTTTCATTATCCTGACAGCTGTCATGTTCGTCTCAACTGTGTACTGCTGTTTTGGGGTGAGTATTCTCTTATTTTTATGAATTAAATCGCCATATAAACTCAACTCCTTGTGTAGATCTGATCAAGTTTTAAAAGATAGGATAGCTTTTTTTATACATGGATGCTGTTTTGTAGAATATCTATCTCAAATGTCAGCAAAGAACAGAAGGGCTTGTTTTTATTTCTTTATATGGAACTTCAGTATCGGATATGACAGAGATAAATCTGTTCCATCTTTTATCAGGCAGAGGGTTGATGCTGTGTTCACTATACATTCCAGATGTCAGTTATCATTTAAACATAATCTGCTCTTGACCTGATTGCAAGTTTTTCAGATAAGAGTTTTTAACCAAATTCCTTAATACAATGTGCAGATATCACCATTTGTGATTTCAATATACACCTAGAAATAACTCTTAATAGCTCTTAAAAGAACAAAGCTCATTTTGGATTGAGGATTTTTGTTTCTCTGTTGGTGTGTGTCTATAGTATCAACTGATCGGTCCACTGTGGGCCTGTGTTGGGTTTATGTTTCTGGTATTTTAGGTTTTAATGACAGTTTATTCACTACAGAGCTATTCATTTCTTGCTTCAAGGGGGCAGTCACATTGGCGTTAGAATGCCTTTCCTATTTTAAAAGATGATAAGATGTTTTATGGAAGCATTTCAAGGACGCCCTGGTGTAGTGAGGTAACTTTTTTTTATTTACAAGTAAAACATTCAAAAAACGCACACAGCCTGATTATCCAGAAGTCATTAAAAACAAGATGGTCTGCTATAGTAGAAGCTACAGCTTAACAGGTTGTATGTGATGAGATTGAGGCAGCATTAAAATAATGTCCTATTTAAGTTTTGTTATATTGTGTTATGGTCAGATGATGATTTAAGGAATAGTTTTTTTAGTTTTTGTTATGGTCTGTTTGTGGGCTGTAGATGCACGTGATGTTTATGGTGTTTGTGCAGTAATTCATGGTTCTTTTGTTTCATTACATCTACTAATTAGTGCCTTATCAGCCAGTGTGTTGTCACTGGGTACTGTGTTTTTTCCACATCAGTCAGCTAGTCAATCTATTAATCAGTCAGTAAATAAACTAAAACTTTGTGGATAATTACATTTCTTTTACGTTGTATCTTACATACTTGTTTTGTAGTATTTATGTCTCACCTGCCATCCAAAAGCTCAGCTCTTTGAAAATGTTTGACACATCAAATGAAGTTTGCAGTCTGACCTTTGTAAAATTTGTAAAAAGTTTAATAGAAACAGTAGTAAACATGGCATTCACTGATTATTTGGTTATTGTATGTGTTAAACATGGCTGAGTTATAGAGATTAAGTGCACTTAAGACAAGAGGATGGTGATGATGTCAGATCTCAGTTGCCAGACCTCCAGAGGCTTTAAAATCCCTTTCCTTCTCTCATCACCTGCTGACAGGCCATGAGGGACATTTCACAAGGAAAAGTGGAGCTGCTGTTGATTTTTTTTTGTTTTTTTTTTTACTGATGATTCATTGTTCTGTTTTGGTAAAAACAAACAAATCTCTTCCATTTGTACATCTACTGATTGTACAGAAAGGATTATTGATGTCTTTTCATTGGATAATGGTATTGTGACGGATGGTAACTCAGAAAGTGACATGCAGAACTGCAGTGTGTATTTAGGCTTGTATTTATTTAGTGGCTCCGGATAAAAATGAGCCCATCACTCACGCCCTGGCTCTGTCTGTTTCTGCCGTGCTCCCAGCTCTTCCCAGTCCCTCTGCAGACTCTTTCTAAGAGGATAGTCCAGTCCAGACTGAACAGCACTCTGGTGGGCGTCTTCACCATCATCGTTGTCTTTGTTTCTGCTTTCATCAATATTGTAAGTTCAACAGAATACCAAAAAGAGTAACTTTCTCCTCATGAAATAATTTTTAAAGCACTGAGCATTTTGAAATGTCACAAAACTGACTTACCTCTGTTGCGTCTTTGACTGACCTTTGACCTTGTTCAGTTCACTTGCAGCGGCCTTGACCTACGGAGTTGTATAAGGGAAGAGCTGAACATCAGTCTGGCCACTGTGAACGCCTGCCATGCTCACCTCCTCAACTACAGCCTGGACACACAGCAGAGCCCCTGTGGAGACGATGGCCTTGTCTGCAGCTTACCTGAGGTACGTGTGTGTGTTTATTTATTTGCACAGTGGGAATTCTGATTCAAAATACCTACTAGGTTTTGTTTTAAAGCAAAATAACATGTATTCTACGTTTTTTTCAACAACAAGCTAATTGAAATGGGTGCAATGAACATATTCAATTACATTTAATTTTTTGTATCAACAACAGTTATTGCAAGACACTTTACAGATAGAGTAGGTCTAGACCACACTCTATGATTTAAAACACCCAACAATTCTATTTATCCCGCCAACAGCAAGCATTTAGTGCAACAGTGGCGAGGAAAAACTCCTTTTTAGGGAGAAACCTCGGACAGACCCAGGCTCTTGGTAGGCGGTGTCTGACAGTGCCGGTCGGGGTTCTGATGAACAGTGGCAATAAAAATCCCAATAAAGCTAATGCAACTAGGATTAGAAATAGTAGTTGTAGTAGTTCATGATGTAGCAGGCCACTGCAGGGCATAGCAGGGTTTAGCAGGGCATAGCAGGGCTAAGTTTTTAAGGTTCAGCTCAGATGAGCAACATTTTTTTCTGAAGCAGGTAAGAAAATTCATTTTTAAGCATTTCTGCAAGAAATCATAATGATATGTTTGTGACTAACTGTGTTGATCAAATAAATCTGTGAACAATGTTCATGGCAGCCTTGTTAACCAAAGAAGACTTTAGTGCTGCTGCAAGTCCCTTACAGAAATATAAAATCCCATCAGAACAGAATAATATTAACATTTATATACATGCATGTAAATTATTTCATCATGCCAAAAGACAGGCTACAGTCTAATTCATGTGTAAAATGAGGCAAACTGCAAAAAAACACTGTGGCTGTGAAGTAGCACCTCAGGTACCTTATTGCTTTTTGCACAACACATCATTGCAATAAAAGGGACAAGAAATTCAATCCGTCACAGTGAACCACTTTGTAAGTGTATATTTTAAGATGTCAATGCTTCAGACAAGTGAGATAATTTTAAACAGTAGCAGAACAAATGGATACAAAGTGAGGGTAATTGCAGGTAGAGGTGTTAACATTTAGCCTGCAAATTAATGTTTAAATTAACAGCTAAGTGGTCAGAATTGTGGGTTTATGGGGTGTTTCATAATAACTCTGGACGTGACTCATTCAATCAGAACCGTGTATTACAGATTATAAAGTTTGACTACCAAACATAAAAGAAAATGTACCTTCCCCTCTCTCCATCTTTCTCCCTCAGTATTTCTCGTCCTGTGTGCTGCTGAGCATGCTGGCCTGCTCCGTGTTTTTGCAGATCAGCAGCATCGGTAAACTCTTCCTCATGCTCTCTATCGAGCTAATCTACCTCCTCGTCATGGAGGTGCCCAAAGTGAGCCTCTTCGACAACCAGGACCTGCTGGTGATGGCCAACGCTGTCAACATTGTGTGAGTCATTACTGCTGCCTGTGTGTGTGTGTGTGTGTGTGTGCATGTGTGTGTGTACGCTTGTAGTGTTTAAATCTTTGGTGTGTTTAGATGTTCTAACCACTGATTGGCTCTTCTCTGTTCCTCCCCCTCACAGCGAGCACATGAATGGAACAAGGTGAGACTGAGGGGAACTTCTATTACCACAGAGACCCAAAGCATCACCTCTGTCATCTGTTTAAGCTAACAGCATCATTATCTCTGTGGTGGCAGAAATTTAACTATAATGACCTGCTGGCAACAGATGCTAACGCTAATGAGCCAAGATTTAAAAGGGCAGCTTGTTATTGTGCCACAGTGTTCCTGCAAAGTACATCTTTACACTCAAATAGGGTAACTTAACATCTGTATGTTTGATGAGTTGGTAGTTCATTACATAGCATTACACATCTGATAGCCTTGCATTGTGTGTGTGTGTGTGTGTGTGTGTGTGTGTTGAAACTAGCTGTGTGGTGGACTCCAAGGTTCCTCTGAAGATCATGACCCCGGTGGTCATCACTGTCTTCGTTCTCGCCCTCTACCTTCACGCCCAGCAGGTAGAGTCCACAGCCAGGCTCGACTTCCTCTGGAAGTTGCAGGTCAGTGTGTGTGTGTGTGTGTGTGTGTGTGTGTATGACTCAATTTTTGTAACAAAAATCAAGTCCACACAATGTAAATTATTAAACTTGATTTAGGTTTTTAGTTTTGGTCTCCAGTGAACGATTGTAAATACATCCAATGTCCCCTTAAGTTCCAGGTCATGTTCTAACCTGTGACATTATTATTAAGGTGCAGGGGTTCATTGGACTCCATTGTAACTGTCATGAATCCAAAGAGACTAATGCTGTTCTCCACAGAGAAAGAGCAAGCTAAACAACTTTTCAAAGTTTTTTAGGCCTGCAGGGGGGAAAGTGTTTGATACTCAACTTGTTTTAAGAAAGCTGTCTCCAGGGTTGTACCAGGGTTCTTTGAAATCTTAAGGAGGTTCCAAAGCAAGCTTAGCTGCCTGTGATTGGTTGTCCAGTCAAGGGTAAAATTAAGTTATTTATCTGAAAAACTTTGAGCGGCTGGGGGGGTCTTTATTTTCCAGCTCACTGATGTCACTAATGGTTAGTAGTCTTAGTCTAAGAGTCTACAGCCACACTTTAGGTGGAGGATAAAAGTTTAAGTGGTTAAGTGAATGTAAATAGTGGCCAGAGGGTGGTGTCTGGGTAACCATGAATAGAAATAACAATGTCAGCAGTAGTAATTGAAGAACCCTCATTGATAGTACAACTCATAATCATATCCTCTAGATTATTTTGTTTCAATCCATCTCTTTGATATCAGGATTTTTCATTGGATAATTAAGCTGCCAGTAGTGCTGCTTTATCCTCTGGGGACAATGAATATCTCTATCAAAATGTCGTAGAAATCTGTCCATTAATAGTTTAAAAACTCAAATGTGTTGTTTTTCCCTGTCTAATTTCTGTACTGAACCCACTACAGGCCACAGAGGAGAAGGAGGAGATGGAGGAGCTTCAGGCTTATAACCGCCGTCTACTCCACAACATCCTCCCCAAAGATGTGGCCGCCCACTTCCTGCAGCGCGAACGCCGCAACGACGAGCTGTACTACCAGTCGTGTGAGTGCGTGGCTGTCATGTTCGCCTCCATCAGCAACTTCTCGGAGTTCTACGTGGAGCTGGAAGGCAACAACGAGGGAGTGGAGTGTCTGCGGCTGCTTAACGAGATCATCGCTGACTTTGATGAGGTGAGATGTGAACACATCTAGCTGAAAGCTGTCTGCTTGTGTGAGTGAGGATGTAAATCTGTGGCCTCCACTGTAGGACTCTACTGTTTTCAGTGGTGCTTTATGAGACTGTAGTTCCCAGTGAAATAAGGGGTAGGTTGGTTTCTGTTTGCTTTAGAGACACTTTATGCATGCATTTGAAGTCATGTTTGTTACCACCTGATACCTTTTCTTTCTCCTTTCATGTCTGGTTTGATCTTCATCAACTGAGAAACATAACTAAATGAAATAATAGCTAAATGTTCACTGGATAATTGTGATAATTGTTCACCAGCTAGTCTCCATCCTTTCTAAAATTTGATCAACATCAACAATATGAATCTGAAATAATACTGACTACAGATTTAAACTCTAGGACTATTTACAAAATTGTACATAACTTTGCTACTGATACATTACAGAGGAAATTAAATATTAATAGGAGCTTTGTTAGACTTGGAGCTCAAAGAATGTTGTTATCAACTTAAAATTGGATTCAATACATATAAAACTTTATAACATTTTTAAGATTTTAACACAATTAACAATTATCTTTATAACATTTCACCAAAGTATTTTACATGATTGATGGATTAGATCATCAGCGAGGACCAATTCCGTCAGCTGGAGAAGATCAAGACCATCGGCTCCACCTACATGGCGGCCTCCGGCCTCAATGACTCCACATACGACAAGGTCGGGCGCTCGCACATCCGAGCCCTGGCTGACTATGCGATGAGGCTGATGGACCAAATGAAATACATCAACGAACACTCCTTTAACAACTTCAAGATGCAAATAGGTGAGCTGCGGAAAAGAAGTAAGGGTGCTACTGTTGCTCAGGGATTTAGTACATCTGACAGGGAAACTGTTATTGACTGGAACTCAAATGACGGCAACTGTTACTCTCAGAAGATTAATTAAGTTAAGAGTTACATTTCCTAACTGGTGTACACTGTGTCTATTTTGTGAGAGAAAAGCTCTTAAGGAACCTAACACAATAGTTTTTGTAAAAAATGTAGATTGAAATGGGGGCGCCCTGGTGGCTCACCTGGTTGAGCGTTCGCCCCATGTACCAAGGCTCAGTCCTTACGGCACAAGCAAGTCCAGCTGCTTTAGTAGTAATTAGGTACTTTGTTTGGTCTTTTTTTCTCATTTGTTTCATTTGTAGGTCTCAACATTGGCCCTGTGGTTGCCGGGGTGATCGGAGCCAGAAAGCCTCAGTATGACATCTGGGGGAACACAGTGAACGTGGCAAGTCGCATGGACAGCACAGGTGTACCAGAGAGGATCCAGGTACAGTGTGACACCGCATTGCCAAAATCTCTGAACATGCCATTTCAGAGATATAATATAAAATGTAGCTTTCACAAAATAAGTAATTTAGATGATTTTATAATAGATAGTTAGATAATGTTACATTCCTAAATTAATAAAGATAGTAGTAAACCTTTATCCCGGAGCCATGAGCTTGGTGACAGTAAACAAGTCCTTCCAGCCATTAGACAATCCCGAACAACTGTCCCTCAAAGTTAAACTTTAGTAGTCATCAAAATTTCATTCTCTCAATATAAATTTCAAAAACATTTAAAAAATAATTGGTACAAACGCAGTCATTGGATAGAATATTAACTCAGTTAAGGAAAAGAAATTAAAAAAAACAACTAAAATGACTCAATAAAGCAGAATTTGCAGAGCTCATCACTGTTAGTTTTGTTTTGTCATCTTGGATTTAGCTCCAAGCTAGTCTGGTCAAAAAAGAGAAATTAATCTGATGTGCATAAACTCTGGAAAAACTGCCCTTCAGACATGGCTGACGACTGGATTTAGAAAAAAACGTTTATTCAAGATGAATAATGTTCATTAAAAATGGGCATATTGGTTTTGCTCTATCAGATGTGAAATCATTAAAGCTCAAAACTCACAGCTACTTTGAACACAGATAGAACCGTTTAATTTCATCTCACCCGTCTCCACCGCACCTTCTGAAAACCATTTACGTAGGAGCAACTATGCACCACTGCTTCCTAATGAACATGAAAGTGACAAAGCAGTAGCACATTACTATTGTGACTGTGTTTTAATCCATTTGTGGATGCTAATATTTGCTATTCACATACAGACAATACAAAAACTGAAGAGCTGAAAGGGCCTTTTTTTACACCTTGTCATTTATGTTTGTCAACCAAATGGAGTGACAGGTGAAGCATAAATAAAAAAAAAATATATTTATAACTTGCACTGTATTTCTTTTAACCAAACAGGAGCTCTTTGTAGGCGAAAAGGGACAAATACGATTAAAATGAAACATATTTTAAGTTATTACCACCAAAGAATTGTATGCACCTGTGTCAGTTTCTCTCCTGAATTTGGGTTTCTGGGTGCTTTACATTTTATTAAATTGAATAAAAATAATACAGTGAGCATGCAGGGTTTTTGTTGGCTCAGAATAGGCCTTTGGGTGGGACACATATGAAGCGGGGGGTCTAGCGGTCAGCATTTAATAATAAAAAAAAAAAGTAATAATACATTTTCAGGCACAAAGTCATAGTGAAAACGCCTTAATTTCCTGGTGGCAGGTAATAATTCAAAATTTTAAATATGATGGAATATAATGCAGTAAGGGACGAGTCAAAGTATAGTATGTAATTTTATAGTATATCGGAAAAAATGCCATAGTACAGTACCTTTTTGTGTAAAAAAAAAAAAAAAAAAAAAAAAAAGAAAAGAAAAGAAAAAAAATAGTATTTCAAAAATAGTCATAAAAAGTCATGGTATAGTATGTTGAGAAGTGATAAAAAGTACATCAAAAATAGTAAAAGAAAAATAACATGGTATATTGGAAAAAGTCATACCATGTCGAATAAAGTGATAATAATAATAATAATAATAATAGTATAGTATAGTATGTTGATAAAAGTAAAAAAGTCATAGCATACAGTATTATGTCAAAAAAAGTTATACGTCAAAATAAGTTGTAAGTCATAGTATAGTATGTCAAAAAAAGTATAAAAAAAAAAAAGTTTGTAAAAGAAATGGGAATCGACCTGACCACTGAGCCACCATGACACAAAAAAATTGATAAAAAGTCCAAGTATAGTATGTTGAAAAAGTTATAAAAAGTCCAAGTATAGTATGTTGAAAAAGTGATAAAAAAGTCAAAGTTTAATGTATCAAAAATAGTTATAGCATAGTATGTCGGAAAAAGTTGCAGCATTGCTGCCCACTAAGCCACGTCACACTAAATAATAGAAAAAGTGCTAAAAAGTCTTAATGTAGTGTGTTGAAAAAAATGTCATTAAAAAGTCATTGAAAATAAAAATAAAAATAAGTAGTCGCCTGGGTAGCGCAGGTGGTAGAGCTTGTGCTTATATAAAGGGACTTATTCCTTGGCACAGAGGTCCCAAGTTCAAATTCAGCCTTTGGCGGTTTTCCTGCATGTCTTCCCCCCCGTCTCTCTTCCCCTTTCATACAGACTACTAAAAAAGTATCTTTAAAAAATATCATACTTGTATATGTCTAAAAACGTGATAAAAGCTAAAGTCAAAAATAGTTGTAAATATAAAAAAAGTCCTTGTATAGCATTTAAAAAAAAAAAAGTCCATATATAGTTTTTTTTTTTAATGTGAAAAAATAGTATTTTGAATAAAGTGATAAAAAATTACAGTATAGTTTGTCAAGAAAACTGATTAAAAAAAATAAAAAAAGACAGTATAATATATGTCAAAAATAGTCATAGTATGTAGATAAAAGTCTGGAAGAACATGCAAAATCCACTCAAAAAAGGCCAGCCCAGACCGGGAATAGGTCCAGAGTCTGCAGTGCCTACTTGCTGGCGCTAGTTGGAACAGTGCTTACCACTGATCCACCGTGCCACCAAATAAAGCATTCTGAATCAATATTCACTCAAATAATTGTAAATGCATAGAAAAGTGGTTAATAGGAACCACAAATAAGCTATTCAACTCACTGTCCCTTCCTCCGTCTGTCTTCAGGTGACTGCAGACATGTACCAGGTACTGAGCTCTTATAACTACACACTGGAATACAGAGGTTTGGTCACAGTCAAAGGAAAAGGAGAGATGATGACCTATTTTCTCACAAGTGGACCACCAAGCAGTTAACCTCAACTACGTGACAAATAGACACACCACGGTAGGCGCTTTAACTCCGCCTCTGAAATAAGAAGCTGGCTCATGGACCTCTGATAGCTTATGGGGGACTGAGACTGACTGAAGCGTCCCTTCTCACAGCGCCAGTCCTTTCTAACACCTACTGAGGCCTCAACGGGGATGGTTGAGAAAATGCATCCCAAAGCTCAGCATGCCGAGGAGACTATGAGTGGGAAAGGCCTAGTTAGCCTGAATTTGCCATTGAGACCAAAGATGTCCAATCAGTGCATAAAGACAGATGTTGCCACCTGTGTCGGTCTAAGTCCTAAAGGAAGAATGTTATCAAAGAAATTCTGTTGGCTTGTACACGTAAAACACAGACCGCTTTATGTGTATGTATATGATTTTATGTACTGTATGTTAAACACATTTTGTCCATGTTGTCATGGTATAGATACAAATCTCTCAAGTATGGACACTCAGCCAGCACTGCAGCACTATCTGTCCTTGAATATCTGATCACCTCAGTAATTTACAGACTGACAGAGGAGTCGCAGTAAGTGTGTCTTATCGTGGAAGAGTGCGAAGAGAAAACACTCCACAGTGTTTACAGAAAACTCTTCATCAGATCTATAAAGTTCCCAACTCACACTACAGTATCAACAGCATATACACAGACAACACAAAGGATGTCACTGAAGAGCTTTTTCTTATCTTCAACATTTTGTATTTTAACTTCAGAACACCAAACCGTATCAGATATTTTAGGATTCTATATTTTGTACATTAATATATTAGAGAGCTATCTATAAACACCAATGCGTATTCAGATGTACATATCACTCTCGTTTTTCTCGCTCTTTTCTTCCAATTGAGCATGACTGATCTGCAGGTAGTTAACCATTTGCTAACAAGACTGCGCCACTGATAATTTCAGTCAAACCGAGTGGGTGCGCACTTTTAATGACAGACTAGAGGACATAAATGCATCTGTCTTTTTGCACTCCAGTGCTTTCAGCCGTCCACCTCTTACTGCATCGCTCCACAACCACTCCTTGCTTGCTCAATCAGATGGTACGACCCAATGAATGTCCAATGATCTCCGATGAGGCCTTTAATATGAACTCTATACTGACGATGGTGATGATGCTCATCCTGTGGACAGGGACAGACAAGCCCATGTGGAAATGTGCCCTTTTATCTGAGCAGTTTCTTCAGTATTATTTGTGTTTTCATTGATTTAAGTGATTTCTTATTATTTTATGTTATGTTGTATGTTATGTTATGTTATCACCTAATCAACGCTACTGCTGGTTCTCTTTGTCTTTACAGAGTAATCAGTAAATGTCCAGACAATGTCAAGTTTTTAATTGAAAATATTGAGGATAGAATATAGCAAATTTGAGAACCGATAATGTTCTAACACAATTCAATATTCTAATTTGTCAACAAATCTTATGGAAAAAAAACAAAATCATCAACCTGTTAGAAAATGTTGAGAGATTGACTGACTCCCACGCCCACTGTGCCCTCAGCCACGAGCCTATTTTTCTTTCCTTGTGAAGACATAAACCTTTAAAACCCTGTAAACATTACAGAAGCAAATAAAGCATTTGTTAGGACTATTTGTGTATTTAATACGCATTTGGTGCTGTACATTGGGTGACTCCAAATGAACTACAGTAAATGGAGCTTTGACTGTGCCACCGTACAGTAAAGTACAGACTTTACAGTGTTTAATTAGAAACCAATAATAAATTGATAATACATCTGGATCAAAATAAGGCACAATGAAGTCTTGAGTAAATAATAAAAAAAGATAATTAAATATTTAAAATTCAAATTAAAACCCAAAGGGCAATTGCTGGCGCTCTGATTGGCCTCTTGCAATGTGTTGGCAGGACTCTGGCCAATCAGAGCTCCTGCTGCTCTGTGGGTAAAACTTGAAATGTGTTTTTAGGTCACACACTGCAGATTGCTTTAAATGAATCCCAAAATGGAAACAAATGTATAAATGGAATTACAAATGTTGAATTTAAGAGGATTTTTAAAATGGGGAAAAAAATTGTATTATTTGTTGATTTAAAGTCAGAATTAGGAATTTGTCAATTAAAACTTTGTTTTACTTAGTTCTGTAATTCATAATCAGAATGCAAGAATGCTTTTTTAAATTGATGAACAATTGAGTTCTATGATAAGATATACCAGGGTTTTACTACACAGGCAATACTTGTTGGTGTGATTAATTCATTGATGATTTTGGTCTTTTCATGTGATAAATGTATATTGCCACCTTTAAATTGCTTTTAGTTTCCTGTTTGAAAAGAAAAAGAGAAACTTAGTTCATGTGTTTGCTGCTCTGAGCCCGTAGAATGAAATGAACCTTGCTCTGTTCCACTTGGGTTGTTTCTGTTTTGTTGATGTAGTGTAGTGCTGGAACCATTATCTTCAAACACCACTACTACAACTTTAAGTTTCATGCCATTTGACGCCCCTGTGAACCCCTATTTCTACAGTGTATTGTGCAGAAATGTGCCATTAGAAACCAAGAGGTTGGATCAGAGATCAGAGATAAGGGGTGAAGCTAGGAGTTGCCTGAGTGGATTCTTTTTTAGGTTTAAAGAGAAGGAGAAGCTCATCTCCTCTTAATTTCTACAGCTGACCATCTTCATGAGGATAGCATGACAAGATGAGGCAGCGTCGGTGACAAAGACAGAGGCAAGACCATGGTTTGTTTTTCTTGTCATGCAAAACGCTGCTCTTTTTTACAGTCCAATAAACTGCTGAGATGTTTTACAGGTACTATATAATTTCTTCTGGATACTTTTCTGCACAGTCAACCGTGGTTGTCAGCTCAATTAATGGATTTAGATGAATGCCTGTTTAATTTGCCTGATAAAGGTTTTGCATAAAAGCTAGTATTTTATACATTGCAAAAGTTTATGGCCGAAAGTATGTGGACATCGGGAGGTTTGGTAGCCTGGTCCTACCAGACTCGTACATTTCATTTGTACAGGAGTACTGCAGCAAAATGAAAATTGAGCGAAAGTACGTTTCAACATGACTATGACTCTGTGCTCAAAGCCAGGTCTATAATAGTTTTTATTGTACTTTCTTTTTAATATACTTAACAATCACAAATGCATGTCAAGTTCAGATGTCCACATACTTTTGGCCCTATGGCATCTACAGTGGAAGTAAAATGCTTTCAGTGAGACACTATCCCCCTTTAATGCTGTCCAATGCACCAGTGTTTAAAACCCCTCTGCTGGGTTCGCGCTGAACTTTTGGATTCTTTCCCATTTTTACACGACACCAACAGGTGGCAGCAGCACTACATCACTTGGTTTGTACATGGGGTCCTTTGTCTTATTTTCATCATCATGGTTACTGTTAACATTTGATGAAAGAGAGGGAAGTAAAAATGCTAATCTGCTGATTAGAACACTGAGTGTTACTTCATCCATTACAACTGTATAATCTTTATTTATACAAAAGTAAAATCATTGGTCATGACATTAGGAATGAATAAGGGTCTTAATTCAATAACTTGTAATGTTTGCTGGATGGTAATTTAAATTAAATGCTCTCCATTTAAATAGAGCATCTTAAGATAGAGGATTTCAGGAATAGTCTGTAATGGTGTAAAAGGCTGCTGTACTGCAGCCAGTAACAACAATACAGGCTTTTCTCAGTGGAGCTCAAGCACATGATGGAGAAAACGTCTTCAGACTTAATGATTTTGAACTTTTTGAATAGCCAACCTGCAAGCCCCTGACTGTGTGAGCTCTTCCACAAAAACATTACCACCACTGACATTTACTTAGCATGTTAAATTGAAATTCCACTTCAAGTAGCAATTCACACCTGAAGCATCTATTTGTTATTAAAATCCACATATTTCCTGCACAGGAAAAAATACATATTCCTGCACCATTAATCCCCATCTGGAGGAAATTGTTTCTTAAAATGAGGCATCCACAAATAATTACAAAAATCACCACCATGTGAGATAAAATGTGCTTCCTGAGAAAGCTTTCAGCTGTCTCTCAATCCTGAGGGAATCTGTTGAATGTCATCCTGCTCAAAAAAATGACTAGGGAAGGGGAATTAAAGCTGAAATTCCACTGCTCCTTTATCACATGCTGGAGGCTCCAGCCTCCAAGGTTAGCTAAATGTTTATTTTAAATTACACAGACCTTGGATCTAATACCCCTTTATGTATATATCCTCTTTATAATTCTTTTTTTTTTTTTCCCCAACCACAGCAACATGCATCAGACCTTAAGAAACGCCTCATTAGGCACCAGCAGTGCTTGGCGTGTAGGAACACATTCAATGTTTAAGAAAGGAAAGCATTGTACTGTTCCAGATTGTTTTAATTTTTCATAGTTGAGCTCAGAGTCAATAAGTTCTAATACAAGAGTAGGTATGTTTCAAGTGGACTTGTGGACCGGATAACATTAGAATAAAGCAATGCAGTTTTATGTGTAACAGAAACTAGACAAAACTCAAGCACTTCTGGTCTCATGATATGCTTTAAATCCAGTGTTCAAACACATTTTCCAGTTCACAGCAAAATCCTCTTTTTTCAAGATCTTAATTTGCTGAATAAGAGAGACATCACTGTTTACAATATGTGGGTTTTCTAATCATGACTGGGGAACTCGTAAAATAAAAAATGTAAATGTAAAACTTTTTACAACAATACATACAATAGGGTTGCAGCAGTTTATTCTAAATACCTGAAAATAATTACATTTATTTTACATACTTGGATAAATCAGTATAAAAAAAATCTCAATTTCACTGTTCCTATTTTACACAACACACTCCCACTACACATTTACTGTGACTGCTGTGGAAAAGGAGAATGGGAACACAAACAATCTGAGCCAGTGAAGCTCAATTCAAATGCAATCAAGTCTGAGCTATATTGTGAAAAGAGCTATTAGGTCATGTAGGTGTGGTACCGCTGTTGGAAGCAAAAGAACATTCAAAGAGCATGATGATGAATCATATGAGGCTGAAGTGTTGCAGCGGTCCCCCGGCAGATCTGTAGTGCAGATGCCAGATGCACATGGAGTGGAGCTACATACTGCTTTTCATTTTTACTTTTAACCTCTTTCAGTAAGAGAGATTATTTAAAAAAAAATAAATGAAAAAGATGTTATGACAATGCTGTTAAGTTTCTCATGAACAATGAACAATAAAGACATGACTCAATTCTCCAGTTGTTGGCTATATATTGTTGGAATTGTGCAGGAAGCCAGGAAATCTTTTCAAATTGCCTGAACAAATCTCATACTGCCTAATAACAATGAATGTTGCCTCTCCTGACTGTAATTATGGTAAAGGTGAACACCGTGATAACATCTATTACACAGGTAAAAGGGTAAGAAGATGAGTTTTGTCTTTGGGAGTGGCAGAAGCAAGCATGTCGGAACCGTTGGGCTCGGTGGAAGGAAAGCACGCTGAGATGATACTGGCTGCCTGAGGCTTCAACAACACAGTGACACATCTATACAGCCTCCAACACAAACCTGTTAATCAGCAGTCACTTGACACTGACATATGCCATTAGGCAGCGTGGGTGTGGAAGTAGGATATGAATGTTAACTGTGCAGGAGTTGCTTTGTGACAACTAGTCTGCATAAAGAAAAAAAAGAATTAAATCAAGAAATCATTAAACAATAAAAGCTTTATTAATTGTCACTGACCACATGTGGCAAAAGTCAGTTAGTAAATAAATAGCTAAATCAACTGTCTATAAAATGAGAAATATTTGCAAAATAAGGTAGAATCATTGGCTCCTTATATAGAATACCCCTAAAACTGAAATAAGCCCCTCCCCCCCACATACACACAATGCAGCATTGCATAGTTTTAAACAAAGACCTAAACCAGAGTCCTGCACCGGTCAGGTTCACACAAGTACATGTGCAAAAAGTGCATGTAACAGACACAAGAAACATGCTTTCCTGGATGTGGGTGACATAAATGGGAGAGGGAAAACCTAAAAACTGTACAATAAATTGAACTGAATGTCCAGTTGCAGGCTTTTTATGTTCATCTTTCCAAGTCACTGTATCAGTCATAACAGTTATATGTACAGTTTAAACATAAAATACAGTATACTGTGTTTAATTTAAACTGTATACTGCTAAACATCTGTTAAGCCTGGCCTAATCCTAGGTAATAATAATAGGGCTGGGTACCTCAGTTTTGGGTACAGACAGAAATATGTCAGCACTGTAGCTCGAGTATTAAAAGCTGTCATTAAATGTCTTGTCAAATAATTAAGGGCAACATACAATTTATCTGATGTGCAAATTAACACCTGGAAATCTGATACCGAAAGGTTTCATATTCATAACATGCGTCACTTACTACTAAAGTGCAAGTGATGATAGTTTTCCGTAACTACTGGGGCTGAAGATGATGATGATGATGATGATGTATTAGCCATGGCATACTCAAGGATTCCTGTTTTTACTTGATGTATTTTATTTTATTTATTTTTTACTTTAAGTTTTCTGTACCCGAGTCTGTGTGCCTACATCTCTGTGTGTTCTTTTAACCCAGCTGCAAGACCTATTTCCCCTTAGGGAGAGTATGAGTTTTGCAAAATTGGACACATGCAGGACTCTGACCTAAACTATGGCTGCACTGAACAGAACTAAAAGCAAATATCTTCATCAGACAATGGTGAGAAGTAGACAACTTCCCCAAGTCGACCCCATAAAATCCTTTAGTGATTCAGGCAGTTTTCTTCAAGTCCACAAAAAGAGCTGTCCACTGGTACTGTAAGGTTTTATGGTTTTTCGTCCTGAACTGGGAGGACTGTTATATGTTTCTACTTTGTCCTCAGTGGCGTCTCCACTGTATTTCCAGAACATGTGCGGGACCACCTGATTGAAGGTCCTTTTGTCCTTTCTGTTTGGGGTTTTTGTCAGACATTGTAGTCTGGCGCTTTGCCCAGTGGCTGCCTCAGTCTGATCTGCAGTGTCATGAAGGCCCCCACCGCCACATGGAAGAGGATCTGCCACATGTTCCTCAGTTCATAAAGATACATGTTGGACAGACAGATAAGTGCTAACGCCAGGAAGGACTTACTGTTCCTCCAGACAGAGAAGTAGGCAAACAGGTAGCACTGAAAGGAGAACAGAAGAGAAGAATTTGAATGCAGCACACTGTGTAACTGACATTGACACATGAAAGTTTTTCATTATTAATGTCCTTCATGGGACAATATGGCTGGCAAGTAAGGAATTCCATCTGATAACTTTGTTCCACCCCATCAGTCTACCAATTTGTGGTGCTCCATTTAGATCCAGGAGGTGCACTTACGGAGTTGATGAAAATGTTTTAGAGAAGGTAGTAGGGTGAAAGGCATTGAGCTTTTGCTAATGTTAGTCTAGCTGACAAGCTGCTGAGCTGTAAAGTGCAGGGCTGTTAGTCAGCCAGTGATGGGCTGCTCTTACCGCAGACTATCACTTACCTGATACAGACAGGCTGCCGTGCCAAGGAAGAAGGCAATCACGTAATTAAAGTCTTCATCGTCATTCTGCAAACAAGAAGAAAAAGGATTGTTGTTTTTTTTGTTTTTTTTAGTACTAGTCATTCATGTCTAGACAAGGCATCATAAAAGCAGTATATATACGTGTATATATATATATATTTTTTCCCGTTCAGTCTTGTTTAGTTTGATGGAATTTGATGTGACATCAAACAACAGCATGGACAGCATTTGGCATGCTGAAAATTCAGGTTAAGGATAATTCTTATTTTGGTCGGTTATGACTATTGCATTGTATGACAATGTTGTGACAAAAAGGGAAGATGGGGCAGAAAACACAAGTAGTCTGAAAATTAGACAGATGATCTAAACCAATTCAATTGGAGTTGAAACTAAAATACATGTAGTGTCAGTTATAATCCCTTATTGTTTTTTTTTTCTGCTGCTAAACTTGGAAATGTCAAAGTCATTCACCTGTGAGCCAGAAAGTCGCTATGTAAACTGTAAAGGGGTTTACAACAGACAGTTTGGTGGTCATTTTACAGATGGCTTTATTTTTTTCAGATTTTCTGAAGTTTGACTAACCTGGAACCTGTATGATTATATTACTGCTGTGTTTCTTGCCAAATGTGACTTCGTTGTCGCATATTGTCACATTCACAGATCTCAGAAGATTAACTTTAGTTTTTTACCAATATGACAGCCAAAACTAGGAAAATCAAAACCTAGGTCATAGGAAACCAGACATTCCCTTCAAGAGAAACTGAGTTGTTTGAATGTGATCTCAGTTATGTCCCAACCTGTAGTATACTCTCTATAGCATGGACTCCTCGCAGCAGGTTTAGGCCTCCACAGAGGACACTGAGCACACAGGATACAATGCCTGGGAGAGTCACTGGCTCCAATATCTGTGTGGGAGCTGGAAGAGAGAAAGGACCATATTATAGGCTCAGAAAAATCTGCCTTGACAAATAAACTACAAATACATTAA
Source organism: Etheostoma cragini (assembly GCF_013103735.1). Taxonomy (NCBI): domain Eukaryota; kingdom Metazoa; phylum Chordata; class Actinopteri; order Perciformes; family Percidae; genus Etheostoma; species Etheostoma cragini. The sequence goes on from NC_048417.1 coordinate 7,802,431, forward strand.
GAAATCTACTTTCCAAAGGACAAAACATATAATTTTTGACAAAGACTTATATGCAGGATAAAATAATAAATCCTTGAATAGCAATAAAAAGCCAAGCATTTATTGCTTTAAATCGTCTGCCTTTTAAATTATTCCGGCAAGGTAAAAAGAGTGATGCGTAGCTATTATCATACATCCCTCAGGACTGCTGCCCTGAAGAGGATGTCAGGGGGGGGAAGACAACAGCTCTAAGTGAGCCAAGGTGGCATTGCTTAGCTTGGGGCAGCTGGGGTGTGGCAGTGGGTGGAAGAGGGTGGATGTCTGGAGGAGCTGAGGGGTAGGAAGGCTGAGCTACAGCGCAGCAGTGGAGCTGTTTGACTAAGCGGTGACCATCATGCATTACCCTGAAGGCCTATAAAAGAAGCAAATTGGTTGATATTTACAGATTTTTTGTTGCTTCCAAAATTTTCCTGTTGCAAGAATACACAGATCACTGTAGTATAAAATGAACAATGCCTCTCTAACAGCAAGGGTAGTTTAGAAAATGCTTCACATAATTGAAAGTGAAGAAAAAATGAGGAAACCCCAAATGAACCCTTAAGTATTCGTAAAAAGTAATTATTAAAAAAATTTTGCAAAGGGTTATATGATGCAAATTGTATTTTTGATTTTAGTTTTTTTTACTTTTGTATTACTATATATATATATATATATATATATATATATATATATATATATATATATATATATATATATATATATATATATATATATATATATACATATACACACACACACACACACACACACACACTATATGTATAACTTTTGGATCTGATATCATTCAGCAAAATACCATCTACAGAAAGAAGGACTTTTTATTTATTAAATGTTGGTATATAAGATTTGTGCTGATGCTCTACACCACAAAACCAGGACAGTACAATATCATTTTAATAAAAATGCACAGACGGGAAAGAATGACTGTACTACACCTTATTACAAGAAGCATGTGGTACTACAGGTTTAATGTGAACTTGTCTAAAAAAAGCTGTTTAAAAAGTGAGACAAACAATTGCAGGTAAGGATACAGCATTCTAAAGATAAAAGCAAGTGACCTTTCTGTCATTGTATTACAAAAGACAGTGCTACCAGTCTGAATAGTGCCACCTAATGAGAATAAGATAATACGAGATAACACTTTATTGATCCCCAATAGCGAAATTAAGTAATTAGCATTATAAAAGCAACCTTCTTGTATACATGGATGATGTATGTGTGTGGCATGTACTATGTATGTGTCTGGCAGCAGCTCATGTCCTACCTATGCCTTTGTATTTAGGGGGCGTGTGAACAGAGAATCCATTCGTAGCCTGCAGTTCCTCAGGAGAGAGCTGGTAGGGCGGTCGCAGCTTGATCTCCGTCTGCATGTCTGCCAGGTTGATCTTGGTGGACAGGGAACGTGGGCTGTTGTAGCGCTGTTTGGTCTTCTGGATGAAGGTGTCTTATGGATGAAAGTCAGCACAACAACAAGGTGGTTAAAATCACAGGAAATTAAACAAATCTTTGGATTGGATGTTTTCAGGAAGTCATTTTATTTAGTTATTAAATGTCATTTGTTTTTATACTTTCCCTAAACCTTTTCTTTTTTAAATTAAAAAATGTCCCTACATTTTTTTGAATATGTTTTGTTGAGCCTGGTAGAAGGTACCTTGTCCCATTCAGTTTAAAAAAATATACATACATACATACATACAGTAAGAAAGAATATTAAACGGCATACACATCTTAAAGGTCCCATGACATGGTGCTCTTTGGATGTTTTATATAACCTTATTGTTCCCCTAATACCATATCTATTCTCAAACTTCAGCCTTGGTGCAGAATTACAGCCCCTAGAGCCAATCCCACAATGAGCTTTCCCTAGAATGTACCATTTCTGAGCCTGTAGCTTTTTGAGGAGGAAAGAAGGGGGGCAAGGTGGAGGCTGGAGATGTGGCCTCGACCAACCGCCACTTTGCTTGTTTGAAAGCCATGATGTCTCTCTCTCTCTCATGGGTGGGCCAAATTCTCTGGGTGGGCAGAGCAGAGAAAGGGGAGGTAAAACTCCTTATGACCTCAAAGGGAGAGCAGGACACTCAGGGTTTGGTTTACAGCTACTGCAATTTCTAGTCTAGCCACTGAGGGACCATAGGCAGGCTGGGGGAACGCATATTCATGTTAAAAAATGTTTTTCATGCCATGGGAACTTTAAAACATGCTTCGACATGGGCTCAATATTCAGAGATATTGGCGAGTCTTGTTATTTCGAGATAGATCTTGTCCCTGTATTATTAATGAAGCTGAAACATGCTGTGAAAATCCACTGAGCTCACCAAATTCAATAAAGGAGTATGGCCGCACAGCGCTGCTGGTTCTTTTCGTGTCATAGGTGACAATAAACTCCTTCTGTAGCTCGTCCAGGAAGCAGAAGGCCAGCACATTGGGGTAGTTTGCGGTGCACACCATTAGGTATGCAACACCCAGTGCACTTGTAAAACTGAAACACACACACACACACACACACACACACACACACACACACACACACACACACACACACACACACACACACACACACACACACACACACACACACACACACACACACACACACACACACACACACACACACACACACGCTTGCTTGCTTTTCATGCGCTGCAATCTTGACAGAAACTCTAGAAAACTGTAATTAGGACACAAAGCTAACAACAGTGCAGACTATTAAAACATGAAACAAATGGCATTTCATTCTGATCGTTGCTGGTCTTAATGCAGTAAACACTAACTACATTTCTGCCTAAAACTTACACATTCACAGCTAATTAAACAATTCCACATTTACATTCATATTCATCTCGGCTGAAACTATCTTTTGGCCTTGCAGTGTTAATTGATACGCTAAGCACAAATTAAATTCACCAGTTACAAAGACTTCTACACTATCTGAAAAACTCAGAGCACAATTGAATGGAAAGTCGGTTATCACAGCAACATCTAATTTGATGTGAAACAAAAATGTCAACAAACAGTACAGGCGGATGTGATGATTATCAGGTAGCTTGGCAAAGAAACAAACTTACGTATAGAATATATCTGAAGAATGAGGGCATTTCTGAAATACCAGCACGTCACTGTGTAGTAGATGCAGTTTTTCAGAAATCAAGCAAATGGCTAACAAACAAATATCAAAAGGAGGTATTAATGGTGTGTCCTCTAGTTTCCCAATGTTGGAAGCACACAATTTACTGATGTGTACTTAACCTACAGTAAGTAAGTTAATGTTAAATGTTTATGTATGTACTAACAACCAAAGCAAATTCCTTGTAAGTGTAACTTGCTTGGCGAAAACATTTTATGATTCTGACTCTAAAGTTAATTTATATAGCATCTTTCATGAACAGACATCACACACAGTGTTTCACAATATAAGACAAAAGAAATTGAAGATTCAAAGGGGATGAATTTAAAAATGTAGGAGCCACAACTTCAACAAGGCAAAGTCTTAAGTCGTTAGTTTTACAGCCAGGTGGAAGTAACAACCACTAAGCATTGATCAGAAGATCAAACTAGTGACATACGGCAATAATAGCTAATCATAAAAATCACTGTTGAGTAAAAGATAAGTTGAATAAGTCCAAAGGTATAACAGGCATAATAAATGAGGATGCATCAATATGAGTTACAGCATGAATGTCAAAGAATCTTAAGTAGTATTTGTTAAAAATACTGCAAACTTAAGCCCCTAAATCCGAAAATCCGAAACACAATACAGTACTACTAATATTAAACAAGTACGATTTGAGGCTTTTGAATGATAAAACAAGATAACTTGTGTTGCAAAAACTTCTAAATTAAGTCAGCTAATAATGTTACAATCCTCAGTCATGGCTACTTTTCCTGCAGAAAGATATACAGAATCATCTCATGCTTTCATGACACAGACATACAACAAACATATCAGCTTGGAAAGGGCCCAAAATATCACAGATGAACCTGTGACTTTATTGACCGTGTGCCTCATTCTGACCTTTCATGTGTGTTGACATTCTTTCTTTGAATGCTTCTGGCTCTAATTGAGGAAAGTCTCTAATCAAAGGATACTCTGAATTTTTAAATGTTCAGAAAGCTCGTTTAAGGATTAGAGGTTGTTTTTTTTGTGGTTCTGGATCTCTGTTTTAATAAGCCTAATTAGCTCTTTAAAAACAAAAACTTGAGAGATTTTTAAAGTATTTCCCGGCGCACCAGCGGGGCTTTTAGAACAGAGACACCTCACAGGAGGGCCTGGATGTCATCACTCATATTAAAAAGCTATTTGCCAATATTTTTACCTAGTGAGGCATCAATGATCATGACGAAGGTGAGGGATCAGACCAGAACTACACAGATGAGTACAACCCCAAGAACACCATCCCGTGAAGCAAGGAGATGGAAATATCATTCCTTAGGGATGCTTTTCTGCAAAGGGGACAGGATGACTGCACCAAATTGAGGGGATGATTAATGGGGCCATGTATTGTGAGATCTTGGCCAACAGCCTCCTTCCCTCAGTAAGAGCATTGAAGATGGGTCGTGGCTGGGTCTTCCAGCATGACAGCGACCCGAAACACACAGCCAGAGCAACTAAGGAGTGGCTCCGTAAGAAGCATCTCGAGGTCCTGAGTGGCCTAGCCAGGCTCCAGACCTGAACCCAATTGAAAATCTTTGGAGGGAGTTGAAAGTCCGTACTGCCCAGTGACATTCCTGAAACCTGAAGGTCTGTATGGAAGAGCGGGCCAAAACCCCTGCTGCAGTGTGTGCAAACCTGGTCAAGAACTACAGGAAACGTATCATCTCTATAGATGCAAACAAAGGTTTCTGTACCAAATATTAAGTTCTTCTTTTCTGATTTATCAAATACTTATGCAATAAAGTGCATATTAATTACTTGAAAATGTTCTAGATTTGTTTTAGATTCCATCTCACAGTTGAAGCATAACTATGATAAAAATGAAAGACCTACATGCTTTCTAAGGAAAGGAAAACCTGCACAATCAGCAGTGTATCAAATACTTGTTCTCCGCCCTGTATGTGTGAAACATTTAGCAAGTAGAGTTATCCACAGTTATCATAACTGAATATCCTTCAGCGGTTTAATTTATGTGTGAGTTGCATGTAAAGGGTCTCTTCAAAATCACCAAACATTGGAAATTTAAAATTAACATCCCATGTGACCTACTTGACATTGTATGGTCCAGTCTTAAGTGTGCAGCGGTCAGGGAACTGGCTGAGTTTCTTGGAGAGACCCTTGAGGTGCCTCTTGGTTTCCTGAAGCTCTCTGTCCTGCTCATAATCAGTGGATGCAGAGAGAGGCAGGCCATCCCGGACCCGAACCACAGAGGCAAACACCACCATCGACATCTTACAGCTCTGGCAATCTTACTGTAGCCCTGCAAACAGACAGAAAAAGGGAATAAAGCTTGTTGAGAGTGTAGCAATAACATATTGAATGTTGTTGTTCAAAACAAGTCCCTTAATTTTGTTTAAATGCATGTCAAAATAAAAGAATTGAATTGAATAGATAAGTGACATTGTTCAATTTGAGCAAAATTGGGCATGGTGTGAGATCTGTAGTATTTCTGAGTATAGCTGAACAAATTACCAAAAATACAATGTATCTGCCACGTTTGTGATAACCAATCACCCGTTTATTGAACCGCAAATTCAGATTTTCACAATTTCTAACAAAGAGCATTTATTGCCATTCCCCCAAACCGTTCTATTAAACGACGCATTTAAAATATCGCTCGATGGCGCAAATTTGATCATGGGAAGCCGAAATTGTAATTGTGAATAAAATTTGATTAATTGTGCTTTTTGGACTTTTCTTGCCCTTGTTATATAGTTTTTTGTATGTATGTTATACATGTTTAAATGACAGGAAAAAACAATTTACATCAAATTAAGCCCATTTTCTCAACTGTCTGAAAACGTCTCGCCTACATTCCTATTTAAAATTCCTTAATTAATGATCTCATTGACTGAGAAAGCGTGAAGCTTCATGCACATGCGCCAGAATCCACTTTTGCTAGGTTTTTTTTTTGGGGGGGGGGGGGGAATTTTCCCTTCATTGCGTAGAGACAGTGGATAGACATGAAAGGGGGAGAGAGATGGGGGATGCCACGCAGCAAAGGGCCGCAGGTCGGATTCAAACCCGGGCCGCTGCAGGACTCAGCCAACATGGTGTGGACACTTACTGGGTGAGCTAGAGGCCACCCCCGCTAGTTTAACGGCAGAAAAAAGGGTCTGTGCGCCAGGCGCATGGTTCAAAAGGGTTGTATTCAGTGTCTTAATCGTAGGTGTGTTTTGGGTGTAACATGTAATAAACCAATCAGTGTCATCCCCCATTCCCTTTAAAAGCTGATGGTGAATTTGCTAAGCAGGAAGAAGAGATTTTCTGAAGAAATTAAAATAACATAGTGCTGGGCGGTATGACCAAACATTTGTATCACGGTATTTTTTAAGACACAGGCAGTTTCGCTGTATTATCTTTCTTTTGCTTGACTGGGCCTTTATATAGGTTTATGATGGCTTGCTCTACTGTCAGGAGTAAATAGAATATCACAAAAACATTTTAATGTCATCATGTTTACTAAATGCTTTGATTACTAAAGGGTTTGCTTGGCTCCAATATGTTATTATGCAAACACCAAACTAGTAAAATAAACTTAAATCAAATGAATACACATACAATCAACTTTAACATTGTTTCCATTTATAAACATCATAGTTGTAACATAGTTGTATAAACACTACCTTGGCCAAAGGTAAGTTAGGTTGTTGTAGAAAAGTGGGCGACTAAACGTAGCTCCGCTGCCAGTCTCCTTTGGCATTTGAATGTTAGTAGGTTGGCAGACGTATTTCCGCAAGGCTAAACATCTTAAATCCTGTGTTTTAATCATGGTTCTGAACCTGTGTTCCCGTCCCGTCTTTCTCAACAGTCTGTAGCGGTGTCATGGGTGAATTGTTATTGCATTCAAAATGTTGCTCTGCTGCACGCTTGAATTGACATGTCAAACGTTGGCACGGCCGAGTAGCGTTAGCATTGTGGAGTAACGTTAGTGCAAGCAAACAATGTTAGAGTGACGGGCAAGAACAGTGGCTAAATTATGTCAGATTTTTTAGAAACAAAACTTCTGAAGCGCAGACGGCTCCTCTCTTGAACATTGTTCTGGTGTGTCTCCATTCTTTTTTCATCCTCTAACGTTCTTCTCTGTTCTTGAACGGGCAGTAGCAACCTGAGCCACTCCCAACTTAACAGACTGTTATGCTACTTGGTTAGCTAGCAGCTATAATATTACCCAACATGCCGTCCGGCGGTGTAAATGATTAGCGTTAAAAAAAATGTATTGTCACAAATTGTTGGTGTATGGTGTTTAATCCTGTTAAGAGAGTTAGTTGCGGGTTATTAATTGTTGTGTTATAGAGTTACTACCATGCGTGAGAACGGTACGCAGTTAACAGGGCTCCTGTTCTCAATTCACTCGCAGATTACTTCGGCCATGACGCTCTATTACGGTGTGTGAAAAAAAGTGTGTTTCAGCTGGACGCACTGGAGAATCGGGCAGTATGAGAACCATACTTTTGGAACATCAAAACAAGGAAACATAGTAGAACCCAACAGTAAAAATAAAAAGGAGTATAATAGGGGCTCTTTAAAGTTGCTTGTTAACACACACACACACACACACACACACACACACAATATGTAGGTAATATAAACCAATCTTAATTTTGTGTATGTTGATATAACTGTTTATTGTGCACTGTCCGAATATTTGGACACTTTGTATTGTGTTGCTTTGGAACACTGATATTGGAACTCTCAATTAAAAATGTAATTCGACTGCATCTAATTGAAAAGACGTTTGCGCTAACTAGCTAACGTTAGGAGCAGCGGGTCTTTAGCTGAGAAGTAACGTGGTTTATTCACATTTGTTGACATAAAAACTCAGCCGAACGCTTGTCGCATTAGCTAGCTACAAGGTTCGTGTTTTCTACAGTTTTTCTGACAGGTAAGCGGCCAGTTTACAATATAAGCTACACCTGACCGTCCAGGCTAGCCAGCTAGGCACCATTAGTAGCTTGTTCACCAACATTTTCTTCCAGCTAATGTAAGCAGGCTAATAAGCTAACTGCTGGCTACCCAAACGTTAGCTAGCTATTAGCGAGCCTAAACAAAACACACAAACTGAGATAGTCAGTTGAGTATTAGCGTTAAGTATTAATAAATAACTAGTTACCCAAACGAGTGTAGCATCATGTGGACACCTATGATGAGCAGTATGCAGCTATAAAACCATGCAGTAAGCAGGGGCAGCTAGCAACAGACAGCGCTGATGATTCTTTACGTTTACGTGGCTTTTTCGCTGTGCATTTCGGGTAACGAAAACCTCTCATCAGCATCACAGGAAAAAACAAAGATGCTCTGTAGTGATAAAAATGTTTGGACTAAGTTTTGATTCAGAGTTGAACTGGAAGAATTCATATTAAATTCTAAAATAGATAGCCTATGTACTTTTCCCATGCATAAAAGTGTCAGTCTCATTTATTTGAATACCCACATACACTTTAATGCGTGTTTGATTACATCATTGTTCTTGGTACATTCACAATGCAATGATTTTCCAGCATCTACAAAATATAAATATTTGTGTTAAACTAACATAACTTTCATAATTATTTCCCTAAAATATCTTAAAATCTCTTGTTGTATGTCCAACACAGATTTTGGCTTTATTGATTATATCATATATTGCACATTGCTTTGGCAGTACACATCTGATTCTTTACTCAAAGTAGATTTAAAAGATTTATACTGGAGCTTTCAGTCACATTTTGATCTAGGTAGATGAGCGAACAGGACACATAACACAGAACATGAAGAAATAACAGTAACACTGCTAGTTGGTAAAACAGATCATGCATTATAACAAAATACTACTAAATATGTACTATTTACAGTCCAACAGCAGTGGAACGTAACTAAGTACATATGCTCAAGTACTGTGCTTCAAATCTGAATACATGAACTTTGCTTGTCTTTCTTTTCAAGCCACTTTCTACACTGTAAAAACTAGGAATGGTGTCAATTAATATTTAGTAATCAAACATTAGTAACATCTACATAATAAAAAAGACTATTCGTAGTTTGGAATTACTTTAAGCTGCATTCAACAAATTTTAGGTATTTACTTATTAC
>NC_048417.1:7811792-7845257 GCF_013103735.1 Etheostoma cragini
ATCTATTCAATTATATTGCGTGTCACTTTGTTGCCATAATTTTTTTAAGTAACCAATGGTCACATTTTTTACAGTGTACTTCTACATTTCAGAGGTAAACAGTGTACTTTTTACCCCACTATATTGATCTGTCAGCTTTAGTTAGACTACTAGTTACTTTCCAAATTAGGATTTTTCCACACAAACACATGTAGTATAAAAAATACGATGTTATATCATAAATTAAACAACCCAATAACAGTGACATTTTCAATGCAGGAACTTTACTTGTAACAGAGTATTTTAACAGAGTGCTATTAGTACTTTTACTTAGGTAAAGGATCTGAATACTTTCCTCCACTGCTGCAATCCAAAAAAGTGGGTAGACAGGAAATAGTGTGCTACTGCAGTATATATCTCTTCAACTGAGCCATTTGATGTAATATTCATGAGCTTGTTAACATTATGATAGATACCATGTTTCATAATTTAAATTTTCATTATATTTTGGTTACATTTTATTCTCTCCTCTCTACTTGCTCCAGTTGCTACTTTCCCACTGAAAAAATTAGGCGTTCTTCCAAGCATCTAAGGCTGAGATTTTCTTTTATGTTAAAATTAAAATAACATAAAAAATGAATAATGCGTACCCAGATCCTGCCAGGCTTTAGTGCTCTTCTCAGACCTGAAATAGGCCATCGTCTGGCATCAGCATTTTTTTTTCCTATTTTCACCCATTTCCTGTTAGAATATGGAAGAAGACACAACTGTAGCAAGAGGAAATAAAAACAAACAGAGATGGTTAGTGGCCTCATCGTTCACACATACCTATGTAATCTCCCCAGAGCCCAGGCAATGTGTCAGCCTAAAGGGATCTTCTCAGTACCCTCAAGGTGTGTGTGGTGTGTGTGTGTGTGATAAAGACAGACATGTAGAGTGAAAGTGGATGATGGATGTCTGCTGCTGCTGACAAGTTGATGAATAGCCACAGGTCTCAGCCAGTGTTTAGTGCAGAGGGTGTCAGGTATGAGGAAGGCAGTGTCGTCATTCACAGTGACACAGTCTAAACAGAGGTGCAAACACATCAGCATTCAAATGCATCAGCGCCATTTGTCTCTTTCTCAGGATGTCGTCATTATATATTTCAACTTTGAGCATAGCAATTCTTGATAAGTATGACATTTTAAAAAAATATATCCGTAGTTATTGCATAATATTTTCTTCAACTGCAGGATTTTGACGTTTTCTTTAAACAGGAAATCTATTAAATGTCATTTTTAAGGACCACCTTGAGTGAGAATCACTTTAATAATAAGACTAACAGCCTAAAGCCTCAGTAATTGTCATTCACGATTGCAATGTTCATTACACCTAACCATAAAAAAAATGTTGGACAGTGCAAGAAACATACTGACAATATTAGATGTCATTGTGGTGCTAAAAAGAAGGTAATAAGGTCACGAGAATCCAAAGATTTTATACTCTGTGTGAATATGCCTAGCAAAACCACTAAGAAACACCGTCTGTGGAACATGAATATTCAAATCAATTTTCATGCCAACATGTCCTAGTTGCTGACCTAGTATTCTACTCTGGACCAAAATGCAACTAACAGAAAAATGGCAATGCACATTGATCTGATATATTTCATCTGTTTAAATTAGATCAGAAGAGCTATTATTAAAGGAGAACTCAACTGATTTTACAAGATTGTTTTAGTCGTCATGGGTAGTACTATGAAAACAGTTGTGTTCTCCTGTTTTGGAGGAGGTATGTGAATTAAAGTCTGGTGAAAACACTGTTATAGCAGCATATAACAGTCCTTGGTGTTGGATGCATGTGTTCAACAAAATCATATGGTTGTAATAATGGGGTGTCCACATGGTTTTGATTTGAATTCTATACACCTAACAGAGAGCCTGTATTGCAAAGTTGAGGCTTAGACTTTAAATGTCATGGTCATTTAGTAGACAGTGTGGGTCTTACACTAAAAAATGCATTATGGGAAATGTATTACAGCCTCTGGTGCACCAGATTTAATCATTCTTTTTAAATTAGTCTCTTGAGAACTCCATCATGGAGTTGAGTGCTTCAAATATTGATTCTTTTCTCTGGCATTGTGCTGCAAGTATGTAGCTTTAAAAAACAAATCAACTTTGAAGTATTTCCAAGACTAAACAACAGAAGCTAATTTATATAAAGTCTTAATAGTTATTAGATCAAGAATCATGTCTGTAGAGTATTTACACTTATATAATAAGAAAAAAAATCATTCAAGTCCATTTGATGGTGGTGTCAATTATATGAAAGTGGTGAATGATACAGCATCTTCAGTATGGGGAAAATGGGAGTCTTGAACAGAATTCACCATAAATTACCTAAGTAAATAATGGACTTTAAAAGAATGTATCAGCTGTACAGAAGTTCACATGTAAAGTTGTATAGCCTCCAGTGGCCAAATTAGATTCACTGCACAGAAAGCACTCCATTTTTATCTTAAAGGTAATTTAAGATCAGAAACTCTGACAAACTAAACAACAGTCAGTTACTATTTGACAATTGTCATAAGGATTTCCATAAATTTGCAGAAACATCTATTGATGTTGTTTGGTAAGAAGCTATTCATTTAAAAGCCTGTTCATTTTCTGACATTTTCACGGTAAAGTTCTGATGGATTTCCTGAACCTTAATCTACAGAGTTCCATCAAAACCATCATAAAAGGGATGTCTTTTATTTCAGCGTTGACTGGCAGCTCCACTGAATAGCACAGCGTTAAACATATGGATCTTTCTGTAAAGGACGCAAATCATTTTGATTACTGCCTCATGAGAATCGAGCAAAAGAAAATCTTTATCTCTCCCAAGAACAGACTCAAAGGTCTATTTATTTCCTTCGCTTGTGGTGTTTAACCAATTAGTCTGTAGCATTGGCATATTGAATGGTAAAAAAGTGACATGATACAGTACAGAAAAGACCAACAAAAAAAACAATAGGGTGTTTCTTTTTAATAATGCATCTGTAAAACGTAGGGCCATGTGTGGGCTTTTGTGCTATGTATGTATGTATATACATATAACATAATGACGACACAAAGAACAGAGGTTTGGTAGAGGACGGTTAGGTGGGTGAAGGCAGAGTGCAGATTGAAGTTACAGAGATAAACGGCGCAAAACACAATTATCCATAAACGTAAAATGGTTTCTGTTAAGGTGCTTGCATCCGTCCAGACCTTGACTTTGTAGATTAACAACCCTCTGCCCTCCATTTCTTATACTCATTATGCACAGGTAAAATGCTCATCCTTGTCCTCCAAGAAAACCCACAAAGAAACAATGAAGCAATGCAAACAGGGAAAAGTTCCTCACCCCTTTTAAAAATCCTCTAAAGCTAAATTTGGATTGAGAGGGTATTTCTGCGGTCACAGGGAGAAATCTGTCCTATATGGCTCATCGCTGCATTCGTCCCAACAACAGCACTATCTAAGCAGACAGCATGGCCTACAAACTAAAAACACTGAACCCAAAAACCCCACTCCAAGTCACTTTTCAGCTTAAAGCAAGCCTCGAAGTAGGTGAAATGAGGATGGACTCCACACAGGTTTCCCAGGACCTTGATCTTAAAAGTAATATTTTAAAACATTCAACATGGTTGTCAATTTGGAAATACAGGCATGAGATTTTCACTGACCAGAAGTCACTTTTAGGTCCAGTTCCATTTCTCATATAGTAAACTCATCATTGTCAGATCTGCTGAGGGATCCATTTGTTTTTCTTCTGAGATGCAGAATGAGAAAAATGTCAGAATAAACAGTCAAAAAACTGCTTTCACCAGGATGTCCAACAGCTCAGCAAACAGACAAGGTCAACTTCTATTTATTTTATTGTGCCAGCAGGACAGCCTGGTGTTGTTTGTGTATCTTAAAATAACATTTAAACATCTTCTGTTCTCAGATTCTGGATATTCTTCAGTGCTATGTCAAGGAACAGATTATCATATGCATGTCTACAGTGTCTAATTTTGCTATGTGGAATTTGAGCAGTGTTTTCTAATTTTCTACACACGAAGAGTCTCACACTAAAACACTGGTCACGAAAGTAATCGCAGTGGAAACAAAGTAACTAAAAGTGACTGTCACAATGTTGAAACTATTGTCTTTTATTTCTCTTTTTCCCTTTTATTTATTATTTTTAGCGTTGGTCAATTGCTACTACATCTGTTTTAGAAAAGTTGTTTATTCTTAGTAATCCCATCCATTACTCCAGTAGACAAAACAAAGTCTGGATTCTACAGCCAAGCTAGCTGCTCTATAGCAACAGAGCAGAGCTTTGAGCTATAAATGTTGCATGCAAACTTGTTCATAATAACACGTTTACCATCTTAGTTTTGCATGATAAACAATGTACAGATGAGGCTGGTGGCAATGTAATTTCTTCTGCAGTTATTGTCATAAACCAAGTATTGGATACATACATTTTTACCTAATTAGATGGAAAGTCAGAAGATCACCAGTTATTACAATTTATCCTGAATGTGTAGAATCCAATCGATCGAATAGTTGTAGAGTAACGTTGCTGTAGATCAACGTGGTGGACTGAACAACTAACCAATATTGCCATGCCTAGAGCCACACCCCTGATGTGGTAAAAAAAAAAAAAGTATTCAATAAAAAAAAAAAAAAACTCAAAGATGTGTACACTGCATAAAAACAAGTGAAAAATCATTTTGGAAATTTATTTATTTTATCTTGCAAGGTCCTTACTCCAAGGGGAAAACAGTACGTATGGCTGGGCACAGAAAAATCAATAACGGAAACAATGACTTCTTGGCATTAAGTGTGACAAATTCCCCACACAACATGGATACCGTTGGGACACGGCAAATAAAAGTAATGGTTTCCCCTCGAGAAGGGAATGAACATCTAATTACAGAGATATGTCAACACCTAATTGTGTAAAGCTCTCTTTCAAAATGCTCTTGCACACCATGAAATGTCAAATTGAACACAAAAAAGTGTTTGGTGCCAGCCGGAACATTTGAAACTGTTTTACTTCAAATGAGTCCATTAAAAACCACAATGATAATGTTTAACATGAAATGGTTCAGTAACATCTACTGACAATACGTCTTACTAAATACACAGAAAAAGGACAATTGTTTTTTTTTTTACTTGGGATAGAAATGTAAACAATATTAAATTTGGCGACTAGGGCTAAAAAATATTAAGCTGGAATGCAAAATTACAAACTAACAAACTAGTTCCCTTTAATTGTGTTTCGCTATCCCTGAGAACCTTATTTTTAATGAAAGAAACCAAAGTCTTGAATAATAAAACAAAAGTTCAGCTACAGATAAGCTTTTTAAATCTTTATAGTGGCCATAAAAGTAAAGACCATGGTGTTATGCTGCCAGAAGTGGGAGGGGTCTGGAGACTTCACTTACTTAATTTTTCTGTAGTGTACTATGACTTAATCCCTTGCAGTATGATGGAAGGCATGGGAGAGCACTGTCCAAGGTAACTCAAGCAGAGCAAATTCCAGGCCAAGGCATGATGGCAGGCAGACACAGATCAAGACAAAACAGTTGGGACTGAGTACTGTCATTTTGGCTCCTTGGTGTCATTCAGTTTAGCAAAGGTGGCGGAAACACGGGGGTAGCCTTAAAGCCTCTGAAAACCCACAAAGGTGTTTTCAGTTATTCTGGCTGAGTAGACTCTTTTAAGGTTACAAGTCGGCCGGAGTTTTGATGGCAACTTATTAGGTCGCAAATTCTTTCCACCATGAAGGATGAGAAAGTTGTCATGTGTACCGCCCTAACAGGTCAACAGCATTAACACTGGACTCAGGAAGATGTCTATCACTCAGTCTAACCACACCCACACAGTCCGGGAAAAGGTCCAATCACCCACAATAATCGCAAACACCAGTGTGGGTGTTCAGGGCCTTTAAACCAAAACCCTGCCCAAAGTGTAAAGCACAGGTCCGAGTTATTCCAGCATTTCCCTGAACAATGTGTAAATGCAGATTAGGGTGGATATGGGATATAAGGTGGAATCCACGATTACTTAAGAGCACAGAAGTAAGATTTATGATTTAGACATTTTATGATCTTCATGCAATATTTGGCCTCCATACTGTACTTGAGCATCTACCATGCTTACTGTATGTAAATTAGCCCTACCTCTGTTAAAATCACAACATCTCTGATTGTTGCTTTTTGGACATTTGGAAATGTACAAAGCATGAAAATATCAAGAGATGCGCAAGAAATATTTGGCATTTCATGTCTAGTTTTTTTTTCTTCTACGCTGACATGCTCTGGTCCATGATGGGAATCGTAAGGGCACCAGGCCTATGATTGCCTTCCACTTTTACATACTCCAGTGAGTTTTCATTTGATATCTTTAAGGCCACCGTTTTAAGCCAACAACAATTTTTAAGTTCTTTCTAAAAGCAAAACTTATCATTATGAGAGCAAGGAACCATCCAGAGTATTGACCCTTTGGCCATGATTTCATTGCTACAGTACCTTATTACTAAAGTAGCACTTCATATTTTACTGTTGGAGCTTAGGCTTTATTAAATGCAGTTATCTCTCAACTGATCTGTGGGGATAACAAAGCAATATTCTGGATGGTTCTGGACTTAAGACATGAAGGTGTACCATGACATGAAGGTGTACCAACAGGTGTATCTTTCTAGAGACAGAGCAGGGTTGATGGGACTGGATTTGGAGCCCTATGGAGTGACAGACAGTGCAGCCTCCACCTTTTAACTATTGACGCCCACAACCACGGGTGTCAATCCGTTACACAGACCCCCGCAAAGCTACGCAGGGGTCAGCATTGCATAGATAACGTATAGGGTGTAGCTTTTCACATATTTAGTCACAGTGTTTAGGCAAAAAAAAGAAAAGAAATCACTTTTTTTGTCAATGTATTTTTCTGCCCATCAGAATATCCATGAAAAAGAAGTCTGAAGTGGTCGGTCTCACTGTAGGTACTCTGTTGGTATTTTTACAAATGTGATCACCACGGTATAAAAAATTGCCTTTCGCTGAGGTCATCAAGTCTCCCACGTCAGTGCTGATTGGGCCCTTGCCAGGGTCAAGGGTCACAGTGCAATGACACACTGTGCAGTGCAACTCCCCCTCCCTGCACCTGCACGCCACCCTCAGAGCTCCTCCTTTCTCTTGACAACCTTTTCCTGATCACGTCCTCTTAGGCTGCGCATGAAACCGATGAAGCCCGCCTCCTGTGGAGAGAGGGACATATGGTAAAGTACAAGGTTCAGGGATCATTTGACAACCTGAAGCAATTATTGGGAGTTCTGTCTTGAAATGCCTTTTTTGTAATCTAACTGGGATCAGACTACTGCCATTAAACATGATCTCGTTCTTAACTTGGCCTGTCAGCGTGGAGACAAAAGATGCAAACACAGAATCCAAATTTTATTGCTATATTCAAGGTCAATCTTCTTAGCCCTATCTGTAATATTAATACATTTTTACAGTGCATTTTTACAGTACATTAATACAGTGCTACAATTAATAGGGAGTTAAAACAGTTTCCAGAGTATGATACAATTGTTAGCAATAATAAAACACCATAAAACTAAAAATTAAAACAATGACTGTTTAAAAGGCCTTTATATATATTGAGATCTGCCTGCAAAATTCTCTTCAGCCAATTGTCTAATACTCAACTTAAAGTTGGCTTGATCTGTGTGCATGACCCTGGTTACTGACTGTCCTTTTTGCCATAAATAATTCAATTAACATAATTTGTTTTCTCCCCTTGTAGTGGAATTGCAATAGTTGCATTTATAAATAAATAAATGAAAAATAGTGTGCTTTATAGGTTTAAAGTACACCTATACAGCACACTTTTCAACAGTGAGAAGGTTTAGGTGCACATTTAGTCCGTGAATGGAAAACAGAGAAACCTGGTTCTTTACATTTTATGTATTTAGGATTCTATTTATATCCGGTTTGCCTTATCTGCATCTCTGACTCCCCCACATTTACCCACTGTGTCATTTCTGTACCATCTTGAGTTCTCTCTGTCAGTGTGTTTACATGCAGTTTAAAAAAACGATCATATTCGGGTTATGGCAATACCTCGATTTCTCAAACACCTTTACCTTGGTTAAAATCAGAGTTCTCATAACCCGGTTAACAGACCTCAAAACTCCTTTTGGTATTCCTGCATGTATAAACCTTAACCGAATTATGGTGGGGTCAAGTGTCTCCACATGCTTCATACTGACGCTCACCACTCCGATGGAGCGAGTTTTACTCCAAAATAATCCGTCAGCGCAATATGTTACTATGGTCATTTAAAAAGAAGAAGAAAAAAAAAAAGTTGCTGGATATTGGCAGGCCAATCTCAAATGTTTTGAGGGAGAGTGCAATTGGCATGCTGACTGCAAGAATGTTCACCAGAGCTGTTGCCCGTGAATCAAATGTTCATTTCTCTACCATAATCCGTCTCCAAAGGCGTTTCAGAGAATTTGGCAGTACATCCAACCAGCCTCACAATTGCCGACCACGTGTAACCACACCAGCCCTGGACCTCCACATCCAGCATCTGAGAGCAGCCACCCGGACAGCTGCTGCAACAATCTGTTTTTTGCATAACCAAAGAATTTTTGCACAACCTGTCAGAAACCATCTTGGGGACGCTCGTCATCCTAATCGGGGTCTCGACCTGACTGCAGTTTGTCATTGTCACCAACTTGAGAGGTCAAATGCTTAATTTGATGGTCTCTGTCACTTTGGAGAGGTGTTCTCTTCATGAATAAATTCCACTTTACACTGTACAGGGCGGACGGCAGACAGCGTGTACGGCGTTGTGTGGGTGAGCAGTTTCCTGATGTCAACGTTGTGGATCGAGTGGCCAATGGTGGGGATGGGGGTGGGTTTATGGCACAGCCAGGCATATGTTATGGACAACGAACTTAGGTGCATTTTTTTGATGGCATGTTGAAAAAATCCTCCTCATCGGACATGCCACCCATTGAGTATGTTTGGAATGCTCTGGATCAGCGTATACGCGTGTTCCAGGTCCTGCCAATATCCAGAAACTTTATCTTTTTTACTGACTGGTTTTTGGTCCCTGGTCTGACTCTTGAACTCAAAGGCAAAATCATTTGAATTCTGAACCCATGCACACTGCAGGATAGCAGCTACTGACAGACTAAACTGACACTCCGTTACCTTAGAAGTCTTTTTATGGCTAAAATAATATTCTAATTAGGCTTTGGGGAGTCCAAGGCTTAGTCAGAGATGCTTATGTATGCAGATTATTTACTATATGTTGGGAGTATGTAACTAAACTGGTTATGGGGTTTATACGGTCCAGCTTACTTTTTTACCAAAGAAAAAAGAGAAATTCTCATTATGTGTTTAGTGTGTTAAAATCTTGTAAGACTGTATGAAAAAAAGTACAAGGTGAGATATGCAGCACCACTTACCCCACGATCTCCATTGTATTTTTCCACAAACTTGCCATAGTTGTAGTGGTTAAATGTTGGGTAGCCCTCTACTCCTTCCTGCTTACAAAGCTCTTGGTTTTGTCCTTTTGTACAGTCAACAGCGGCGTACACAATCTAAGGAAAAATGGTGAAATCACCTTCAGTGTGCTGTTATACAAAATATAATTCAACATAGAGCTAAAGATTTTTGTATAGGCATTTGACATTCTACCTCATTAGATGAATGGAGTGGGAGTTGACCTTAAGAAGATCAAACTGTAAAACATTATACTATTTAAAGTGTATTAAATCAACTGCTCTTATTATTACCAAATCTTAATGTTCACATTTTGTTTTTGTTTCGAGTCATCCAATCTCAAACTCATTAAATAATTTTTATAATGAACATTGTTAGCAAATTGGCATACTTCACAACATGAACTGTAAGTGGGTTGAAACTCTGTAGGAAGCCTTATGTTTGAGGAGAAGTTGAGAAACAAAAAGTTCTGGCTATTTTTACTGATGACAAAAACAATGCTAACCGTAAACGCTGACCATGATCAAGTTTAAAGCTCCATTAAAATCCAGGCAGCCTAAAACTAAATCTGAGCCCTGGTTAACAACATGACTCATGCTGTCGGACGTGAGTGCCGTAGAGCTGAGCACAAGTGGAAGAACGACAAACTTCAGGTGTCTTTTCACATGTTGAGGGACTGCTGGCGTCATTATCAGGAAACTGTGAAAGATGCTAACAGAAAACATTTCTCAGATACGATTCTTGTCAAACTGTCACAAACCTCATGTTTTGTTTGAAACTATTGACTCATAGTGACTCAATTAAAGGCCTTTCTAAAAGAACATAGTATTCTATAGGTTTTTCAATCCGGTTTAAAAAGGTTGCACAGCACAGAATCAGCTCTTTAAAAAGTTTTTAATGATATATTTTTAGCTACTGATTCTGGTGACTGTGTTATCCTTGTGTTTTTACTTGTGTTATGTTATATTTCTTTTTGTATTTTTTCTGTACAGCACTTTGGTTAACTTTGGTTGTTTTAAAGTGCTTAACAAATACAGTTGGACTGGATAATGTAGGTACTCATTTAGTCTGCCTGTGAACAAAACTGCGACATCTTTTGGCTCCCACAACCGTTGGAGAGCAAGTTTATATTTTAATCTATTTCTCAGTTATATACTTCAGTAACAATGATTTTAATTCACAGCCGGCATTTTTATTGTTTTGGGTTAATTAGTTATTGTTTCAGTGCACTCACTATATTTTCAAAACAAATAAATTTAAATTGTGGATCAATACTACAACAAATGTGCACACAGGATATTACAAGAGAATGTAATAGAGAACTCAATATTTACTAAACTGTATAGTGGTAATTTACAACGAGCGCATGCGTGGATTCAGCGGTTGTGGCAACAAGCAGGCTCAACCCATTCTCCTTTTCCAAATTTAGACCACTAGTGTCTCTCCAGGATGGAACTAATGGCTGATGCATTGCTGTTCAGCTAAACCATTTGGAGTGGGTGGGTGGGGTTGGTGGGAAATCCCACAACAATCACTCCTACATAAAAACAACAAGGGAGATTTATGTTCCAAGGCTGTTGCATCGATTAGTGACAAGCTGCCCCAATGAGGCGTAAATGCCGCCTCACTGATACATGGCGCACTCAGCGTGTCCTTTTGGACAGCTGAAATGTCACCCTCTTTCAGGGTGCTGAGCGCTGCACATTGAACTTGTCATGGCCAAATAATCGCTCCCCGTCCATCTGACTGCTCGAGCTGAATGTGGAAATGACAGATCTGCTGCGGAAGGAAAACATATCTGACACTTTCTCTGTGCACCCAACCACGAGGCGATGCTCAAAGACTCTTGTCCTAATTACAAAATACAAGTGCCTCTTGTTTTTTTCCCCCATGCAAATACAAATACTCAAATGTTGAGAATCTGCATAGGCATCAACATATTGTTAGATGACTACACTCATGTTGAGTGTTGGCTTCGTCTGCAACAGCAGCACAGACATCTGTGAACAAGAAAGGAGAAGAGGGAAACAATTCTCTTCTTCAGACAGAGTGAATAAAGGGATATTCTTCTTTTATGGTCTGTTAATCAGGTGTCTTAACCTAGGGCTCAATATGCTCCCACACGAGTATTTGATGGACTTGCTGTAAGCTGTGTCAGCAGGACTGAGGTGTTTCACCTTTGAAAAAGGAAAAATAAAAAGAGAAAATTAGCAGACAACACTGCCCAAAATTATTATATCCTTTTTGTTTCTGGGAAATTCGCCAATAGATACTGTTGACAATGTGTAATTCTTTCTATATTTGCCTACCTCTAAGTTAGTTTGAGATACAGAGAGTACCCTGAGCAGCTGTAACAGCAGCTGCAACGAGGGACGTGATGTAACCACCGACTCCATCCAACTGCTCATCCCTGTGTGTAATCAATCAGAGTTGCTGTGAATTGCCAGGAGAAAATGAAGTCGTACAGCCGCTGTTCTTTAAAGGTCTACAACCAATTCCGTTATTATTCCATCTTCAAGTGACGGAGGGCCACATCATTTTTTGATTAAGTGAAATACGGTGGTACTGCATATTACCAGTTGGCTTGGTCTTAATCCACCAGCATCACACTGACGAGTGGAGCAGTAATCAAATTGTATTGATGAACTCTGACCTAGTACTGTTCTCATAACAAAGTTCCTATGCTTATAGTAATAAACATGGAGGTCTGCAAATCTGGTGCTTAAGTAAATCAAGGAATATTTAAATTAACCAGCATTAGTTATATTAGAAGGTAGACAATGTCATTTTGAAAGACAAAGTAACACACTTTCTGTTTTATTTATCTATTTATTCCTGTATGATACATAGTGAAGCTGCCATACAGGCCCCATTGCGCTCAATTAAAAACAATAAATTAACACAGCAATGTGACAGAGGCGAAGTACTCAAATCTACTTTCAAATTCCTTTTTACTTTTAAATCAAGCCAAAAAAATATTTCATACTTGGGTGTTTAAAAAAATAATTTTTAGACAACATTCCTAGGCTCTTTATAGATTTTTTATGGTTTGTACAGGGTTCACCTCAAAAACTTAAGAAATTATATATAATGTACATTACATCTAAAAGGGAGAGATGTGCTGTTATATATATATATATATATATATATATATATATATATATATATATATATATATATATATATATATATATATATATATATATATATATATATATATATATATATATATATATATATATATATATATATATATATATATATATATATTAATGCTGTTTATTTGGTTCAGTATAGTTCAATTATTACAGTATATATTGGATTGGTTTCACTCTAACTTAAGTTTAACCTCATAAAAGAGGGTGTATCATTGTGTCTGTAATGTGATGCAAGTCATGTTGAAATGGGACTCTACTTGTGCAAAACCATTAAACATTTATCGTTTAAAAGGAAGTAGCAGTGTTACAGAAAGTTTAAGTCTCCATTTAATGGGGTGTTTAAGTGTGCACTGTTTAGCTGCATTACGTACAAAAAAACAATTCACAGGTAGAAAATCTATATTGCTAAAAACTCAAAAATACATGTCTTTGACTTGGGTCTGAATCAAGGATGGGAAAGAAAAAAATCCAATTAGCACCATGGACCTGGTCAGTATATTTTTTGTTTTGTATATTAACCTAACAGATACTGTAACAGCATCAAGGCAGGTCATGTTGGGCAAATCCTTGAAAATGTATCCAATTCTCAGATGAAGCAGTTTTCTTATTACAGCGGCAACAGGCAGCTTTTTTTAGTCAATGTGCGACTTTAATGCTGCTATTGATAAAAAATTAGAGGAGAACACAAACACCCTGGAACAAACACTGCACACAGCTTCACTGCTGTTATACAGCACAGAATGTGGAGTTCTAATGGTTTGTGTCTTCAAACCTGGAGCTAAGCTTGTTTGTCTTTGGTAAATGAGGCGAGGGCAGTTAATAGACTGTGATCAACATCAGCCTGGTACTATACGCTGGGGCTCGGCTTTGTAAATAAAGAGGATTGCCAAGTAAACACATGCCCAGTTCTCAAGATTTATTCTTGTTCAAACACAACTTCACACCTCCACTGACCACTGGAGGGACAATGATAGGGAAGATATCTTAAACCTCTGCATTTACATAACTTTCACAGATATGAGGGTCCCCTAGTTTGGCAGCTTGTGGAAGTTTCATCATACTGATTCAGACATAGCTGGTAAAGCAGTGCCAAAGTGCCTTAAACTGTTGAGGGTGCTGCTATATGATGGAGAAAAAAAAAAAAAAAAGCCTTTTCTCTTAAAATCTATGGCCATTTTAAGAATCATTAATTAAAGACATATCAAAGCCTATGCTAGATTAACGCCCCGGCATCACAGTCTGAGTCAAACACTTTTTTTCTTCTTTTTTTTACAGTCAATGTTAGAACTATTATTTTTCACTGTATTGCAAAGACAACGTATTGTTTACATTGTGGAGGACATACTGATATTTTATTGCTGATGATGAAATCAACAAAAAGGCACTTATGAGTTGTTGAAGTTGCAGCTGGAGGGCAATTAGGGACATTTTCATATCATCTGTTGAGGTTTAATGTTGCCCAGAAAAATTACAAAGGGTTGCCTCAGCAAAATGGATGACTAAGTTGTTACTAAGAGGACACATCACTGTTTCGAATCATCTGCCAATGAATTTTGAAAAATTCCAAAGAAATGAGAGAGCAGCATTTCCTGAGCACTATTGGAACAATGTGCTGTTAACAATAAGCATGTAAATGAAACTATTAAATAAAAAAAAACTAAAAATTTAACCTTTTTTTAAGGTGAGTGTCACTAAATGATGATAAATCGTAGCTCAGAGTATTACCAGACACACGGCCAATTTCTTTCAGGGTGCGTGTGTGTGTGTGAGTGAATGAGTCACACAAGGAGATTTGGAAATACTGAGCCCTGCAGTCAGAGGGTATTAACAGAGAAGAGCAGGAGAGGGAGTGTGTCAAGACACAAGTGCTGAGGGAAAGGAGTGAAAGGGAGTAGAGATGATGGAGGACAAGCGTGTCCTGTTGCGACTGCATGTACCTCCAATAACCCTAAAGCCCCAAGTGTGTCGAAGATTTGATTTGACTGTGCGCGCTTTAGCTAAGTGGTCAAATTCCTAACTGACAAATATTAGGAAAGAGTTAGAATGAGTTGCACGTTTTTTACTTTTCAGGACACAACTGTTTAAAGGTGTTTCCAGACATTTACGGTAGCGTGTGCAATCAGTGGCTGCAATCACTCTGCACAACTCAATGCTCATTTCAGAACACCTGCTTATTTCATGAAACTCTTATTCGATACCGCTTGAGCAATCTAGAATCAAAAGGTTTTTAGTTTAGAGTATGGCTGTAACTGTCACGTAAGTCTGTAAAACAGCAGAGGCACATCCGTCTGTGTCGTTGATTGATGATGGATGATTTAGATTTAGCTTGAGGGATTTAAGCCCTCCACAACTGCTTGGTTTAAATGTGTGTATGTAACCGAGTGCGTAAAAAGCAACGCTAACCTTGCGGTCCTCTTTGAAGAGCTCTGCTGCCGTGGTGAAGTGGGGAACGGCGTTTTTACAGTGTGGACACCCTGGAAGAGGAACATATAGATGGGACAATATTACAGCTCACACATTTACATAGCATCTCACTTCACGTCCTAAACAGCACCTTACACAGGCATTAATACACATAGACATGACTCTACTAATATGCCCACATTCACAGATACAAAGAAAATCACATCATTGACTCAATCTCAAACATGCAGGTGTTTAGAGGTGTTAAGAGACGGTTCGCTGGTATGTTACGAGAGACTGTAAATCTCTTTATAGCCATCATAAACAAACCTTTCTGGATCTCTCTGCTCCAGCTCTCATTCACATACAATCAATACTTACACAAATACACAACAAGGACAACAGGTCACATTTAAGGAGCGCAGGTTCACCTCCAGTAGATGAGGCAATATGATCCAACTATACATGAAAGTTGACCAGGCTGTATGCTAACTATGAATCTGCAAGGAAAAGATTTTCTGATTCTAGCTACATCTTGGTAAGAAGAAGAGGATGTGTCTATGCAAGGCACTTACAGTCAAACGTTCTAACATCTTTTCCCTTTCTGTTAAAGTTTGACTTCCAGTAGATGCTGTTTGTAATTTTTCTTCTTTAGTTGCCAAAGTACCCAGTTGTTTGCCTGTTTATTACAATGAAACGGTTGTTGCTGCAATTTATTTCAAGTCGAATTGGAATGGTGAAAAGCGAAAAAGGCTAGAGCACCTCTTGAAGAAGAAAAAACATTTTGTTAGTTGGTGAATAGACAAAAGCTTTATTCCTTAGGGTCAAACTACTAGTCAATCAGCCCTTGACAAAGAGTTAGTGGCCGGAGCATTTTTTTCACAAGCAGTGGCTTTTTTCTCATAAGTTTACTAATACTAATTCTGACAGTGGGGTTGAGATTTACAGAGATGTTGTGGGCCAACTGTACAGTAGCTCCTGATCACTGCTGACTATTTGTACGGATGGGTTGGTTAATAGGTGGGTACCCAAACCTTACACTCATGTTTTTTATCACGTCATTCTAAAACCATGAGCAGTCTGCTGCTATGACACACTCCACTCTTTTAGTTTAAGGCTTTCAACCAGATTGGATTTGATCACAGACACAAGTGACACGTGAGGTCCAACACATCTAAAAAAAACTTTTCTTTATACAGTATGTAGTGCTCTAACAAAGATATAAGCCACTAAGTAGGAGATCATCCAAAAAGCATAACAGATTATTAAAATGTACTCATTTCAATTTATTTAAGCATTCTCAAAATATAAAAAATATATTCAGTTACCCATTGTTGATCCCACTGCAAATGGATTACAAAGGGTACAAGTGCAATGACGGATGGTAGCCACAGTTTTAATTGGGTGTTTTTTACTGTTGCCTGCGTACCCACAAGCATTCACATGCACATAACTCTACCTATGACTCAATTATACATCAGCTCTGCAACCGTCCATTTGCCTTTTCTGAGCTTCCTCTCAAAGCCAGTGTTCAACACAGCTCAGAAATCCATTTCCTACTAAAGTACCCTTTTAGCGGCAACATTAAATGGCCTTTTAAACCTTTAAAAGGTTTTGTTGCCATTCTGAAACTGATACATCAAAAGACACACCAGTGTGCCATTGGTTTCCCTAACAAGAAGAGAAGAGACCAACCAGGCAGGTCCCTGTAACAGTTCAAGGGTTGCATAGGCGTCACACAGTACGCCGAGTAGAATAAAGTTAGGTCTGCTATTGAAAACCCTTCCAGGCATGCCACTCTCATTACTCTTCTACCTGCACATTTCCCCTCACCTTTCTCATATTAATGACAGGCAGTGAGGTAGAGAGAAAGGCAAACAGGTAAATACAGAAAAAGAACAGTCTTTACACCATCTCTCATTTAAAAAAAAAAAGGCTGCAGAAGTAAGCAAAGCCATATTAATACTAACATTAAATGCACTAAAATGTTTGTATGGAACTGATTATCACTTGGTAGGTATTAAATTAGCTCATGCTTAAATTGACCACTGTACAAAAAACGACCATCAACTTCGTCCTTCCTGAGGTCAGGAAAGAGGTGGCGAGAGAGAGAAGAAAGATATGATGGCATTTAGGTTTTTGTTTAGGGTCAAAAACGCAGATTTGAGGGTCAAAGTTAACAACCCAAACCTTTGAAAAAGAACTGATAGTTCTGTCAAAAGCATCTGCAGCCTTGAAGTCTTAGCGTGCAGCTGCATCTCATCAAATTCTCTAAAAGACACAAGCTCCGTCACTACTAAGACACCAGTGAGAAGGGTGCTTCTTTGTAGAAGGAAGCACCAAAGGCCTCAACAGAGACAGCAGTACGTCTATGTGTGGCTCCTGTGTGGGTGTACGTGTAAATGTTTATCCCTCCCATCTAGGGCTGCACAACATTAGGAAAACGTTAAATTGCAATTATTTTGACGATATTGGAGGGAATGACCCCCACCCACGATTTGGATATTGCACTAGTCTATATTGTAATTTTGATAAAATTGCAATAAATTGTGCAGCCCTAGGCCCCTCATGATGATCAGGTGGTACCTGCATGGTAGCCTCTGGCATCAGTGCATGAATGTGTGGGTGAATGTACTGTAAAGCGCTCTGAGTGGTCGCTAAGACTAGAAAAGCACCCATTAAAACAGCCCATTTACCATTCAATTTAAACTATAATTTAAAAGGAATATAGCTCATATGTAAATAAAAGAATTAAGGAATTTATCAATCATATTTTTTTAAATACATACATTTTAAATACAAATCAGTGAAATTGACCAACGCCGCAAAAACAATGTTACCCATCCCTCAACTTATATTCAATGTACTCTTTATCATATCACCTGCAGCTATCTCAGCTTAAACCACCTGCGTTTATACATCTGGCCCCCGGTGTATTCTGGTGCGTTTGCTCAAAACTTTCTAAACTAAAAAGATTTTCAGTTAGTCAGATGTGTCCAATTAGAGACCAGAGGAATTCAATGTTGGAAAAACAGTCCCCTAAGTCTCTGGAAGGACTTCAGTATAAAATTACACTTTACAACTTTCATGTCTTTCAGGAATGCTGAAATGATGTGGCACAGTGTTTTGTTCTCTTTTTTTAAATTGAACAAATCTATTCTCAGTCGTGTGAATCATTCCTTAGTCTCCCCGAGGCTTAGGTGGGGTTTATATACTGACGTGATGAAGAGCTTGGCGGGCAGTTACGTAAGCGCATTGATTTAAACCCAGGATATGATCATACCAAGTCCAACAGAGCAGGGCTGTGATTGTTGCAACAACTTCACATACAGTATTTGTCTTATATGCCTTGCAAATTTTAGGCATATAAGAAGCTGCCTTACAAGCGCATCATAAATTCAATGATCATCTCCCATCTACTATAGTGCATGACAAGCTGGATGCAAGCTAATAATAAAACTCTTATGCCTGTTCTCTCTGTATATAAACAGGCCCTTAAAGTGTTAGACAGAAAACAAAATACTTATCACCATTGTAACATCCTTGACAAATATGCCATCCTTAGTTGGAAAAATCTAAACAAATAAAATAAGAAACTGCACCTCCTACCAAAATTTCACGCAAAGTCTCGAGGCCCGGTCTTGGGATATCAGATTTGTGATCATTTTTAAACCCCAGGTAATTTTATATTGTTGTTATCACTGCTGATCTGTTGCTAACATGTTTGATGTCTTACAATGTGTCAAACATAGACTCCTCCGCACTGCCTGGGTATGTATGAAAAAATTATTTGTATTTGAACTATTATACTATCTTATTAGTCTGTGCCTTCCTCATGAGAGAGTGATATAGTTTATTTGATACATTAGTTACTGCTTGCTACTGCTTTGCACGGCTGACTGGTGTTGGAGTTGCATGAACGTGTCCTTATGCTTGCTTGGCTTCTTATATTGAGTGAAGCTACTGTTGATGTACGCATGGAATACTAAAAAGAAAAAAAAATAGCTTAGAATTATGATCTAGTTGTATGTATGGGGTCTTTTGAATACTATGTGTATATTTTAACCTGTATTAACATTATTTTTGCGGCTTCTTCCTGCCATGGTTTAAAATCATCTTGCCAAAGGACTACGGTTGAAAATTAGCCGACTGGCTAAAACAGGCACATCTACAGAAATGTTGATTAATGTATGTTGTCCTTTAAATTTATTAAACTTAACCATCTGATAAAAATGTCTTGTGCCTACTACATTACAGCCTTTTAGGTGTTATAACATTTAATGTAAGCTCTTACAGGGAGCGTAGAACATGACCAGAGCATGTTTTTTCTTCTTCAGGGCCTCTCGGAAGTCATCTGATCCAAGATGGCTGATGCTGGACGGCTTGTCTTCCCAAGACTGTTCTGGTGGTGGAGGTGCCTGGGGACTGCAGACATGAAAGAAAATGATTTATTATGTATAAAAGGAGGGAAAACACTGCTTTAGGTTTTTGTAAGTAGTAAAAGTAGTGTATATAGAGAAATGGAGGACGCATATGTTGTATTTACCTTCCTGTTTCCGAAATAGTAAAACGTTAACGTGTGAAGACAAATTATATAATACAACAATGTGAGTCTTCAGCCCTATATTTGTAAATTGATGTCCGTTGACCTCTGGTCACAGACTTTGCCTTTATGGAGTCTTTAATTGCAACAGCTGGACTGATGTCATCACAGGCCCATTACATTTCAAATGGCCCTTTCCAAAGATAAATCTGTTACACTGGAAGGACGCGACTAAAATGTTTAAGACTAAATTACTGCAATGTACATGAGTTTGAATCAGTGTCTAAAGGTGTTAACTTTGCACAGGCCGCGTTTGCTGGACAAAAGTTAAAAAGTGATCTAGGTGCTTGTTAAGTGTGTGTGACTCACTTGTGCATGAACTCGATGAGCTTGTCTTTGCTTCGGAGATGTGGCAGCGTGTACTTGTCCTCACCTTTCTCAAAATACTTAACAGTTGGGAAGCCGGAAATCTTGAAGCGATCCCCCACAGCCTTGTGCACTGTGGAGTCCACTGCTGCCAACACACCCGGACTCTGTGGAGAAATAACAATAACAAGCTTCAAGACAACTGGGGTAAAATAATACTAACCATAGTATGATCTGTCCAACAAGACCAATAAAGGTCCTTTAGACTAACCTGTTACATGACACCAATTAGCATGAACTACTTTACAAACAACCAAAAGTTCAACCTGGTTGGCGAGTACACATGATGTGTGTATATACCCTAAAAGCGCAGCATTAGTAACACTAGAAGAAAGGAGGTGAACAATTAATGCTATGCTTGGTCTTAAGGGCTCAGGGTGAAAGAGGCTCCAGTACATCCATATTAGATAATGTCCAGGCTTTTCCCATTGACCTCCAGTGCTGGGCAGAGCGCCACAAGGAGAAGGTCCAAGCGTCAGGCCAGGGGGAACGCTCTTGGATGAGATAATTGCTCCAGTCACAAGGCTGGAGGTTTATAGGCCCTTCCCCTGGCTGGGGAGTGTTAGATTACCACAGAGGACAGAATAGCGGAGAGGAGAGGCGAGGCACACCCCCGACTAACCAGAAGCATACGGAGAGATGGGCTGCAGGACAGACCGAACGGCATGTGGGCGGCAACCGCCAAAAGCATTCAGGCCAAGAAGAGGGATTATTAGTATCTGGTAATGAGGCCTCAATGCACCTGTGTCATTCTATATGTCTATCAAAGTGTTAGATATGAACACACATACACGCACGCACGCACGCACGCACGCACGCACGCACGCACCCACGCACGCACGCAAACATGCAGATAAGCATGCTGCACAAGCGGAGGTCATGAAACTTACGTCTGTGCCCTTGTTAAGTATTTCAGCAGCTTCATCATACTCTGGCTTCATCTTCTTGCAGTGTCCACACCCTGAAGGATTCAAATCACACATTAAA
The DNA here is from genome assembly GCF_013103735.1 of Etheostoma cragini. Lineage (NCBI taxonomy): Eukaryota > Metazoa > Chordata > Actinopteri > Perciformes > Percidae > Etheostoma > Etheostoma cragini. Next base: position 7,832,797 of record NC_048417.1, read on the forward strand.
GCCCAAACTGATGATGGGTTTCTGAAACTAAAAAAAAGTAATATATAACAGTAATTTTCTTATTAATAACTCAAATCTCAACACAGATTTCTGGTAATAATCCCTAAAAACTACATATTAAAATGTTGGGACAAAGATATATGCACTGCTGAAGTTTACTATCAAATAAGTAAAGTACTATAAAACAACATACATATACACATTTTAAACAGTAAACTTAATAATACAAATATACAAATACAGCAAAGACATTTAAATCGTGAAGAAAGAAAAATGAAATACATGGAAATGCATGCTTTAAAAACATGTGTGTACTGAAAAAGTCATCAGCTGATTATATCTGTCTGCGTCTACAATGGTCACATAAGAGTACACGAGACAGATGAAGGAATCCCCTTTCAATTGTGCAGAACAAAAATTAACTGTATATTCCAGAAGAAATGACTTCCATAAAACTAACAGCCTAATGATGTAATCTTTGAACATTACGTCCTTGAGCTGTCTAGTTGAATCCATGTGTTAGCAGCTGTTATTCTCTGGTGTTTCACTGTTTCACCCTGGTTTGTCAGTGGGTTTACTGCTGGCATGCAGAAGGTGAAACTGTAAATGAGATGACAAGAGTTTCTCATGTTTACCAGGAGAGTTAAGTCATGTCTGATTACTTACTACATGTCACTTCCAGGCATGGGTGTGGGTTTATGTTTGAGTGAGCATGTTAGAGGCAAACCTTGAGGTTTAGAGCTGGGTGTGAGTGAGTGATGAGTACAGTAGTGAAAGAAAGAGCAAAAAGAGGACAAAGGGGAGGGGGGAGAGACAGAGGGGAAACAAACTCGTGGAGGTGTGGGTAGAGCGGGACATATGGTATGGTATAATTATAATATAATTATACCATATGGTATGGTATAATATGGTATAATTCACAACTAGGGGTGTGCCATATCATATCGTCCATGATAATACCAATATAATGTTTAATGTGAAAGATTATGAAAGTAACAATAGTATTATGTGTGCTAGAAACAAGGAAGAGATTTCCCCCATATTCAAGTGCGGTTTCAATTTTGGAAATAGGGCATCTGCGAGGAAACATGTCTTGCTAACGGTGTATAAGTGTAATACTTATGTGAAAAAAAACACATGTGTATATGGCACCTGTTGCGATCTTATGCCATGCCAGAGTGTCAGAGTTGAGTCAAGCCTGTGGTTTGTTTTCTGAATCAGTAGCCAAGTATGCCATCTATTGTCTTATTTGCAGATAGGCTGATTGCAGTCAACAAGGCAAATATCTGCTGATGCCAATGTTTGGCCATCAAAAAAGTGCATCCCTAAAAATGTATATGATCTGATCTAAAAAAGACTCAGCTCTACAACAAACTACAACAATATAGAAGCTATGTATGAAAGCATAAAAAAAGGAAAGCAGACCGTGGAAAATAATTTCTGTTATGTTTGATTACAGATATGATGGCAATCCAAAATAATTTAAAAGCAAGGCTTCAAACTCAGACCATAAATATCATACTTTTCAAGACCGCACTCAAAAACATGGACAAATATATTGCCACAGTGACTAAAGGATCTCCTGCAGTCTACTATGCCTCAACCACAGACATATTAAAGCAATACATACTTTAAAATTCTTAGAAATTTAGAAATAGAAATTTTCGTCAGTATTTTATTACATCGTTAATATTTTTGCAGAAATAACCTGCTGTATCATGACCTAATTCTACGGCAATATTTTTTATTGATGGTAACATTTTTACTTTATCAATATATTCCTTGGGTAGATTTCATAAAATAATCAAATTAATGTTCCGACTATGTTTCATTATTATGCACAGCATTAATCTCTGATGATTAAAAAACATGATGACTCTTCAGAAGAGGTAAATATCTCCACTCGAGTTTCTGTCGCCGGATGACCCAATCTTCTGAACATAGACATACTGAGAAATACAGAGAGAGTTGTGTGGAGCTGATAGTCTTAATTAGCTTTGTAGCAACTCTTGAATGTAATGGACGTTAATTGATATCAAAAAGTTAAGTGCAAAAAAACACAAATTCACCATTAGCCAAATATTGTAACTTTTTGTAAATTAATGAAGAAGCAGGACAGCATTACTGGTGTCTTTGCTCTGGACAGATGTATTATCTGGAGATAGTGGTGGGTTGGGTGCATGTCTTTGCAAATCGTCTTTTCAACCAATCTGTTTGAGCTATGAGCATGATGAATACACTACCTTTTTGGTGTGGAGGTATGTTTAATATTGCATGAGCAGGGAGTAAACTGATCTAAAATGAGTTAACAATATTTGTCTCACACAATGTAAGAGATGTTTTTGTCTTGTTTGATCAGAGATAAATGGTGTGTTTTATGTGCCTGTAGCACTGTGGTGCACAGAATCCAGAAACAAATTTGGTACACTTCTTGGTTCATTTCCAGACCCGGTAAATTGCCCTTGTCAAAACAGTTCAGGAATTCCTTTCTTCAATATACAATGCAGAGCTGGCACAGGCTATAAATCAAACGCAATATGCCTTGTGGGGAAAAAAAGCTGCTTCTCTTTCAACTGAGTCACTGTGGTGTGTGATCATCAGATTGTGTTGAGGCCTACCGACAAATAGAGTGACTAAAGGACTTTGTCTGACCCTTTAAACTGATGAGTAAGAGAGAAAACCAAATGTATGTCCTGTGCTCTGCATCAGCCCAGCTCAACATTCAGAACAAGTGGTGCATGAGGGGCAGGGGTAGCGTGTGCGTGCGTGTGCGCGCGCGTACGGAGAGGAAACATGCTGACATATTGCTGATTCAGGCTATAGGCAAGAGCTCAGAATCAAGAACGAACAAACTGACCATGCGCCACTGTAACTGTAATAAAAACTGCTACATGCTATGTTCTCAGGACATCTTCTCTGGGTCTTCTGCAGCAGTAAACTGTGACAACTTGCTAAGTGGCCAGTCATGGGAGATGTAACATTCAGACCTAATAATTTCCTGATACACCAGCTGCAGCCCGGAACACAAACATTTAGGACTCAAACATTGTCATTTATAGTCATATCTGCTGGAACAACATTCTGTATTTAATGTTTTGCTATGCTTTCTTTAAACAACATTGGCAGAGGGTTACTTTTGTTTTGGTCCGGAAACATAATGAGGCTCACTCTATTAAACAGAGCACTCAGTTGGAGGTTTGCCCCCGTAAGGAGCTGCACGCAAACAACCCCTGCTGAGTGCTGTTCAGAGGACGGTGAGAAAGGCTGCGCTGAGAGGCGGACAGAACTGCAAGCTGATGGTGGTGGTCGGGAGACCATTAATCTCACTCTGACAGCAGGTCCATTAAGAATCTGCATTGAAGCAGATATCTGTGTGTGTGTGTGTGTGTGTGTGTGTATATGTATGTATGCGAGAAAGAGAGGAGGTATATATATGCGGTGTAATTGTGTGAAATAAATATTTTTGCCACGGTGTAAAATGTGTTTGATAGGTACACATATATTTGTGTGTGTGTGAGAGAGAGAGAGAGAGAGAGAGAGAGAGAGAGAGAGAGAGAGAGAGAGAGAGAGAGAGAGAGAGCTCTGATGCAGTTTGTTTTAAATGACTTCCCTTGATTTAAGTGGGTGGGTGACTGGCTGCTGTCCGCAGGGTGAAGTCAAGTGCAGGACAGGAGTCTGTTTTATTTTACATTAAAATACAATAAACCATACATACTTCCTGACCAAGTGGCTGCATGCAGCATCTCAGTCTATCATAGTCTGGGCGTCTTGCATAATGGTGTTTTTTACGTTCCCAACAGACTGACCTGATAAATACAATTATGTCATTTGGCTCTTTTTATTCAGCGGATCATGTCAACAGAAAGCCCACGTCATGACACGTTTTATCGGCAATTGGCAGATGTTAGTTTAAATATTTGCGCAAAAATATTTTTGTGTTAAGTAGTGAAAAATGAGATGGTGGTTGAAGCCGGGTCCCACTGCAGTGTGTGAGTGTTAGGATGTCTTTTTATCACTTCAACAGCTGGAGAATGTGTTTGCCCTCTGGGTTGAGTGCAGTGCTCCCGGCAATCTGGAGGTATGACAACTCAACAGCGGTGTAATGTAATGGAATTTTGAAAACAATGGATCATCATTATGGGGAAAGCTAGAGGAAAAAAAAAAAAGTCTTCTTATTTATTCATGTATTTTTACAGCGGGGAGATAGGGATGAGCACAGAAGGGAAAGGGAGCGGTTATGCAGGTAGAGAAAAGAAGAAAGGAAGGGGAGGTGAATACTAAATGGTGCTGCAGTCAGAAGTAAAGAGTTAGTTGAAAAGAAAAAAGAAAATAAACAAAAGGTCCACAAAAAGGTTGCAACACGATTTAGATCGTGTCAGGTAGCGGTTCTACTCAGAATGTGTTTTTTAATGCGTGAATATATTTGCATGATTTCACTAGTATGGGTCACATCGACCAACATGCCAAATCCTATTTGGACAACTCCCTCACATGCGGCACGCCTGAGGACAACTGGACCAAAGCAAAGCAATCTGGAACTGGAAAAGAAATCTAACCCACTGACGAAATTGGGCTTGTTTACAAAGTTCTGTGTAACAAGAGTAGGCTGCGTAAATAAAAACAACAAGCAGGTCTACGTACAACCATATGGTAACAATGAAGTATTCTGCTGTGGAAGATGAGCTTGTCTGCGATCGTATCATACAAAAAGCTAATGCTGCCAGCTTGTCTTTTGGTTTGTTTTTCATTTCAAGTCTCTGACTGTTAATACTTGAGCATGACAGTGAAACTGTGATGGTGTCCGCGTGACTAAATAACAGCTCTGCCTGAGAGGATCTGCAAAACAATGTTTTACACAGCAGGAAAGAATGTGAAGCTCCTCTGACACGCGGCTGCACATATTTTGCAATTGACTTTTCTGAAGACTTGCCATGTATTTTTGATGGTGAAAAGGGGGCTGCTAAAGGACAAGGCTTGTAATATTTTTTCGGTAATTTTTTAGTCAATACATTCCATGGAAATATCAAAACTAACAATTAACTTATTTATCTATGCAAAGAGCGCCAATAACTTAAAAACTCATCACTCCATTGTACTGGATGACAATGACATGCTTCTTTCTTTGTAGTTAATTCTGAGTCCATCCCACGTACAGCGTCCTGCTGCTGTATATGCATACATCATCAAATGTGTATTAATCCACAGCTGAAATTTGTCCCCAACAAATCTATTATTGATTTTTTACCAGTAGTTCTACAATTTTATTCTGCCCCTACCTAGAACTGGCACAGTAGTTTCCCTCTTTTTTTGGCGCAGAAACGATTAGCTGTATAATGTTTTATTCAATGTACTGAAAATAAATCAGCAACACTTTGATAATTAATTAATAATTCATTATTATGAGTTACTCTTTAAACATGCCTAATGTTGGCTGGTTTCAGTTTCTGGGCCGGTTTAGGTCTTGTTTACACGTACATGGTTATTTTGACAAACGGACACGTTCCTCTTTGCTTGTGTATTTCGTTTACACGTAAACGGAGAAATTGCCTCTGAAAGATGATGGAAATCTTTGTTTGCACGTTTGCATTTAAACTGAGACAAACGGAGGTTTAGGCAGCCGATGAAGTGAGGCAGAGAGAAGGAGAGAGAGGAAGTCATTTGATGGGCTTGAGTTTCTCCTTACACTGCCACCTACAGGTTTGGCATGTTCTTGATGGCATTGACAGCATACATACACAGGTACGTGTAAATTAACACTTTTATGAAAACTGACAGCTGTGCACAATGTTATTTTTTAAACCGGATAGGTGGAAATGTCCGTTTATGAAAATAGCCGCCCACGTGTAAACGTAGCCTTACTTTGTGTTTTATTGTAACTTTAATATCATTTGGGTTTTGAGGCTGATTGTCGGAAAAGAAAAACAGCAATTTAAAGATATCAACTCTGGGTTCTTGTTATGGTTTTTATTACATTATATGGATCAAATCACGGATTGATTGAATATGAACAAAATAATTTGGTTGCAGCCCTGCTCTTTTTCAACTTGTTTTCTTACTCACAGGGTGCATAGAACATGACCAGGGCTGCAGGATGTTCTTCCAGGAAGCTGTCAAAGGACTCATCGGTCAGGTGGAAGACTGGGGAGTCTGTCTCCGTCCACGGCACCTCGGGGGTCTTTGGCTGGGGGGGCAGAGGGCTAAAACAGGAAGGGGATACAACAAGGGCAACAGAAGTGAGGGACATTGTAAAAAGAAGAGACATTCAAGCGTGCAATCTGTATGGAGCAAAAATCAGACACCGCTGTAGTCCACTCTCCAACTAATATGTCATACGCACACACATCTGGACCAGAGCAGCCCCGCCTTGATGACAGAGCACAGTGCTGCAATGCCAAGAATGAGTGGACACAGATGTAAACAAGGGCATGCAGGTCACACACAGACACAAAATCACAGTCACACAGACACAAAATCACAGTCTCACACACACAAAATCACAGTCACACACACACAAAATCACAGTCTCATACACACACACACACACACACACACACACACACGCACAAACACACACAGATTGTGCAACTAGGGTGCTGCATGTAGATCACTAGTAGGAACACTGCTGCAACACCATTGGCAGTTCTGTCCTGGGCTTCCTCTGTACAACAAAACCAACCGTGTGCTACCCCATTATTTGTGTGACACTGCTGCAGAGGACAGATTTGATAACCACCACTTCTGTTACCTCTACCTCTGTTTCCACATTTGCCTTGAATCTTGAGTAGGAAAGGAAACATGGGGATTGGTATAAACTGCATGTCAAGAGATGTTTTGACGTGAAACGTACAAAAAGCAAGAAAAGCGTGACGCGAGAGTAACTCTTGTTCATGTTGGCAAAATAAAACGGCTGCTGAAACTGAACATAAGAAACTTAATCAACACTTGGGAGGCAAGGCAGGGGTGATAAATGGGGGAAGGAGATGAACAAATCTGAGGTAGAGAGTGCTACAAAAAGAGAGCACAATGGACACGACGACTAAAAAATAGAAACGCAGCAAATTAGACTTTCCAGAAAATCCCTTTTCCTCATGTAGGCCAGTCTTGCATCTTTTTACCATACAGAAGATATTTATATGTAACTGAAGGTCAGTCCATCCATTCAAATTGTTTGTTTTGTACAAAAGAGAGAGGGTTTGTTACTCTGTTTAACCTCTGTCACTATCAACCACTTTTTTCACTGAAATATGAGGTGTAACTATTATCAAGATTATCCCTTAATTTGAAACATGGCAACCAATTCTGTCAACTTGATTGCCTGATTGCAAGGCTTGGCACCACTTCTAAATTATACTGCTGGGCTCTAAATCAGTAGAATGGATAAAGCAGTAAAGTCTTGGGACCCGGGAGGGGGTTGTTATGCCTCTTAGCTAAAGAGAGTGTAGCTAGAATGCAGCCTTTTCCTGTCTGTCTCCGTTTCCTGTGATAGTTGTGAAAGTGCTGCTGTAACCTCTTCTTGCAATCTTGTGGACAGTCATGGCTTTCCAGCCAGGCCCTCAACACAGATGGAAACGGGAGATGGAGGGGAAAAAGGAAGCAGGAGAGCCAAGCCATGGTGGGAGACACCGGGTCACAGGCAGGGTGGGTGATGCAAGGTGAGAAAGAAAAATGAGTCAAGAACAGAGCAGGTGTAAATTGATGACACCTTGGTAAGGTGAGTGAGGGTTAGGAGGGACAAGAAAAGGTGTGATGAAACCACAGCGAAGGGAAAAACTGATGCCAGACATTTACGGTGAGAAATAAAAGGCTGTTTACTTATTGTAGGAGACAAAAGGCAAAATGTAGTTTGAAAGCTCTGTTCTTAGTTCTTCAGCTAAAACATCTGAAGTCTGCACTTTAATAAGTGTAAATGCATCTTCGGTGGGTTAAGTGATTAGCACCATACTTACTTCTTCATCCAGTCTGCCATATCCTTGGCTGTAGCTCCGTAGTTTTCATAGTGGTAAAGGAACTTCCCCTTCCTAAAAGAACGCAGAGCACAAGAACAAGATGACATCTAAACCATCTGTCAGCAATGGACACACATATGGTTTGGTACTGTTTAAAGAGTTTTACCACAGCCAGTATGATATCTTTTATTTGAAACAAAACATTTTTGTAAAATCTTACTTCACTGTATCCTTACGTCACATATATTTTTCTATTTAGAGGGAATACACCATTGAAAAATCTGTCCACTGAGTACATAGTCACTGCCTGTACATAGAAGTAGTCAGTCAGAAATTCAGAGTGATAAAGGGCAACAAAAATCCAGAATGCCCCTAAAAATGTGATCAGATTTGTAATTTTTTTTATATATTTACCAGTTTCGGTCAATATTGTAATCCTAGATTAAGCCATAATTTTATTTTAATAAATTTCCGTTTCCATCTTTAACATAAACTCACACAAACAGCGCTGTTACATATAAATGCACCACTAATAGCAACGGTATGTTTTTTATTTACTGGCAAAAGGTGGTGTATGCCATACTGTATCATTTCACAAAAACACAAAAATCAGCATTTTTATAAATTAATTAAAATGTTCGCCCCCAACATTTTTAAAATGCACCAATTGTTTAGACAGAGAGGGCAAAAGCTGTCCGCCTAATATTATTTATTACATTATATAAAACGGCATTTATGGTTATTTTAACAAAATAAGACATGCATCTCAATTGAAGTTCCTCAATGTAATGAGCTTTTTTCCTCAAAAGCAAGCCTAAGATAAGAATCTTCAGTAACAACTTTCAGTTATTGATATTTGACACTGAGGAAACTCAAATTCAACTCAGACCTCAAAGTAGTGAGGTTTGATTCCTCCTCACTTCTTGCAGAACATACACTGGAAAAATAAACCGAGTAATCCAGGTCATGTGTGATGGGGGGAAAAAAACGCTTCCTTAACACAATCATAGCAAACATAACAAAACCCAGTTTCTAAAACAAAAGAGCTTGGTTAGACCTTTGAGAGGCAGAACAGCTCAAAGCCAAAAGGAGTTGACAAATGGCTCTGATGAAAAGTTCAACAAATGATTGATACTCTTTCCTCTGTGTATTTTGTATGTTAGCTTAAAAGTGCTCATCAGAACTGCCATTGACTTGTCGTAATGCATTTTAAATGAGCTGGAAACATCTCCTCAGATCCATAGTCTGAAAAGATTCAAAACTTTAGCAGATTTTCTTCACAGGAATGAGTTTATCTACTCTGCTGTTCGCTGTGACTAACTGAAGGCTAAGAAGCCCGGGGCTGAAGGATCAGTGTCAATGGTAACTGGCTCTGGCTCTCAACACAAAGGGTGGCAACAATTGCAGTTACAGCTCCAGAGATACGGAGCGGACAATATTAAAGGTGATAAATTATTACACACACTGGATTTTGAGCTTAAAAATTACATTTTAAGGGAACTGACTACTGTGGAGGAGAGAAGCTGCTTGGAATTCAATCAGTGAGATTTATGACCTCTATATTTACTTGCTTTATCTCTGCTGCTGTAAAATACACCAAAACTTGGTAAAAATCAAGTTAACGAAATGTCAAATAAATGTAATTTGCCTGACAGTCTTGGATGTTTTACCTGGTTAAAGGACACAGCAAGGACAAAGAAGCTCAACTAGTTTCCCTTTCATGTTTGTTATTGATAGAAAGTTGAGGTGTTGCTTCTGTTTTGGGTAGTAAGCTTTCTTAATCTGCAGGACAAAAAAGGTAAAAGACCTTGAACACTTGGTCTTACAGCGGGTGCAACGGCGAGATAACTCCAGTGGTGTTGATGCCGACTTACCCTGCAGTGATAAGCTACTGTTTATCAGTGAGCGGCTCATTACTGAAGCCAATGGGCTCAGATGGTCGTTAGCTAGCCCCGTGCTGACAGTAATGCGCTCTGAGCTAACGGACTGCCTCCAGCTCAGTTATACCCCCCCACACACACACACACGCACAAAAGATATACACACATGCAGGAAGAGGTCAAACACACACACACACATTGACTAACCACAGAGGCACTTAATCAGTCCCGGTCTAATTAAAAGCCCAGACTGGAATAAGAGTGTTTAATGTGGAAATGGGGATGATAAAGCTGGAGCAGGAAGAGTAAGACGTGGAGAACAGAGGGGGAGCTATGAAGCACCAGCACACAGTTGAGAACACTCTAAATATGAGGATAGTGCGGAGTGTGTGTGTGTGTGTGTGTCTGTCTATCAGTCAGACACACTTATCCCCTACTGTGTTATTTATGTATATGCAACACTAGGGCTGAGCAGTAAACTGAAATTTTTTGAAATTTTGTGTTTTCAGAGGTTTTATCTCTGAATATTATCCACCTCCCCCAGCTCCATAATCTAATATTTTTCATACAATGGCCTTAATAGGCAACAAGAGTGCATGAAAAAATGCAGTCCCTCCAATCTTTTCAATGGAGTAGTTACATTAGCAAAGTGTGGTTACTGAAGCAGTGAGCTCTGGTAGAAAAACATTACTGAAAACTAAATAATTTCAGCTCAAATTAATAGCCAACTCTAGAGAACCACCTGTGTGTCTACATCACTACCTGACAGTGGCACCTAGCTGCATACAACATCCTTGACCACACTCCTGTGAGGTTACTTTTTTCAAAGGGATTACTTGAGGATCCCAAAGCTTCTCAGAAACTTTCTTGTTTTTACCTGGTAGAAGCAAGTTCTGAACCTCAAGGGCCACCATTGCAAGTGGTAAGTTCACCACTATGTCTGTTGGTGTTTGCACTTTTCCGTTTGAAGTGGCCCTACTTGATGTTCTAAGCCTTGAAAATGAGGGCTGAGCCTTTAGTGAGAGGGATAAGAGGACTCGACTCACTCAAAGTAGCAGAAGGTCGGGTATCCTTTGACGTTGTACTCCTGCTTAAGGCCGTCAAACTCAGCTGGGTGCACATTCATCCCCGCCAGTACCTTAGTACAAAAATTAAATAAAAGGAGAAAATGAGGCGTGTTGTGTCAGGGAGGTGAAGAAAAGTGAAGGCAGTGAGACAAGAAAAAAGATAACGGACATGAAACACCAAACACGTTAGTCATAATCAGAGAGCTTCAAGACAAAAAGATAGATTACTCAAAATATGAAAAGAGATTTCACTGTGAAACACCATTGGTAAAATGAATGTTAATAAGTGGGGTGCATCCAAGAATAACTTTTTGGGATCTATTTTTTTTTTTACATTTTAATTTAAATAAACAGAACATGAGAAATCAACTCAAGCTGTTCTGAAATAGGCACACGACTACAGATCTGATTAACACTTGTTAGCATCTTAATAGATTTAGACAATTTGAATGGTTATTGCACCTGTTTTGCATCCGGACTAAAAGTCTACAACCAAACTAGCCGCCGAGAGGCTGGCTGGTTCATTTCACACCAAGAAACAACATGGTCAGGTGGTACAAAAAAAGAGGTAAGGCTAAATGTTGCACACTTGTAAGACAAAAACAACTCAGGAACAACTATGTTTTTACCTAAATATAAAGTATTTACAGTGGCCATTTTAGAAAGGTTAATTCTAAGCTAATATCACCTAAACATTCAGCTTATATTTGATGCTAAATTGCTGACATTTATCATTTACCATTTTGAATTGGTGTGGTATACTAATGTTAAGCATTTTAAAATGCTCATAGTTAGCTTACCTCCAGTCAGTATGAAATATTGGAAATCTTTGTTTGGTAACATGCTGACATTAGCTTGCTAACGTCATGTGCAGTTAGCATAAAAAATGTTTAGCATTTAATGCTTTAGCGTGTTATCATGTGTACATATATCCATTACAGTTTACAATGCTAACATTGAGCATGTTTGCAGAGAGCTGGGTATGTTAGCAATATTTATGCATTTTCACTTAAGTCCTATAAGTAATAGTTGAAATATTTCACTGTTGGACAAAATGTTAGTCAATAAGTAGAATGTAACATAGGTCAGCCAGTCTCCCAGTGTAAGGTAATACTTTGACACAGTTAAGAGACAAATCGAATGCCTGAACCAAGTAAATAAATCATGGAAGTGTTAAAATATTTTTCTAAAACAGACATTTTTTTAATATGAATCAAACAGCTGCAAATCCCCAGGTTCCCTGTGAGGAAGTATTGTCCAACACACTGTTCAAACATAGCCGGAAAGAGCTTTAGAAATGTCCATGAGTCACGGCAAGCTCTCTGTCTCTTCTCCACGTATTTAAAGTTGACAGTGTTCTCCAACAATATCCCGGTATGTAGTTAAGATCAGAATTGGGATTGATAGATAATATTAAATAAACCTAAAACAGAAATTATAAAACCATAACAACTCCACAGATAATCTGAGTTCTTAGATGCTACACCTCAGGCATTGACTTTACACCTTTCATATCGCTCACACACACACACACACACGCACACGCACACGCACACACACACACACAC
>NC_048417.1:7845267-7923100 GCF_013103735.1 Etheostoma cragini
ACACACACACACACACACACACACACACACACACACACACAGTTCATTTCCAGTTAAGAGGCTTACATTTTCACTACTTAGAAGGATGCTTGATAATCGAACAAACGTGCAGTTAATTATCTTAATAATAATTATTCCTGCTTTGTGTGAGGCAAACACGACTTTACTTCACCATCTCTTCAGGCAGATGCCTTTCTCTGCTCTCAATGTACAAGGAGTTTTTTCTTAGATTATTTTTCTTTTGGTGCTCAAGGAGAAGTGTTTATGAACACAAGGCATTTGTTTCCCTAGCTGATCACATATGGCGCTGGTTGCTTTTAAGAATGCATCACTCCAATGCTGTTAAAAACATTACAACAGCTGGCAACACAGCACTCTTCCCCCCCACCCACAACTTTGCTCGTTATTGTAATACTGCTTGTCAGCAAACTGACAACATGGGTCTTTAGGGGACCCAGGAGACAAGGGAGGAGGAGAAAAGGGGAGGAAAACAGAGAAAGGAAAAGTTAGGTGGTAAACACAAAGACTGGGCAGCCTAAACTGACATTTAATCTAGATAGAGGTTGTAAACTTCAGCTAGAAGGACATTAGCCCTTAATTGTGGTTGCAGGTGCCAGCTAAAAATCAAGTAAGAAACCCAAAACAGATTGTTAGTCAAAATTGTTAGGTTTTTGAATAAACTACTATAATTGCTCTGGTGGGTCAATGTAAACCATAATACAGATAAAGCATAACTCAGGTCCAGCAGAGAGGGGATCAGGGCTTCTGAATTGCCTTTAAATGTCATTCAAGTTATTATCCTGCTAAAGCAAAACCTACGGGGCAAAGGTTGCTATGGTATTGTACTTGTGGGAAGTTTTTTAGGAAATACAACCAGGGACAGCCTTTTCTTAGGCCAGGCATACAGACTGTACTTTTGCTGATTGCCAAGATAACCCTCCACACATGCACTGTGGATCTAATCTGCAAAAACTAGGATAGAGATCAGATATCAGTTAATGCAATAAAAAAGTGCGCAGGGGGAAATTTCAGCCGACTTACATATTTCCCTTTGGTCTCTGTTGCCGCTTGCTGAAAGATGGGCTGCATTCTCTTACAAACGCCACACCCTGCCACGTAAATACAAACCAGAACAACAGAGGTCATTACAGAGAACTCGATGGGAACCATCACTCTGACAGCATCGATAGGACTGACAAAAAATCTCCCATCACCTGCCACAGGAATTGTTTTTTTGTCAATAGCAGCTTGCAGTGTGTTATCTGCTGTGAAAGACGTGCTGCACTGAAAACCCTCTGACTACATTAACTAAGCACAATGCATGGAACATCACAAATTAAATCTTTACTATATAACTTCTCAATGACAAACAACAATTTTGTTTTTAAGTTGATCTTGATGCAGAAAGTAAGTTCATCACTTGGCCATCCAAATTTTGTGTCAATTCATTTGTTCAATCAATTGTGTCATTTATTTACCCAGAGGAAAATGGAGGAAAACACTTACTATTTCCACTTTCTAAATTGTGAGGATTTGTTGTTTTTTTCATTTCATATTATTACAAATTGAATCTATTTGTGTTTGATCTTTTGGTGGAACAAAAAAAGTATTGTGTCACTTTGACCTTTGGTAGCAGTGGGTGGTTGATTTGAACAATTTTCTGATATTTTACAGAATAATTTAGTTGAAAAAAATAATTGAGAGATGAATCAGTGGTAAAAATACATATAATACAATACAGTATGTTCAGAGATGAGAAAAGGCCACGTATAATGAATGTAGTAAAACTCATTGCAGTATTTATTTTGATAATGTACTATTGCCAAGAACTGCATGCCCTAGTCTACTGACGTAATCAACATACTATGCTCTCTTTTCAATTGGGGCATCTTAAAGTGGTACATTTATCATACTTCTGAGACAATAATTGCTGTTGTAAGTTTCTTCTGGCACTCAGTCTTATGATAACAATATGTTCAAGCAGTGTAGAAAGGAGAGAATCACTCGTCCTTGTTCCTGTGAGCTACTGAACACTATGATAATCAAAAGGACTCACAGGGAGCATAGAACATTAAGAGGATCGGCCTCTCCTCTTTCTTCAGCAACTTCCTGAAGTCCTTAAAAAGAGTGAGACGGAAAAAGAGAGAGGCAAAATGATGATTAAGAAGCTTTTTGATCTATTAACAAAATATACTGTATGTACAGTGCATAATATGGCTGTATTTGTCCCCCGGAAACAAAACATCACTAATGTTGACTCAAGCATGGTGTTGATGACATACAGCAGCTTGATTCCTCTGACAGCTTGCCTAACGGTAGGTTTCCCAAAGAACCTCTCTGTTTAGCAAACGGAGCTCTAAAATAATGAGCAAACCCTAATCTTTGCTTTTTCAGCAATTTTTTAGACTGTGTACATTACACAGAGTCATCACATCGGCAAAGTAAGGAAAAACAATGACTTTCTTCTCTGGACAGCATGAAGATCATTGCCTATACCAGCTAATTCTCTGCCTCCTCATCGCCACTTTCATGAGCTCAACTACTTCCTAAAAAGACCCACATTCAGACAATCCTTTGTTGAAACCTTGACTAAGCCTCCAGGCATGAGTGGGTCGGCAGGCAAAAACAGACGGAACTGCTGTTTAGTAACTTAAAGGGCTTTCAAAATGCTGTACATCTACAGTATATCTATGAGTGTCTCAGGCTTTCAGGCCGTGGATGAATGTGTTATGGTTGATACGTAAGTTGATACGTAAGTACCAACCATAGGTTGATAAGTACCATCTGACTTGGTTGGACGAGAGCTGTCTGTAAATGTTTTTCAGGCTGCGTTTGTTGTCATCATGAACAACTCCGAGCAGTTTTTTGATAAGTTGTTAAATATGTTACTTTTGTGTGTGGGGTTTTGTGTTGGTTGACATGCTGCTGTGTCAACTTCCTCAACAGGAGAGGAGAGGTGGACCCTGCATCTGTCTTCTAATTGCAGTAAACTGTACATCAACGTTAATGTTCTAGATACCTTTAATTAAAAGTGCAGCCAAAGCTCCTTTATTTTAAAGGAAGCTCAAAAGGTTGTTTTGGTTGCTACTTACTTTTTCTGTCTCTATGTGGACAATGTCTTTTGCCTCAGGGTTCTCCTCCCACAGTGGAGGTCCCAATGGGTCTTTCAAGAACGCCACCATTGACTGAACAGTTCAAAAAAGAAAACAATTCAGAATGAAAAACCTGTTAGTCTATACAAAGGCAACACTTGATGATCCAATAAACACCTGAGTGACTGGTGATGATTAACGTGAGCAATGTCACTTCTAAAGGCTCACCTAAAGTTAACGGGGGCAACACTGTACGCTGTGCCAGATGGAAGCTCATACAGACCAACATGTTTGTCCATCCAGGAGGTGTCAAATCTATTTTGATACATTTAAGTGTCCGGTAATGGCCTTGGTAAAATTCTTGTAAATATATTGAACCATATGTCTTCTGAGGCAACAGCAGGAAATATTTCATTCAGCAGACACGGGCAGAATATTTAATGATTAGGATCGTATTATCAGGATTACTTGTTAATGGTTCAAACTGAGACTTTTGGTGTTTTATTGTTTCGCAGGCCTTTCCATCTGCTAGGCAAAGAAATATGGGCAAAACACTAGCAAGCAGAATAATAACATCATCCCAGTCAAAAACAAAGCACTTATAGCTCCCAGACAGAAAAAGTCAGTTTGACATTCAGTATTTTCAAAGAATCTAAATTAGGGCTAAAAACGTTTATCATTATTTAAACGTGTACATATTTGATTTTTGAGTATGTCAAATTGCAAGATCTGCATTTTTGTGTCCAGCAATTTGGCAGAGTTGCACGTTTATCCTATCTGGAAATTATTCGATATTCAGCCAAAAACCTGTGGTATGGTATCCAGGCTTTATCAGTTTTTGGTGAGATCTGGCCGCTCAGGCCTTCCTATTTAGAGGATCTGGGAACGCGATTGCCCAGACCTGAGCACCGATCTTGACTGGCATGAGGGTTGAACATCCCAGAAGTATCACGCAATCCAGACCATCAGCAGATTCACTACAGTTTCATTCATAGGACATGTCTCACCCCCATGTGAAAATGCATCACATGAAAGTAATGTAGCCCTTTATGCCCTTTCTGCCCGTTGAAAGCTCAAGGCACTTATCTTCCCATGACCTGGGATTGCTCTCCTGTTGGTCAGTTGCTTTGGATCCGAACTATCCGCCCCGATTAATGTCACTGTGCCTGTTAATATCAAAGTTTGGATTCTGGATGATCTGTCAGCCCTCCAGCTCTCTAAAGCTATCAAAAATGCTGTATTTTCAGGACTTACAGCTGCTAAGAAAGTGATTGCAACCCGTTGGAAACCTCCTCATGATGTGTCTATTCGTACATGGACCCTTTTCTTTTTGGATGTCATATACTATTAATGGAACTCTCCACAGCTCGCATAAATGGAGCGCCAGAAATGACTTTGGACACTTGGCTCAACATTGTTGAAATCCATGCTGTAGACTTGTGCTACAGCTTTCTTACTTTTATTTGCACGTGTTTCGTCCCTTATCATATGTCATATGTTGTATGTCTGTGTGTGTGTGTGTCTGTCTGCTTATGTGTGTGTTTGTGTAAGTCTTTTTCTGAATGTATTATTTGTAAGCGTGGACATCACTCTTACTGGTTTTATTATTTTTTCCACCTTCCCGTCTTTCTTCTGGGTTTTTTTATATTTTATAATCTTTTTTTGTCTTGGAACATGTTCTCATGTCCCAGCATAATGTTGTAATTTTCAAAAAAAAATAAAACCAGCAGGGTGAAGTTGCTCTTATTTACTAAACTGATCACATTAAATTGATGACACACACACACTGGGCTGCACCGTAAAGTATAATATGGTTAATGACTGACAAAATAATTAATACTGAAAGGGAAGAGCCATTAGTTAATACTAGACACACACAAAGAAACCAACTGTGCTGCACATGAGCTGAAAAGCTTAGAAGGATTTCAGCTGAGCACTCACTTTGAAGGTGGCGGGCCGGTTGTACCCTGTGTGGAACATCCCATCTCTGCAAGACACACCAGGCACAGTGCTCACAAAACAAGTATATGGTGAACAACATGCTATTTAAGCTGCGGACACGGTATTAATTTCCAGAAAGCACTGAGTTATGGAAAAGTGTCAGCAGAGCTTGCGTTCACTTACTTGTAATGCAGCAGCTCTACTCCTCCGCCATTGGAGCTCGGGTCCACCTTCACTTTCTTACAGAGCTTACGGCCCTCTGAGTCTCTGAGAGATGAAAAAAAATAAAAACATAGGATAAAATATTGAATAATCTAAAACAAACTATTTATACAGTCACTTCAGAGAGAAATCCAAAGTTTTGTAGAAAATTAGAAGCTATTGGAATGGGCTAGCACTTAAAACTTGAAAATGTATATTTAAACTCCTTGGTGAAACCGTTGATGTGACTTAACTAGTAGAATAAACATAGCTGCCTAAAACGTCATGTTTTTTTTTTTCCCCCAAGGTATTTTTCTTGCGTCTTTACATAGTGCACATCATTTTGCTTCTGTTCAGTAAATGCTTGTTATATTATTTGTACTGATAACATTATTTATATTCATTGTGTTATTATGCACTTAATTCTGTGTAAAAAATATGTCAAATTTGTCAACATGTTTTTGGTCCCAATGTCTTTCCAACAAAGCTTCACTGAAATGAATTAAGAAAGGCAGAGAGAATATGCTGCATTTATAGAGACATAACTGCATTAACATTGAGATCAGTCTCACATGTACAGTGCTATATATATCAAGGCTGCCTGCTCCATTCATTAGTTGCTACAGTATGCAAACACAAACAGTACATCTGTTATGGGAATACAATGCTGACTACAAGATATACTGTACAGCCTGTAAGCATACCAAAATGCTCCGTTGTACAGAGGTTTATTGTTGTAATTGAAAAAAGACCAAAGTAGGAAAGGAAATACATATACGAACGTCTAGCTACCTACCTACCTACCTACACATACTTCAAACTTGCTACAATAAGGCTTTATGTGCAGCATGGAGTACTCTTCCTCTTCTGTGAGAGCAAGGTATATGTATGCATTAATTAGAGAATGAAAGATGGAGGGAGATATTTGGTGAAGAAAAGGCCTGATGCAAATAAATTCAAAGAAGTGAAATTCCATCATGGCTTCAAGCGCAGTTTTGAACGATTTGAAGAAGGTTCTGTTGACAGACAGTATTTCAGGTAATTTCAGGTACTTTATGCCATATTCTGCTGACTCATGAAGGCAGATGGCATCGGTTGGGCCACACTAGGAACAGATGTGACCTTGACACGTATCTGGAGATGACGCTCAGTCATCCGATTTAAAACCAGTCTGCTACTCCTTGAAACATTGTCACAAGTGTGAAAGGCTGCGAGGAAAATGTCAATAAACCCCAAACAGATTATGACAAAATCTATCATGTCAAGGAAACTCCAAACCAGTACAAAGTGGCCAAGGACTCTCATTCAAGTAGACTTAATTTTTTAGAAATATATCCAAAAAGACTTTTGTTTTTAGATGCCATGTATTACATCTTTGCATAACTGTGTTTATTAACATGACAAAGTACTATCGATCCGGAAGACAGTTAACCTTGTACATTCACAAGGGCTGAACGATTAATCCTTTTCAAACCTAATCGTGATTTGAAAGAACACTAATAGTTAATCGTGAAGACCACAATTAATCGAATGTGAATAATTTCTGCTTGGGACATCCTTACCAATCGAGAGAGTATTTTGTGGTACTTTAACATTTGAAATCTTGGGTGCCCGGATAGGTTAGTTAGTAGAGGTTTTCTCCTTGACGCAGCGGGCCCGGATTCGACTCTGACCTGCGTCTGACATTGTCATACCACCGTTCCCTTCCCTTTCCCTGTCTTCTGCTGTCCTATCAAAATAAAGACTGAAAATGCACAAAAACATAATCTTAAAAAAAAACAGTTGAAATCTTATTTTTTTACAGTTTCTCTTTTGTCTGATTTCATTTTTATTTGAATCTACTCACAGGAAAATTAACTCATTGAACTGTGCTATAACATGAAAGGACTGCTGATCTGGTCTTTTAAATGTCTTAGACACTATCTTTTCATACTAGACAGACCTTTGAATAAACGTAACTGAGTTGTATACAGTGCTGACATGAAATAACATCAGGTATTGTTGAAGGGAACTTGAAAGATTGAAAAGGCCATAAGCTTGGGTAGAGACCAGTACAACAGTGGAAATGGACTAGAGTAACGTCACTCATTTCATCAGCACCGGAGGTCTATGACTGTAAAGTAAGAAGTTATGGAGGACACAAACGCTGATGGTAAATTACAAGGTGCTGCCAAAGAAATACTATTGTCCAATCATGTGTTGTTAGGATTAGGACACAAAAGTAAAAGGTCTCCACTCACTAAACTGGCCCATAACAACCCTGATTGTTTAAGCAGTAGGGGTGGGACCTAAATATTGATATGGCAATATATCGTCCTTCATGGAGTGTAAAAACTGCACACTGTAATTGTAATAAACTGGCGTTAAATATCAAAAGATTTTTCTGCTCCCAGCGTCGCTACTTCGTGGCCTCCTCAAGGTGGCGCTCAACACATGAATGAGGGAAACGTAAACTTATATTAACTAGCCGAAAAAAGAGTTTTTAACTGGGATTTCGGACAACTGTTTGAGAAAAAGAACAGATTCCCCAGGCACGTTTAAGTCCAAAGTCTAGACCCATGAAATTTTAATCGCAATTATGATTTCGGCTCCATTTGGATTACAAAAACAGAGTAATCGAGAAAAATTATTATTTTGCCAATTATGAATAAAAAATAAATTTAAAATGGGAAAAGTATTTAGGGAAATTGCACAGTTCTAAGTGCTTTTACGGTTGATTTGTTTTTTAACTTCCATTCCTGCAACATCTTTCCAAAAGTCAATGTCATGTTAATTATGTTAAATAATCCTGATTTCAATACTGACCAAAATAATTATAATTATGCCTTTTTTTTCCATAACCGAGCAGCCCTAACCCATAATTGAGCTATAGTTCTGTAAACAACTTGTGCTGGAGAATTGTGCTGTTTTCTAAGTTTGGACTTGCAGTGAATAAAGAGAGAAAACCTGCATTTAACCTTTTCACGGGCGCTTTGTGTTTATCTTTGACCGAAATTGTAACGTATCATTATAGGATTTTCTAGCAATATATTGATTATCCAATAGAATGCAATTGCTGTTTTGTGATATTATTGGCATTGTGAGCCGTGTATCGTGATTCCCACCCCTATTAGGCAGTCTGACGTTCAGACAGGTTCAACCAAATCGTTAGCCAAACTTTAGAAAAGAAAAGAGCAGGACATCCAAGCAGTAACATTACAACCCCAACAGTCTGTTAATATCTTCACAGTTTTCATAGATCCTGGTCCGTCTTTGACCTTTATTGGAAGTAGGCTCCCTGTCTTTTTGACCATTAAATAATATGGTAGATAACATTGTTTGTTGGTTTAAAACCTGTTTACAATTATTTATTTTTTTATCGGGAGAATCAGTCCTTTGTGTTCAGCGATTCTTGCTTATTATAATCAATAGAAACGTTGTCCCTATTCCCAATAAAAACCTTTTTTTATACATTTGTGAAATATTATTTGGTTAGTACACCAACTAAAAATACTTGACGCACCGAGGTGGTTGTGCGATGTGCACCTTAAAAGATTGGGGAATCATTAAAATGAAATACAAAAAGGTTAAAGCCAAAACGTTGAATTAAGCCAAAGTTAACAGAGTCCCTTTTGTAAAGGATTAATGATGGGTTCATCATGCAAAGAGGATGAAGCCCGGCATGCCATTTAATTATTACAAAACACAAATCCTAATCCGTGCTGTGCTTGTTTGTGCTCTGCTATTCCCATTGATCCAGACAAGACCATGTTTCTTACCATGTCCTATGGCTGTTCTAAATTTGTAGAAGAATTGAAGCAGGGCAGCACAGTCCTGTTCTCCCTTCCTGTATGAGATCATCCTTCCCTCTGATGGATCCCTGTTGCCCAACACTCAGTGGGCTGTCATCTGTTCAAAGTGTGTCATTCTGGCCTTGGTGGCCCTCTTCCTTGGCAGGGATGACCGTTCTCACGCTGGGATATGCGCTTCACTCTCTCTCTCCCTCTGTCCACCATGAGCTTGCAGCTGGAACCGGCCCATTCGCGATGGTGGTGAAATATGCCAAATAGTACAATGCTTTTCTACAGAACCTGGCACCGGATCCGTGTGTCCTGCAGTGATGAACCCGGCTCGCTCTAGCTCCCCTGGCAAGAATCTGGCTCAGTTTCAATCTCTGCTTAGCATTAGCACACTCTCTAGCATGCCGGAATTGTTGGCGAAGGATGAGAGAGATGATACCATTTCTCTCCCAGACCAAAACAGTAACTGAGTCAAAAAGTGGACTGTCTTTGAAGACAAATGTGGACACCAAAACATCAGACCATGCCTTTTGACTTTAGTTTCTCTTCCTTTCTGTTGGCCAACATTCTGGATTCAATCCCCCAAAAGCTTTAGAGAGATTGTGAATGGTCCAATGAGCAACAGGTGTCAAAGGGAAGTTACTGCCTTACTCACAGTTTCCTGTTGTATGATACATTATTTCCACTCTGGTGAGGAGGACAGTTCATGCAGTTGATGGGTTGACAAGTATAAAGACATTTTTAAATAAAGTAAATGAACACCAGGACAGGCAGAAAGAACAACAAGCTAAAGTCAGATTATGGGTAGCAAAGCAAGCTGTGCTTAAAGAAAACAAGTCTTGCCGGTGTCCTGGGAGTATCTAGCATTTGCCTAATGCAAACACTTCCACATTGTGGGCTGGAGATAGATGTGCTTCAAAAAGAGAGATGACAGATTTACTGTTCTGCAGGAAAGTGTGGAGTATAAAGAAAAATAATAAAATGAAAATTATTTAAAAAAGAATACACATTTTCCAAGAGACTAGGGCTGCAACTAATGACTGTTGGTATAACTCTATTGAATATCTGTTGGTTATTTTTTGATCAATCAATTAATTGCTTTATCAATAAAATGTCAGTGAAAGATACCCATCCTGATCAGTGAGAGCAGAAGGCGACATCTTCAAATGGCTTGTTTGTCCAAGTAACAGTCAGGTATTCCATTTACAATTATATAAAAATGCCGTCTGTAGTACAGAGTGTCCATAACTGTGTGAGAAGGGATGCTATTATTTATTTTCAGTATTGATTAAGTGATTATTGTCTTGGTCCATGAAATGTTATTAAATTACGTTGGACTACAAATTACCATTGCAACTTCCTAAAGTTCAAGGTGACGTTCAAAATTGCTTGTTTGTGAATTTTAAATATATAACATAAATAACTTAGTTTATTTTAGCTGGCATTTTTGCTTTAAAAAAAGT
This sequence comes from Etheostoma cragini, assembly GCF_013103735.1. Lineage (NCBI taxonomy): Eukaryota > Metazoa > Chordata > Actinopteri > Perciformes > Percidae > Etheostoma > Etheostoma cragini. The sequence continues at coordinate 7,855,744 of NC_048417.1, forward strand.
CACTAGGGGCATCCTGGTACAAAGGCTCAGTCCTTACCATGCTTTGCTGCATATGTTTACCACTCTCTCTCCAATTTCCTATTTTCAGCTGTCCTGTCAAATAAAGGCTTAAAATGCCCCCCCGCCCCAAAAACGTCTTTACAAAAAAAGACTAAATATTATTTAACTATGATCAAACTAGTTAAGTAGTGTACATATTTCTCAAAGTGTTGGTGTTAGTACCAGTATTGTATTGGCACTAGTGACAAAAAAAAACTAGCCCTGGAATCCACAAATTGCTTGATAGACTAATCATTTCACCACTACATACACAACTGATAGCACTTATCAGGAACTCACAAAGCACTCTTGATCGGTGGCATACAACCACATTTAAACAAAATTCCAAAATGGTAACAGAAACCAAAAAATACAGAAATTCTGACAAAGAAACTCATGAAGCAACATCTTTTGGCTCTACCTTTAGAGGGCAACACCACACAGCAAGTGCCTTAATTATGTACACAAAAGGGAGAACAAAACTCAGACCCCAAACTTCAATAGCTCTAATAAGCGAGTGGCCTACTGTCAAATTGCACCCTTACAAAAGAACCAGTGGAAGAAGGCCATTTACCTTCAGTAGAAAAGCCATAAATTGTGCAGATTGATGACCGTAGATAGATTCTTGGGAGGACCAAATTTACCTGCCTTTATAACTGCTATCAGAAAATTGTATAAAGGAGGCCATAATGCCGGGGGAAAAGACAGGGAGTCAATGCGTGTGATTGAAGCAGAAGCAACCTACAATGTGTTTTTTGTGTGGTTTTTTTAATAAATCTTCCCATTACTCACCCACAGTTGACCCAGGCAATAGTCCCTTGGCCCTTTACTGTCTGGGCCACATCTGAGAGCAGTTTCAGGTGGGAGTCGCCTGATGTAGCTAAAGACACAGAGAATAAATCATGGTCAGCCTTGTCCCCAGAACCGTTCAATAGCTGAGGACAACCCAGAGCCTCGAGACACAGAGGACACTGTAATGTCAGACCCTGTGAAGAAGAATTGAGTTACAGTGGAGCTCAGTGTCTTACTAAAGGACCAAGTAACGAAGAAAGAGATCACTGAGTTTGGGATAGAGGGGTGATGGGAGAGGGTTTTCTAATACCTTTCACTGGGTGGGTTCACGGAGGGGGTTTAAGTTACATCAGCTTTCAACATCTTACAATAGTGTGACTAAGCAGGGGATGTGAAGATTATATGGTGGCACAAAGACTCTGCTGAAGCAGACCAAATTTTCAGCAAACGGAGGAAGCACAGCATGTATGTTTTGGCGAACTATACTTTGTACTGTACCTGCTGTGACACTGCTTACTAACCTATTCTCAGCAATGTTGTTGAACGTCCATGGACGAGATGGAGCGTTCATGAACACAGGAGACTTACGCAATCTACTGTGTCACAGGGTAAATATGGCTGTACTGTGCAGTTTGCATTCTGCAGGAAGGAGGAGAAACTAGTGTGTAATGAACTTAACCAGCTCCATCAACACACAGCACTATTACTGATTTTCATCAGATATGGCAAGCAAAGTAGATCCCTGCAAGGAAAGTAAACAAAGTGTAAAATTCTAGTCCTTGTGTAACACAATACATCATTTTTATACTCCCCCCCCCACCACCCTGCATAAAGAGAACAATTCCTCTAAATGCTCCAGGCCAAAGCTATATTTAAATATAGGGCCACTGACATAGCTCCCCTGAGTCCCGCCTCGCACCGGGTCGGTATCAAAAACATCTGGCAAATCAGTGTCAGTTTATTACCATGTATGGAGCAGATACTGGCGGATTTTCTTATAAGTTCACTTTTTAAAAGTTTGATGGGCCCTAGAGCAACCAGAGCTAAACTCAACAGGGGATGTGACTGACGGCAGAAAGCCAGAGGCTTGTGGGTAAGGAACAGGCCAAGGCTGTCTTAACTCAAGAGGGGGGATGAATATATGATGTGGCTTAAAGTCAGATAATTGGTTGCTGGGGAGGACATTAAACCAGTGTGTCAGAAAACCTGCATGGAGAGGGGAAGATTAGAGTCTTTAAAGAAGGAATGTCTGTGCGACACTGCAGCCAGCAACAGAGTCCATCCTTCATATGCGGAAAACCTTGTTCAATGGCCTAAAGGTTCTGAGGGTCCTCTGCTGCTTATTGAGGCCTAGGAGGGTCTATTAAATAGAAAAACTAGCAGTATCAGGCAGCTTCATCTACAAACCTGCTGAGAGTGTTCCTTACCTCAGAAATATGCAAGTCAAAATAGAACTGAAAACTATTGGGGTGCATTAAGGGTTCCCTAATAGTTAGAAGAAAATGCTGCTTTATAACTCTGCATGAAGTGTTTTATTTTTTATTTAACAACTACTCTCAAAATCTATACCGTAAGATTCATTATGAGAAGTAATTCCAAGTTCATTACAGAGATAGACCACCGTGATCATCCCTTTAAAGCAGGCTCCAGGTTAAAGCTGCGCAAAACATTAATTCTGAATGTATCTTAAGATATTGTGGTAAAATGGTTTTAAACTTATTATATCAGATTTGCTTAGTGTAACATAAAAGGGAGAATTTCAACAAACAACTGGACAAATGTTTTTTTTTTGTTAACATCATCCCCTTTAACAAGGTCTATATTCTGTTATAATACACATTCTCATGCAACAAAAAAAAGATCTATTATGAGAGGGTGTCTGTCTTCTCTAACCTGTCTTGGTGTACACCACCAGAACGTTGGTTCTCGTCCTGAGCAGCTTCTTGAAGTCTTTGTGGTCGCTGACCTTCTCTATGAGAGGAGAAACCTTCACCGCCTCCAGCACCGGCAGCAGCCACACCTGGGGAAACGGAAACACACACACACACAATTGTTTGTGTGATGAAAAAGGTAGTACTATTTCTTTACTTACATTATTTATTTTTTATGGTCAATATATACATAGGTGAAATGTCTTTTCTTTGTAATGTATAAATATGTATGTATGAAATTTAAAATTTGCGTTAAATATGATATAAACACTTTATAATGTAAACATGTAGCCATTTATGATGATTATTATATATTAAATAAGCTTTTGTGTCTTACTATTTCTTTTCGGACATGATAAATTAATATTTTTTGCGTTCTTTTAGGGTTGATTATATTATATGTTTGAAATAAAGCATTCATTCATATCTGTTTACGGCATAGACTCTAAAAATAGGTTTTGCTTGTACACAAGAAACAAAAAAATATCAGATGTGCCGATTGCCATTAAAATTGCACATTCATACTCTCAAAGCTTTAACCAGTTTCTAACTTCGATCAAGCGCCTTCCTCAGAACAAGCTTTACATTTTTTTCCGGAATTTCTGTTAAAAAATCTTCAGTATGCTGTTTATATATTCTGCCTGACAAATTTATACTGTTGTTTATACAGTTGTAATAAACCTTCAGGGGCCAAGGCCAGGGTTTGGACTTGAAGACTTGTTTGAAAATTAAATGTCACAAGCTACGTAAGAAATAAATATATCACTATCAGTTTAATATAAGTAAAATGAGTTTGATGCAGAAAGGCAGAGCTACAGTCTTCTAACACTGCAGCAGTTCACAGCACTCTGACACAAAATAAGAATGTGGCAGCAGGGGCTGAGAGCTACTTCCAAATCTCTTTACTGTGACTCATAATTGCCACAAACCCAATCAACAGTTTGACATTCACAGTAAAGTGGAAAGCTATATGAGAGCTTCAACTGGGGCCGGGCAATATAGAGAAAATCAAATATCACAAGATCCTTGACCAAATACCTCAATGTCCATATTGTGACGATATTGTATGGTTGACTATTGGTGCTTTGACAAAAACGTTTTTAATACAATGAGATTTTTGATAAATATTCTCCGGAAATGATTTAATGACTTAGTGGGTAAAGGTAAATAATAGCTAGAACAGTCTGGTAAATTCAGAAAATTACAAGATAACATTCTATAAAAACAAGATAGGATGTTACTTCCAGCAAAACTGTACTAAATGTGGTTTCAAAGTAACAGGTGGGTACATCTGCTTCATTAGTCAGTTCATTAGTTCTTTGTCTTTCCAAACACTGGTAGTTGGACTAATGGTATGAAACACGTAATATGGGAAAACAAAGCCCATATTGATAGACTTACACTTTATTCTAAGACGGAAAAAAAAGACTGATTACACTCAAGCCATATGTAGTTAATTCCATGCATTCTAATCGTCTCAGTTTCATCACCATTCATTAAAAGACTCTTCTTTTCCACTTACGGAAAACTAAATTAGACACCAAACATTGTCTGCTCGCTGATAGGATCCTGCCTGATGAGTGATATCACCTGGAATGAAAACAAGCATCTGTCAGGCTCGCTTTCAAATTTTTATCTCCAACTGGGTGCATTTCTTAAGTGATTCTGATGGGATTCTTAAGCTAGTACATTTTGCACATCAGTATTTTTTTTTTTAATAAACTGAGAAAAAAAAGTTTAAAAAAGGAGAAACTGACAAATAAGTGCCCCATTTCACATGAATATATATAAATCTTTTTCTTCTTCTGGAGATGTAATAGGCTTTCTAAGGTCTAAGGTGACACTCAACATCATAGAAGGGCATTCTGTAATTATTAGAGTGGGGAGCCAGATTAGGAAGAGATGAGAAGAGATGGCAGGCTGTCTTGCTTATCCAAGAGAGATAGGAAGTGTGTTGCCTGATGGCTGTCCAGAACTAACGAACTGAACCGGATTCTTACTTAAATGCTCACTCTCTCCATAAATGGAGAAACATTTATGATTGTCCTTCTGGCACAAACAGATACAGATTTTCTATGTTCTTAAATTGGGAGTATGTTGGTCCAAACAAGTTGAGACATATAGCGCCCTATTTTAATAATTTAAGCACATGATGTGAAGTGTCAGGTTCCAAATCAACTTTTTCTAGTTTGATGGCAAAAAAAGGGTCCGTGCGCTGGGCACATGGTTCAAACCGGTTGTACTTAGTGTCTTCATTAATTCAAAGGTGTCTTTTGGGCTTAACATGCAATAAACCAATCAGTGTCATCTCCCAATCCCTTTGGCACATTTGTACCTTGGTGCATTGCTGTTATGATGGCGGATTTGCACCGTAATATTTTTATTTGGAATCTTTTTTATGTGTGTGCGCTGCTGCCCTTCCCTGTGGATGAGTAACAAGCGTTGTGTGTGCGTGCTTTGCATAACCCTAAGCATATTTTACTAATGCACTGTTAAAATAACAATGAAATGCAACGTTATTGACTTTAGATCTGGTTTTTGTTGGTCAATGGCACAATCACTGTCTGCTGCCTCCAGATAGCAATACGCCAAGAATTCACCTAAACACACCTCCCTGTAAGAACAGCACACCCATGGGCGCAAAGATGCGCGCAGGTGCATGGCTATTTAAATAATGTGGTCTAAATAGAAAGACACTTATGTTGGGCTTTGCGCCCTTAGTCATCCTTATAAAAGAATTTCATCAAGGAACTATTTTGTTTTATATAAAGATCTGCTTTGAAAAGAGCCAATACATTTTTGTAAAAGGCTGTCTGTACACAAACCATGTCTTGAGAGAGATAAAAAGAGACACTTCTTCCTTCACAATCTCTTAGAAGTAGGGCAGGGTGATATGGAGAAAATCAAATATCACGATCATTTTGACCAAATACCTCAATATCGATACACGATATCGATATCACACGACTCAGTGCAGGACAAACTCAGACTCAATACTCTGAGGAAATCCATTAGTGCTTTACACATCCATAAACCTTTCTTATCTGCCATAAAAGGTATGTCCCGTCACGTTGCTGTAAAAAATTAGACGCTTACTAAGCACCAGGTGCCGAGCCCCTGCCTACGAACCCACACCCTCCATCTGGTGTCACTTTAAAAATGGCATCCAGTTCTAGGGGCACTGGTGAATCAGCAGAATTCACACCAGTGTTTGTCAAGCACTTGCCTCTCTCTCTCTCATGACCACTTTTGGTTCGTCAGCGTAACGAGGAGTGAGCCCTCTAGTCACTTGCCAGCTGCCTGGTCTCTGTGTGGGGTAGCGGGACTCCTGGGGTAGCCTAGCACAGAGTGCAGCAAAAAAGCCGCGTGAGGAAAAAACGCTAGTTGAGAGATAACAAATAAAAAAAATAAAAATAAAAAGATGGAATTGGTTTCAAAGCCAAAAAGCGACAGCTGCAGTGTGGGAGCACTTTGGATTCAAACCGAATGACCGTGGTGAACCACTTAACCTGAGCGAGGGGGTACGTCGCATTTGTTGTAAAACAGTAGCAACTAAAAACGGCAACACAATAAACATGCATATGCACCTAAAATAGAATCCTCCGGTGCAGTTTTCCCAGCTGGGGAAAAGAACTACAGATGGGCAGTCTCCGTCTCCCCGACAGTACACGATCACTGGTGCATTTAGTCTACAAACTAAGTACAAACAGGACAGTGCAAAATGGCGAGCACTCACAGACAGCGTAGTTCACTTTGTTGCTAAAGAGATGCTGCCCTTTAGTTTCGTCAAACCGCCGGCATTTCGAAAAATGGGGTCTCTCTCTCTCTCGTCCTTGGAGCTCACCCTGCTGTGGGCGTAGACCGCAATTCACTTTTGCTTTATTTAAACAAAGCTTTATGCTGGAGAAATTATTTTAATACAGCTTTTTGAATTTGGCCTGTTGAGGCACCTGCTTCATCTCTCTGGCACTCCATGTCTGAGCATAATGTTACATAGTTTTTTAATTGCAATTTTGTTTACATCCATTTCATTTACTGTTTTGATTGTGTATGGTTTTTAATTTCCATTTTATTTATTGATTTTGGTTGTGTTTGGTTTTTAGTCCAGTGCATTCTTTGTTAACAGAGACTGAGAGACCACAACAATATTATCGTTTATCGCAATCATTACTGGGACAATTTATCGTCCAGCAAAATGTGTTATTTTTGTTATTGTTTTGTTGTTATGTGTGCTGGTGCGTGTGTGTGGACTGACTCATTGTAAAAGGAAGCTACGCGGCATCCGATAACACACAGAGCGCTGATTGAGAGGCTTTTTAGCTCTCAAATGAGCAGAGGAGCAATCAATTAGCAGCTTTAGTAACTATCACATTTCAGCTATCAGCGATGGAAGTCAGAGGAGAGGAGAGGCCTGGTAACATTACCAACCCATTTTGCTACCGAGCCAACTGTGTCTGGATGTCTAGTCATAAAAGTAGTCTTGTTTACTTACTTGTTAATCAGATATGTGGTTTAAATAATTATTTTCTCGTTATGGACCATGGCACAGCTGCTTGTGTCAAAATTGCATGCTTGCATTTAACATTTGAGAACTTTGACTTTTTTTGTTAGATAAAAAAAATTACAAAATGATTGTTAACTGTTAATCATTAGTCAAAACTGCATATTCTCAAAAGATCAACTTTTGAGAATATGCTGTCAGGGAAAAAATTAATTTGATCCCTTAACGATTTTGTACATTTGCCCACTGAAACTATCAGTTTATCTATTATTTTAATGGTAGATTTAGTTGAACAGTGAGAGAATAACAACAACAAAATCCAGAAAAATGCATGTCAAAAATGTTATAAATTGATTTGCATTTTAATGAGGGAAATAAGTATTTGACCCCCTCTCAGTCAGAAAGATTTCTGGCTCCCAGGTGTCTTTTATACTTGTAACGAGCTGAGATTAGAAGCACACTCTTAAAGGGAGTGCTCCTAACCTCAGTTTGTTACCTGTATGAAAGACACCTGTCCACAGAAGCGGTCAGTCACATTCCAAACTCTCCACCATGGCCAAAGAACTCTCCAAGGATGTCAGGGACAAGATTGTAGACCTACACAAGTCTGGAATGGGCTACAAGAACATTGTCAAGCAGCTTGGCGAAAAGGTGACAACAGTTGGAGCGATTATTCGCAAATGGAAGAAACACAAAAGAACTGTCAATCTCCCTCGGCCTGGGGCTCCAAGATCTCCAAGATCTCACCTTGTGGAGTTGTAATGATCATGGGTGAGGAATCAACCCAAGCTACACGGGAGGATCTTGTCAATGACCTCAAGTAGGGCTGCACGAGTATGGCCATAATGATAATCACAATTATTTTGATCAATATTGCGATCACGAATTTTCTCGCGATTATTTGTTGATTTTAAGTTTTTCGAGTGCGATGGTTGTACTCACAGAGAGACGGCTGACTCATTATAAACGGGTCCAGCAAGGGTCGAATGGCGGATACACACGTTATACGATATACACTGCGCTGCATTTTTATGAAGTATGATATTCTGGTCATGGGTCACATGTCTTGCAGGTCCAACAGGCTCTGTCTCACACGCTGTTACTCTACCAACTGAAGTTAGTTGCATTCAATAACTTCTTCTGTGTTCTTCGCCGTGGGCTCCGCAATAGCAGTTACCCGCGGAAACACTGGGACAAATACAGGTTTGGCCCTCATACATATACAGCTGTGTTAATTAAAGATTAAAACTGTAGACAAATGTCAGAAGTGTGGACCGCCGGCCGCTGCATGGCAGGACTGCGCAGAGAGTAAGACGAGAGGGAGTAGAGGAGAGATCCAAACACAGACACGGCTTTACAGAAGAAATGGGTCATGTAACGCAAAATTAAACCATATCCCTATAACAACATTGCAGCGGATGCGATGAAATTAGCACCGGCGCGTCCTAGAGGAGCTAACAGCTAACGGTTGCTAACTAGCACCGACTAGCACTGGTCACCGCTGTTGTCTGAAAAACAACAGACGGGACAAAATGTTGCGTTTTCTGGTAAACTTGCAAACCTTGAGACTGATAACTGACTGCTATCTGTTGAATGTTCCTCCCGTTCCCCTGTGACTGTCTATTTCTTGAAACTAAGCTGCGCAATGCAAGGAACAACTCTGGCTGGCACGTGAGCAGACAGGGGTTTACGGAGCGGATTTTTCATTTGTCATTTATCCCAAAAGAATTAGCTCCTTTTTTCTGTTTTATATCATTTCAAATTATAAATGCTTTCGATTTTGGACTGGTTGGGCAAATTGGTAATTTGATTATTAAGATAAAAATCTTAACATTAATCAATAAGGAAAATAAACCAAACCGTATCTTTCAGATAAGCAGGGATCAGGAGGTAATATACTTTATGGGGGAAAAATCCATATAGGCCACTCCCCCGATGGCTGCTAACTGTGTTTATTCTGCAAATATGTACACATAAAGTTGCTCAAAACAGGTAGGGTCACTCAGACATATTGATCATTCTTTCACACAAAAAAAGGGAGAAAGGTTTTGAGTTTAGCAGCCATGGGTAAGTAATACATTATTATTTTTTGTGTGTCTGTGGAGAAAGTTTGATTAAATTGTTTTGACAGGCCTCTACCACCCTGACAGCTGCCCTCTAACAAAGTGCTGCAGCGGTTAATCCCTTCTCTTGTGGAATCACCTTCATACACCCAACAGTAACACACACAAATAATTATTTTCCATTCCCGATAGTCTATAGTGTCTAAAACAGTGAAATAGTGCATCAAAAAAATCCTACAATGAAATAAAACAGAAAATCCTCACATCAAGACGGAAGCTACCATTGGGCATTGTTTTGCTTAGAAATTAACTTAAATTAACAATTGTGTCTTTTCTGGATAGTCTACTCTACTGTTAACTTAATTAATCAACTAAATGTTACAAATCTTGTGTTTGACTGTAAAGGATTAAGTACCAAATATTAATAGGATGACTTTTCTTATTTTATCCAAGAAATTCTGGTCCCTTAAAATTGGGGTACTGTGGGTAGAAGAGCTTCAAATCCTACACTGTACATCTGTTGTGTACAACACAGCTAAATTTTTACCATATAGTCACAATTTAATTTCAGGGCCAATAACCTGAGGCACATTGCCGAACTTTCAAAATAGTGTTTCTGTTACAGAGTGCACTGTACACACCCAAAATCCACCCTTGTTTGCAAAGTGTGCCATGCAACAGGAAGCAGAGCAGGAAGCAGTCTGCTTTTATACTCAGTTGCCAGTTTATTAGATACACCTAGCTACACAAAGGTAGGATTTCTTGCAGGACTGTTGCATTAGACTCTCTTTCTGCTAAACATATCTAATAATTTGGCAACTGAGTGTATGTCATAACTTTAAATGCATTATCATCACTATGAAAATCACTTTGAATTGCTCTTATACACTTGAATGTGAACAAAATGTCCTCTTCTTGGGAGAAAGGCTGATGAATACAGTTGAAAGCTCCAGGAATAGCTACATACGATACCCCTTGTGTTTAGAATATTAACCATAGACCTACATAGTAATTTTACTACCGTTCACTGCAATGGAAAACTCATGGGTTTTGGACTGAAGCAATTTCAAGATGTCACCTTGAACCCTGGGGAAATGGATTGCCATTCTGACAATGTCTAGATTTAGATTAGATTAGATTAAATAGACAGATTTTATGTTAGTTTAATATGTAATACAATTAATTGTTACAAGCACTGCTCTAACCCATATTCTACAAGTGACAACATTTTTTCAACCATTGAGGTAGTTTATAGTGCCTAACCAGAGTAGTTTCAACAGTCACATGACATAGAAGGATAACGTACTTCCTCCAAAGGGAACTTCTGTCATACACATGACCAATATACAGTGGCTAGCTCACACCCACCAGAATGTGGCCAAAACGTTTGTGAAAGTCACACACTTTTGAACTTTCAGTTCCCTTTACAAACTCGGAAGACTGAACAGATGAGCTTCACTGATTAAGAGTCATGCTGTATTAATAATAACAATAACATAGCTGAGCTACTGCATGAATGAAACTAACAACCGGAAAACCTTTCGAACATGAGAGTGTAGGCTAAGCCAGAGAAAAAAAGTCCGCTCATCAGGTCTGGTATTCCCTGGTACTCCCTAGGTACGACTCACACACAGGGGAGGAACCCCGTGTTACCAGAAACCGCTCTGTGTGGACTGTTTACTTTGCTACACATAACCTACCTTTAAATCCAGTAATCTTAACGTTACCTGTGCAGCAGCAACAACAACAACAACAACAACCGCATACCACCCGCATCATTACTAGCTAGTGAGCACCAAGTTCAGTCCAGGGCTGTCAACTTTACCCCCTGCACGGACAGGCTATCTGTGAGACGCGGTGATAAGAGATTTTGTTTCCTGAATTCTTTAACGGACACAAACACCCTTCGCTATGTGCAAGAATGTGACAGAAAAACCATAGCAGTTTACACACAGGCGAGGTTTATTTGACTCACCAGCAACACCAACATGAACATTTTCGCCTCTCTCATTCGACTCCCGTGGCGGTTCCAAGAGGCCATGATGCCGTTGCCACGTCTGGATACGCAGGCGCAATAGGTTTTTCCATGGATTCTTGGGCACGGCGCAATGCTCCATGGGAAATGTAGTTATTGAAGGATATTCGGCGGAAGGTGTTTGACATGCCGCCTCCAACTGGCCAGATACCACTTTCATGTTATTTGCATAGGTATAAGTGTGAGTATGCCTAGTCTACATGATTTTGTTTTGCTCAGAATAAGGCAGCCATATTCCAAGACAATTAATTACACAAGAGGTTAATTAGGAAATTGGCTCGTGATTGAATGGCTCTAAATTAGCCTTGCTCTTTATTAATTCGATGCCCGTTGCTTTAGAAAATTTGGTTTGATTATAGTTAAATGTGTGTGTGTGTGTGTGTGTGTGTGTGTGTGTGTGTGTGTGTGTTTCGGTGTGTGTGTGTTTCGGTGTGTGTATATGTGTGTGTGGGGTGTGTGTGTGTGTGTGGGGGGGGGTGTTTCGGTGTGTGTGCATGCATGTGTGTGCGAATATTTGTGGTACACATGCACAAATGGCAACATGACAACATTAATTGTGTGTGTGGGTGTGTGTGTGGGTGGGTGGGTGTGTGTCTGTGTGGGTGCATGCATGTGTGTGGGAATATTGGTGGTGACAACATTAATTGTGTGCATGTGTGTGTGTGTGTGTGTGTGTGTGTGTGTGTGTATGTGCGCGCGTGCGTGTGTGTGTGTGTGTGTGTGTGTGTGTGTACGTGTGTGTCCTTCAGGCACAGGCAAGTTGTAGGAGTGTATGTATGGTGATGTCCTATGGCGGTCAGTTTTGACCTTAAACAAAAAAAGTGTCACCAAGTTGAATAAATCACTCAAAAATTCAACGAAAGTATCACAATGAATTGTATGTGTTCAAATGCTTTATGGGAAGGCTAGCATGAGGTCTTGAGGCAATCTGATGAAAATGCCACACAGGGAATGTGTAGATCTGTCATCTTTGACAGGATCAGTGTTAGAAGGTTAAATTAACCTACTCATTCAGTTCACTTTAGTTTGCCCATGCATCAATTACTTTGCAACATAAACATGAGATACAAAAGACATAGGCTACAACGGTCTAATCAGCCTTATTCATTTTTTGAATAGACTCTGGCTCATTGGCTACTATTTTTCTCAGCCTTCATCTGACTGAATAGAATTACTTTGGTCCATGCTACAACGTGTTTACTGTTTCAACACAGCAGCAAAGAAAACATTTCAATTCCCAGTGGAGTTGTGTTGGAGTTGTATTGCCAGGTAACCCCCGCACACGGACACACACCAGGTAGGCCTACTCTGGAGTCCCAGACAACAACATGCAGGGCAGATCTTTCCCAGAAGCCTTTTTGTCTCTCCCAGGTCCACGCTGTGATTCACTCTCAAACACTGCCTGCCTTTGCTCTGGACGGACGCGCTGTTGCGACACTCCTCAAGCTCTCCGGGGGTGTCCGTGCGCACTTCCTCCCTATTGCGCTTGCAACTAGTCCCAGTATTTGCTTGCTATCGTACCTCATCCCCCCCACCCCAACCCCCCTGTCCCCCCTGTCCCCCCTCAACCCGGTGGTATAGTCCGACGCTCAAGGAGATAGAGCGCAGTTGTCTGCTGCAGGTCGCTCGGAGAGGGACGCACACAGCGGCTGAGGACACAACACTAGAACCCGTCTTGATTCTGTCTCTCCTGCTTAGAGTGCAAGTCCGATTTCCTCTCCTTATTTCTGTCTGGCATTGCCATCAACGTTGGGAATACAAACATCTTCTAAGGTAAAAGGAAAATCACTTTTTCTTTCTTTTCTTTGGCAAAAACACACGAATGAATGGTAGAAAAGCACTTTTAAGGTGTGTTGTGCACCAGTTCCCAGCTTAAATCCCGATTTAGATTGACACGGTAGCCTACAGGCGAAATGGATGTAGCTCGACTTTGATCGGGCTGCTGGATTTGGACACAATAGCCTGCTTTAGCTTGAGTAACTTGCTTAGATAAAATGAAATGAAATAATCCTCCATCAATAATGGATTGGCTGCTCGTAAGATGTACAGCCATGCTGTGGGGTGCGTTTTTCTTTCTCTGGACGATTTTTCTGTCAGAGCAGTGTTTGTGAGCAATGTGGCGTTTTCATTTTGTAGCCTATAGTCTCAATGATAAACACTTTTCTGCGCTTTTACCCAGTTTGGCTGTTTTAGGCGAGATGATGTGACCGTTGATATCATGTGTTATTCAGAGCAGTTAGCAGTTCCCTTTATGCCACGCCAGTTTTACTTTCCACTCACGTTTCATCCCGGGATCAGAGGAGCATTTGTGGACTGCTGGAGCTGCCTGTGCCTGCCACATTATCGCGGTCTCAAACTTACTTTGTACTGCACGCTGCCCTGTAGTCCCGATCCAGACGAGATGTGAACTTCAGAAAATAATCTTCAGGGGAAACTTCATTGATATGATTTCTCAGGAAAGTGGATTTTCTAAGTATTGTGCGTCTCACTTGCAGTTTTTATTCTCAAATAATCTATATCCCAAGTGGTAACCTTATTTGGCTCGCACATATGTGGTGAAGCATCTTGTCGTCCTCTTTCCAACTTTGCTTAGGCCTATGAATTTTGTTGTCCGCCTAAAAGACTGCTCATAATGGCTTCATTGCTTATCAATTCCAATTAGCAAATTGGCTTTTACGCGCGGAATGCCCAACCGTTTTCGCACATTCCGAATGTTTAACATACTTTTATTCTTTCCAAATCCAAGTAAACGTTCGTGCGACTAATTCTGCATGAAAATACACAAAAATCAGCGCAGAAAGTCATTATTCATGAGCTTGTCACATGGATGAATTGCTTCCTAATTTCCTAGAGGCATTTCTGATCTGTTTTATATTTAATTCTAAAGAGGGATAAGTGTCCAGCAGAATGCTTCGCAGAGTCAGGATGTCGAACAAACAAATACAGTTTGATATGATAGGACACTTCCATCTTAAGTTAGTTATTCTGAAATGCATTGTTGGAGAGGGAGACTGGCTGTAGTGTTGCAGAGCAACAGAGGGCAGTGTTGAGTAGCACTGTACAGCTGTGATAACACCTTGCCAAGTTTGGTGCATCGTGTGCTAGACCAGAGACCAGAGTCACTGCAGGTGGGCCTCTAAATTATTCTTAACATTTGAACGTTTTTTTTCAGAAATGAAATTTCCTTAACATGAATCCAATATATTATTAGCAAATATAAATCCCCATTGATGATACATTTACCTAGGTGGTAACAAATATAACCATCCACAGATACAGAAAGGATTCACTGTATGTTTAACATTAAAAGGTTGTTTGTAAAATCATGCTGACTATTATTTTAATAGGTTAGTATTCTATTATATGCACTTAAAAGCTAGGTATAAAGGTTTTAGGTCGCCCTACACTTTATTGTAGGCCCAGTTTAATATGCAACTTTTTTACAATATTAGTAGTAGGGGTCCCAGCTCAGTCTCTAAACGTTAGCGCACCCTGAGCTAGACCATCCACTCTGCTCTCCAAGTGAACACAGAGTTCAGCAGACCCGCTTGTCTGTATGCTGGAGCAAAGGTGCAGCACCCCTTCAAGTTTGGACAAATGAAGACATAAAAAGGACATTGCTTTAATTGATGTATGATTTCTTTAAATTTTTACTTCAGGTGATAATGTCAAGCACTTTTGAACAGGCTTTTATCTGCAGGCGGTTTACTGGGAAAAGCTGTCAGAGACATTTAGTCCATAACCATTTTCAAGGCTTACAGGTATCACATTCACTCGACTAAATTAATCAAAACACCTTATTCACCTTAAAGCCATTTTGCACCACCAATAACCACCACCACTGGGGCTTTTACAAGCTTTTTTAGAGATTGCTGGTTTTCATTTTATCAAGCCTCAGTGGTTCAGAAGTCTTCGACACTCAAATGACTCTCAAAGAGAAATTTGCCAGATGACATAATTAGTTTGTTTTGCAGTTCAGCTTCTTTTCTTTTTTCTTTTTTTTTTAAACCACTTTGCTTCTTGTTAAAACATGACACGGGCAGAAAATGTTTATGTTGCTGTCCCAAAATCCTTTGATAACTATAATTAGTAAACCAATGAATCAAATATTCATGTTACTTTGCTACAGTAGTATTCCTCCAGTAGACTAATAATTGCACACAACCATAGCACATCATCCTGTTTTATTCTGTTGTGTTTTCATAAACATCCTAATTCTCCCTGTCTGGAATTCAAAACAGCAGTTGGCACGACTCTTTATTATGCTCATCAACACGTGTGAAAGTCCCATATCTTATCCCTCTTTTGATTGATATTCATATATTCCTACATGTTTTATCTGGCCCACGCTTGTCTAATGGATGATTAATGCCTTTATTATTTGAAGAACTGTTTTAGTATCCTGGGTCAGTCCTTTCAAATGGAAAACAGGTTTTCATCTTTGATGAACTTATGAGGGCTCTTGACAGGCCCTGGTGGGGGGAACCAGACCAGCAGAGCAAAAGAGATTTAAAACTCCAAAACACAAAACTGGAATGACAATCCCCCCCCCCCCCCCCCCCCCCCCCCCCCCCCCCACCCCAACTCCTCTTAAACCTCTCTGTTCACTGTCACCTGCTTTCTATTGCTCCGTCTCTCCTTGATGTCTAATGTCGTTACAGTGAAAGTGTTTTGGATTATACGTATAAGTCTGTATCTTCGTGGCATCTGATGTCAACATAAATAATTCATTTTCATTAACTAATATGGTAGATGTGGAGTACTCGATGAGCCGGCAGCTTCTTCATCAAAATTTTAATGACGCATATTTAAACTTTGCCACGTGGATTATTCCTATTGTCGGGCATCATTTGAGAGGGGACAAACGGATATGAAAGTTTAATGTCTGGAGAACTGGATCTCTCCTCTCCTCCATCTGATATTACCTCTCTAAGAAAAAAAGAAAACAACACCATGTTCAGTATGACCTGAACTCCATTATGTGTGAGTGTTGATGTGTGTATATGTGTGTATGTGTGTGTGTGTGTGTGTGTGTGTATGTGTGTGTTTGTGTCTGAAAAGATAACGGATAAAGATAACATATGATTTGGTCTGGTCTGAGGCAGAGATGGGAAAAGTATTCAATTTCCGTACGCAAGTAGAACTACAGATACTTGTGTTAAAAAACACTCTGGTAAAAGCAGAAGTACTGATTTAACTTCTTTACTCAAGGAAAAGTCACAAAATACAGGCTTGGAAGTTTACTTAAAGTGTAAAATTAAAAGTAGCCTTGCGAATGACAAAGCTCCCTGGAACAGACAGATGTTACTAGAGAGCACGCTGAGAATCTTCAGTGGACATGGAAAAAAGATTCTCCATTCTTTATTCTTTATACGCCTTTAACTACATTTAAAATGGATGTCTGCCAATAGGCCTACAACATACAGCTTATTTATAACTCCAGGTTGTTAAGATTCTGACCGAGTAGCAAGATACAAATTCCATTGTGATTCTGGGAGAAGTGTGTGTATATTCCCATCCAATTAGATTCAATTTGGTATTGATGACGCAAACAATAATAACGGTAACTTCAGTGAATTATTTGAAACTTGTTAGTGAGGAATAGATTAGGGCTGTATTTAAAGCTGATTCTGGTTTCCACATTGGCCCCAGGTGTGTCTGTAAAAACACAGACAAAGACAACTTTTCTCTTTTGATGCTTTATTACAATCAAACAACAGTACAAAAATGGGCATGGGTGTAAGCAGTAAAGTAAAAATATCTGAAAAATCTACTTGAGTACAGTAGTTAACTTTTGTACTTCGTTACTTCCCATTTCTGGTCTGAGGTAACACTCTTCACATATCTCCAGGTCTATACAATTAGAAAATTTGTATCCCAGAGTTGAGAGACTGTTTCAAGGTGCAGTTTTTCTCAAACCAAAACCAAGGAGGACATCTACAGCACAATATTTCTGCTGTTAGCCTGTCATTCTGTGTCATGCTGCTTGGCTTTTCATGCACGTCAAACAAGCACTCCAGGACATCTGTCGCTGCTCATAGGGAACCAGACTTCAGTTCATTTATGCGCTGTAACACCTCATGCATTCACAACAAAAATGCATTTCCACGCCTTAAAAACCCAGAAAGGATACTCTTGCAACAGCTGTGAGGCAGTGTATGGCTAGCTGAGACATGACCGTTGATCTTGATTTTGCTCCCTTTTTACACATTCTCTGAGCCTGGTATGTGAAAGGGAAGGGGGGAGATTTTAGCCTTTTAAAGTGTCCTTCTTGAGCAGGATTCACATGGTAATTAGGTCAGGGGACACTGAGGAAAAACAAAGCTGTCTGCATGCAGAGAGAGCAGAAAACATATTGCATTTTTGTTAAGATGTTTCAAGTTTAAAGTGTTTATATATTAAGAAGACTGCAGCCACATTGAGTGTCTTTTGATCTCTGTTATGTAAATATAATGATAGATTCGAGCCACTGTGATTTGTGGCAGCCCTGTTCTCAATATTCGCTGTGGTCTCTTTATACCCAGAATACAAAGCTCTGCTTCCTTGTCACCTGATTGTGATTATGCTGTCCCATAGTGCTGACATAAATGTTGCCATTTTACATTCACACAGTCCCCGAAGCCTGATTGAGGTCCTGCGTCTCAGTACACCTCATTTTATTATCTCTGGCATTAGCCTGGAGGAAATTATGCATTTGATCTTGTGTGTGTGTCTACGTGTGTGTGTGTGTGTGTGTGTGTGTGTGTGTTTCCACATTTGATCTTACATTCTACTGGATTCATCCGTCTCATGTTTTTTGTGCGTATTTATGACTGTATGCTTTCACGGTTACAGGGATTTAATACTTTTAGAAAAAACAATATTTTACTGATTTCTTTAGTTTTATGCCGTCATTAACAGCTTACTCCTCAATCCTCTTAACAGGCCGGTATAGGGCCCAATCAACAGCAAACTACCTGGCAAAATGCATTTCTGGATATCAGCTAGGCTTTAAACAAGCCTAGTCTGTTGCGGGACACATTTTGGCCTTTGTTGTGGCCCAGATACTGACCTGCATGGAAAGATTTGAACCGGAGTATCGGCAGATGTTATGATCCTCTAAACGATACGAGAGATGAATAAATTCCAGTTTTTGTTATTTTTGCCGCTATCTTGAGTGAAGGAAGGACCATTGAATGAGGTTCAACTCTTCACAACTTCTTCTACTGAGTGCACATTTCTAGTTGGAAATTAAAGCATTCCCCAGCTATTCTACAACGTCTACAAAAATATGCAAATTTGTGCTTGGGATTGATTTTTGTTTAGGTTGATGTGAGTTTTCTGTGGCCAGTTTTGTTGTCGGCAACAAACTGTAGTCTGCCAGATAATTTGCTTCAGTCCAACAACACCCTGATGAGAATCTGCCATTGACCTTAGTCCAGTCTTATGTTCATGAGGGGTCAGGTTTGAGGGAAAATGTGTGCTTGTGCTAACCAGACAGTTTGAGCCGTTAGCAGAGGGAGGCCAGCGGTTTGCGTGCTGCAGTCTCAGCCGGTGAGTGGAAATGAATAATCCACGATCTCTGTCTGGGTCCCCCCAGCCTCCCAGGATCTCATTGTTTCTTACTGCAGAGTGCACTTGCCATGGCCTTTGCTTGCAGTGTCTATTTGTAACCTGGCCTCTCTCTGCCTCAAAGCACAACCCAGTCGTCTGCGAAATCCGATACGGCTGCAGCATCTCTGCACTCTGTCAGCAACCTTGCTAATTAATGCTTGATGCGATCCAACAGTCTTAATTTGTAACTGGAACGATATCATCACTGTTTGCCCTCCCTTTTCCTGTGTTGCTATTACAATAGGCCTACCTTTACAAACAGGGTGCATTGAGATAAAAAGGGTGTCCTGTCATTGCACACAATGCTCAAACTGGCACTGACTGCTGAAAATCATCATGGGTACACTACTACGTGACATTTCTCCTATTGGTCATTTGAAGGACTGAAGGGATTTTCCTCAAAGTGCCAAACTATTCAGTATTTTCCTTCTCCTTACACATTCTCATTGTTATCCCTCTTGGTAGTATAAGAGGTGTGTGTGAGTGTGGGTTGTGTGCAAGCATGCGCTCATACAAGCATGTGCGCATGCGTGCATGTCTGAGCAATTTGATTTTTCCCTTTGTTTGCGTGCGAAGCAGACGTGAAGGCATGTGCCTTTTCTCTTCCGTCCCTCCTCTGTTCAACCCCAGCAAGGTCTGAACAGGGCGAGAATAAAAGGGACGCAAGAGGAGGAGAATGTGCTCCCACAGTTGATTTGGCCATTGTGGGGGGAGGAACACTATTCCCATTGATGCTCTGGACGCATGGTTGAGACCCCTAGAAGCTTTAGGAAGGGAGCTTATTCAAGGCTTGATGTGACCCGGTGGGTTTGAAGATGGGAGTGGACCCCATTGTGGGGACGGTGGAAACATTGTCCCTGCTCCACTGCTTTAATACCACTCTTATAACCACTGGCTCTGTGGGCTGGATTTTGTAATATAGAGAACTAGTTTGATGTTGTGCTTTCCAGCATCAAGGTATTATATTGACATTCAATTCAATACTTCTTGCTATTACATTAAATTGGTACAATATGTTAAGTGAAAACTGTGTTCATTCTCTCAAACCTGCCATCAATAAAATGTTTGACAGCACAAAATCAAACAAGTCATGTTTAACGTGACAGAAGTCCTGTTCTGACATAAATACTAGTATTTCTAAACATTCTGCTGCATGGCATATCTCTGTCATATACACTGTATGGAAAGCATGTGATAGCGTTCCATGGAAACCACTATATAAAGTGGACAATCGTTGGTACGTACCTTCATCAAACTATTACTTTTGTTTTAAATCCTCAGTATTCCTCTCAAGGATCTCTGGGTTTCTGATTTTACTTTGAAAAGCCCCATTGTGCTCTGCTTTAAGGAACCTTCCTAATGGAATAAGGCTCATTTTACCCTGCCGTACCTTCTAAAATGGTTTTATCTCTTCCAAATAGAGTTACAGGATGAGAGCTCCTGTTTTGAGTCTGTACTCTGTGAAGTAATAGGTTTGCTGTAAGCCCTCCAAACAAGGCATGGATTAGGACACATTGGAAACTCCTGTGGTATTTATCTTGCTTTGTATTTACACACTGCAAGGAAAAATACTGACTTCATAATATGTCTTACCACTTTTTCTATTGTGTTTGGGATTATTTCGCATTACAGGCTGGCATGATTCAGTTTATCATACGGACAATACCAGTGGGGATCAGAGTCCCTGATGTGTTTACCTAAAGTTTTATTAGCATTGGTTTGTTTCCCGTAGCAGAATTTGATGAACTGCTTCTGATAGGTCGTATCACTGGCTCATTAGAGAGCACACCACATGCATCTCTGCTGGTCAGCAGTCTGGTGTTTGTGAATGTGCCTGTTTGTTAGTTTGCATATCCATGTGTTTGTGTCCATGTGTGCATATGTGTGTCTGTGTTGGTTTTCCATATTTGCAGTAATGGCTGGGAAATCAGCAGTTAGCAATAGCAGGCAGCTGGTCTCCGCTTTTACCGTTACCCACAACCCACCATCCCCGTAGGCCACGTGTAATTGGACAACCACATGTCAGACTGTTATTTTCAGTATGAGCCTAAGGATTTTGCAGCACTAAATATGATGAGAGCAGTTATGAAATGTTGGCTGGAAATACAATGCTATAACTAAACTGACTGGACAGTAGAGGGTGATTGGGGAGAGAAATTCTCATTAAGGTTTTTTCCATGTTCTCTTGTTTTCCATAGATATACTCTGAAGCCTGTCCAGTTTTGCAATGCAAGACCTGGCCATATGACCTAAAAATGATAATGATAATGATAAATGTAACAATAATTTTTGAGAAAATACATTGGGATTTTCTTCCCAATGTAAGCTCAACTCTGAATTTCTTAATAATGTTTTAAGAGTTAAGGAGATACTTTTGATTTAATATCAGCTCTGTGTCATCGCAGTGTGGGCAATGTGTTTGAATGAATGGTTTGACTGCCCTTTGTTGTGCCGGTGCATAGAGCTTCCCATAGAGCAGAGCAGCGGAGGTCTGCCACCATCCGTCGAATGATGCAAAATGTGTCGCGTAGGTCTGCGGCACCGGTCATCACTCCCCAATAAACAGCAGAGCAGATAATTTATAACCAGTAGCATTTGAACTACTCAGGAACACAACATGGATGGTGCCAGTGACATGTGTTGCAGCTGGAAGAAATTAAATACACTGCAGTACACAGATATACAGACACTGCTGGTTCTGGTTTCTGGTGGTTGCTTTATCATTCCGCTTATATTTATTTTTTCTTATTACCTTCCTTCCTCCTTGACAATTTCATCTTCTCCTGTTAAAATCGAAATGTTTCATACTGCATTTGTTATTACTGGCCCTGACCCTAAGACACAAAGCCTGCATGTTGGACAATTACATCTTCTCAGTTACCAGACTGGAATCTGAAAAACATTTTGTCATCTCTCATCTCATGTTCACTTTTTGAATATATTTCATGAAACATGCTATCATGCTGACCTGAGCATATCATCTTTTAAATGCCATTCACACTGTGTTCTACATTTTTCCCAATCCAAACTAATCAGTAGCAATCTGCTTTCAAGGCTTCTGGTCTCTTTCTCTGGGAAAACAGCGTTCAGAGTGTGTGCAAGACACAGCGTGGTTCTGAATTGAGAAATGAGTAACAAAGGGAAGCAATAACAGAAACTACATGTTCTGTTGTGTGACAGCTATAGGCCTTTCATATCTCAAATGCCAAAACATCTCAAAATTCTCACAGAGAATCAGACCAGGCTATTATTCAGTGTCTGCATTTGATAGCTTTTCCTATTTGACCAGGGTAGCAATGAGCACCTAGCTCTACTCCAGCTTAACCTGCCAGACATTCAGGAGATATTATTCTGCTCCATCTTTTGACCTTTTTGTTTGGCTCTTGCCAGAAATCTCTTGGTCTTAAGCCAATAGTCAGACTGGATTTCTCCTCCACCAAAACGTGCTGATTTGTGATTCATGTTGCATGTAAGCTGTAGGCTCCTTTCTGAAGTTGATGCATGCAAGGGGATGGTGCTGCAAGAGTAGCTTTAATCAAGAGGTCATTAGTTAACTGCTCCTGAACATGGAGAACATACACGACCACACGTCCATAAAGGACAAGTCTCATTGAAAAAGTTACCCTAATACGTTGGTCCAAAGTGCAATAACATAGAGGGGTTACAATAATGGCCCTTAAAATGTATGACTGTTACATTTTTTCTGCCTATTCGATTCCTATTTTTTGCGTCCACATCATGTGACTTTCCAGATTCCGTCCGATTCCATGTGCTGCTTGACTTTGCGAACTACAATAACTTCTTCTTCTTTCAGTCTAGCCAGCAGCATCACCTTGTCAAAACAAAATTACGCTCCATATCCCCATGACCTGCAAAACATTACATCAAAGTGTTATTTTACAACCTCCTATAAAAATAATGGGACAGAAGATGTTTTGCATGCTGTGCTACTACTATAGAGAAATAAACCCTGACAGGATGAGCTAGAACCCCAGATTCCATATGTACTGTACATCAAGACGTGAGCAACAATCACTTTGTATTCAGTGCATTTCAGAGGAAGTACTTACATTCCCATGGCCAGGACTTGTTGTCCACAGCCAGGAGTTCGTTTGGAGGAGGCAATTTTCACCTTCGCCCACAGTAGCATTGTGGTCATTGATGGCAACTTCCAAGGCTTTCTTCTCAACAGCAATCTTTCTTCTAAGTTGATGCCTTCGCTTATTCCCACCTACAATGAGTAACACAAATGAGTGTGCACTTACACGATGACTACACAAAAGCACCATACAAAATAAGGCTTCACCATATGCATGTACAGTATGTGTTATGATTATTGTGAAAGATGCTGTTTGATCATTTTTGCATCACAAGTTTCCTTATCATTTGAAAAATTGTGAAAACATTTTTGGAATCTATTTTAAACAATCAAGTTTTTCTTAAAATAGAGGGCAAAAGTGATAGATCAGGACATCTCTGCACTTATATTATATTAATATTTGGACATTGCACTCAACTTGAAACCACATACCTTTTGATTCCACTGCAACTGCCAACATAGAGCATGTGCGTGCAGGGCGCAGAAAATGATGGACCTGAGACAGCTTGTCAACCTCAAATTTGGCATAGGCCCATTCGAGGAAGGCCCTCTGCATTGTGTCCCCACACACTGTCTGTTACCACTCTGAGAGCAAAAGTGAAAAAACAAAACAAAACAGTAAGTAACTGTTTACTGAAGTTTGGCTTCAGACCATGGTCATGATGAAAAAAGAGCTCTGTAAAGAAATGTGTGCTGAAACTTTGGGGATTGTAAAAACAAGTCCTGAGAATGAATTGGTTATTTAAAAGGTGAACCAAACAAGATCACTTAAATAATGAATCCACTCACTCGCCCGAAGAGTTTTGTTTGACCCACGAGCATGCTGACAAAAGCTTGTCACATAACGGGGATGCAAAACAATAGGAAACAAATGGGCAGAAACAATTTAACAGTCATACAATTCAAGGGCCATTGTCGTAACGACTCTACGTTATTGCTCTTTGGACCAATGTAGTCATGGTACCTTTTTCAATTAGTCTGTGTTGACTTAAACATTTGTTTTAGCCATTTCTCAGACTTGTCCCTGGTGACAGACAGAGCAACCTTTTTATGGTGCACTCCAGCTCTTAAACTTTAAATGCGGTTGTATATGTTCTCCATGTTCAGCACCAGTTAACTAATGAGCTCTTGATTAAAGCTACTCTTGCAGCACCATCCTCTTGCATGCCTCTACTCCACAAAGGCGCCTACAGCTCACTTCGGAACAACGTAGTCAGGATACGTTATAATGAGAGACTGGGTTGTTTAAGTCAACACAGTGGAATAAAAAGTTTGAAGCAGATAAGTTCAAGCTTCAAATGTTCGTAAACACATTTTTGAGCCCCACTACCTCTAGAGCACCGCTGAGTTTGGTTGGTTTTGGTAACTATGACAATAGAAGTGGCTCTCGGCAGGGGCAGGAGGGTCTGTTTCAGACTTAGGCTCTCAGAGAAAGAGAGGAGTGTGACAGTGATTAATGTCCTGGCAGAAACAGAGACAGTCGATTCTCAGGGCCCGGTCGTCACTATCAGTGTTAAGCATATCTGCCCCCAACCAACACAGCATCTCACTAGCACGAGAAAGCAAAGGGCTTTAATCACAATCATTTGAATTATTTATTACACAAAATCTATTACTTTCTGACTTGGCGGATGAAAGCTGGAGTAAATTGAAATGTTGGATTAAGCCAAGAAGGAAATGAGATTCACCTGTGTGTCCCCTAAAATCAATCCTCGCTATCCAGCTGATTAATGGAATCGCATTTGTCTCAGCATCCCCATCTACCGCTCACCTCTTATTCCGAGACATCAAAGAAGCCGAGGTGGCTTTCAGGTGGTGTGGGGAGAGCGGCTAGTTGTTAACTGTTGAGAGTCACGTGTTCCCCCGGTTTCCCTGCAGCTTGTTAACAAGGAAGTGAAGTGATGGAAGACCAGAGGACAAACGTCTGCATGATAGAGATAAGCAGCCAACCATGCTTCCTCGTTCCACTGTCCACCCCCTACTCCCCCAACAAAGACACACAGTGTCTAGATATTTGGCCAGCAGGGTTATGGGTGATGGGAAACTTACAGTTTGCACCATGCAGGCATCACCTATTGCATTTGGATATTCTGCTTCTTGGACAGTACACACATGTACATACCTTATTCTCCTTTTATGTTGGATACACCTTTGTATAAAGAAGCAACCTCAAAGCATTGCCACAATAATTGTTCCTCTTTCAGGTTCCCCACCTCTATCTCAAGGTCCATTATAGCTGCTTTTGGGGATCTTGGTCATTCCCTGGGTCTTCGCACTTCAGTGCACTTTCCCTACACTGCTCCCCCATAACACTGCAGCTGAAAGGAGCCTCTGTTGGACTGCTATAGTGCATAGTGTGTGTGCGTACATGTACTGCAGCTCATCCTCAGAGGGAAAAAGCCTCTTACTTTTCACCTGGTGCTCCTGCCCACCACCTTCAAACACTTTGCTCTCTGTGACTTGACCCTCTGCCCCTCCCGTCTTATGTTGATAAGCAGCCCAGAGGAGCTCAAAGCCCACAAACTATGTGATTCTGGTGTAAGACTTAGTAAAGACATGACGAATGAGCTCCAGGCATACACACAGTTCTTTGTGTATTCACTCAACTGCAGAAGGTAACATTACCTTGTTATTTTTTTTCCCCACACACCTGTCTAGCTTCGTCCCCTGTCCTCAATGGAATAAGTGTGAAGGCCTCCTTTCATATTCCTGTACACAAAATGCTGAAGAACCACAGCTTCGATAGGAAGGAATTGGAGCATTTTCAGCAATGTGTAAATCAACTGCTGGATGTTTGATGGCAGAGTAAATGTCTGCCCCCGCTCACAGCAGATTGCTTTTGCTAGTGTTGGCTAGCAGCCCCATTCATCACCCACCACGAAAGCAGCTTTACTCAAACCCTTTTTAAAACTAAAGCTGAGGTCCCAATACTCACCCTGAACCCACAGTGTCATCAAAATGACAATTTTGTTTTTGGAATTGTCAATCACATTTTCCTTCAGTGAATGGAGAAGGCTCAGGTGTCATCTCAGAAACTAGGTGTTGGGAAAGCCAGTCAGGAGATAACAAGTAAAAATGTGTTTTATGTTTGAAAATTAACTGAAAGATTAATCACTCAGCGGCAAATGAAAGAAAAATATATAAAAACTAAATAGAACATCAATATTGTCCTTCAAGATGAGCAGTTCTCAAAGATAAAAAGAGACTCATCTAATGCCTAATACCATATCTTAATACGCATCTCTGCCACAGCTAACCATATCTTAGTGTTACCTGTTACGGGATTGCTCCATTGCAGACGGAAATTTGTCCGGATTTTAATCATTTAGGCCGGATACCTGTTTCCTTGGGCTTCCTTTGTATCTGCATTTTCAACTGTGGTGGATTTCTGAGGACTATTGTTAACTGCTCCTCAGATTCAGACAGCTAGGTAGACTATCCGTCTAATCTGAGTTCTCTGTTGCACGACTAACAGAACTTTCACCATAAAAAGTTCCTTCCCGAGGCTATTTTGCAGCAGCTTTTCCTGTTGCTTAGCACCACCCAAAAAGATTGGGATTGGTTTAAAAATGCCAATAAACTAAAGGACTTATTCTCCTATCACGGAATGCTGTGTGGACTAGCAAGACCCTCCTCCGTAGCATGGCGTTGACAAAAGGTCTGGCAAAGGGAGACTCATTTTTACCTAATTAAAGATACAGGGAATGTGTTAGCAAATAGCTGTTTGTTTACCAATCCAGCTCAATTCCAGCTGACCCAAAGCAACATTTTTAACTAAATCTTCACTCTACTTTTAGCTCTTATTTGGTCACCACTAACTCCAGAGAAACATATCTGGATCTAGACCATAAAACTATATAGTGTGAGCATCAAAACCAAAACAATGATCTAAAAGAGGCTAAAAAGCTGGAATGTAATAAAAAAAAACAGTTACACATGAGTGGTTGCTTTGTATTGGGTCGTTATGGATATCTTAAATGGATTCAGAAACCACAAGGCTTTTTTTTACCTCATTTAGTGACACAACAGCTGGATGTAATGCTGTTTGGTGAAGCTAGGTAGCTGAATACTTATGTCACAACATTGCAATAGCACTACTAATTACCATAGGGTCAAACAGGCAGTTATGTGTGTTATTTAGACACATGCTGCACTCTCATTTGCTGCAGCACTCTTGGTTTTGCCTCTCATTTCGGCAACAGTGAATTATGATGCCCTCAGGGAAGAGTGAGAAGACAACAGGAGAGAAATACTTTTCTCACAGCTCTTTCAAACACTGCTCAGCAGCTTTCCCGTTGCAGACATATGTACTAAGGATTTGGAAGGCTGAAATTCTTGACTGAAGGTTTGGAAGTGAGACAGCATGCTGGCACAACTCCAAAGCTGTTATTACATGCAGATGTCTCCCTTTATGTGTGGACAGGACCTTGTCTGCCCTGTGTTCTCTTGTGTTATATTGATCAGAAAGTAGCAAAACTGTCAAATATATTTACTTAATTTGTCTTTCTTCATTTATTGTTGGCATTGTTTAGTTTAGCTTTGACAATACTCAAAATCATACACCTAAAGAAAACATTAAAGTGTTTTGATGTTTTTAAAAAATACACATGAGATGGTCAAACAAAGTATGTGGACACCCAAATATTACACCCATATGTGATTTTTGAACATCTTATCTGCAAAACCATTGGCATTAATCTGCTGCTGTTACAGCCTCCATACTTCTGGAGGAATTTTATCTTGGAACCTGACTGCAGTGATTTGCTCTCATTCAGCCACTAAAGCAGGAGTGAGGTCCATTACTGATGTTGGGTGATAAGGTCTTGCTTGCAGTAATCATTCCAGGTGTCATGAGGTTAAAGTCAGGGCTCTGTGCACACAAGTCAACTTCTTCCACACCAAACAGGGAAAGCCATTTCTTTTTAGGTTGTGGTGCACAGGAGCATTGTCGAGTTGAAACAGAAGAGGTGGTTTATTAATCTGTTGCCACAAATTTGGAATCATATGATCCAATATCTGTATTTGGAACTAAGGGAATTAGCTCTAACCATGGAAAATAGCTCCAGATCAGAATTGCAACCAATCTACATAGGAACTCATAGCCACCTCTCTTAGCTTCAGCTCTGTGGTCACAAACCCTTCTGACTGTCCTGTGTGTCCGACAATAACCCGCCCCAGCCACCCTCAATACAACCTTGCTGCTTCGATAGCATGCCCCTGCTGGCATGATGCCCAGACACCCTTGGCCATTTACAAACAGCGGTGATGGTGGGATATGCCCACACGTCTTTGACTTTGCTGAAGATGTGCTCCGATTCATTAAGGGCGGCATAAATGACAAAGGGACGCTTGTGCTCTGCAGCGAGAGGGATAAACAAGACATAAAACACTGGGCAGTTGGATGGAGACAGCCAATTTGTGGTGTGTTTAACAGCATGCGTCCTCTCTCTGTCCTTATCTTTTTCTCTGTGTTTCTTCAGTGAAGTGGTTTGTTTCTATATCAAAACGGTAACCTGCAGGCGATCTAAATGTGTCTTTTCCAGTGGCTGAAAATTTCTGCCAGAAATTAATGTTTGCAGGGAGCTCCTGGTGAGTCTTCATTTCAATGGTCTTTCGTGAGTTGTGGGCCTTGGATTACTTTCATCAAACACTCCAATTAAAATTCATAAATTCCAACTGGTAATGATTGTGGAATCCTGGCAGTACGATCTGGAAGAGATTGAATTTTGAACCTTTTTTGTTTTGTCATGTAATTTCAATAAGCTTGCTCTGCTTTGTATGTGTTGCCAACACAATATAACAGCTATTATATTTGAGTATATTGTTTACACATCAACCTGCTGGTTCTATGAACACATACAGCCATGTATAGTGTGTAGTATCATTAGAACAATCTCTTAGCAATCAATGGAATAAAACCATAGCCCAGATAAGACTTTGGAGACTTGGCACAGCATTGCTGAGTCCTTAAGGTCATTGCTGTAGCCGTTTCTTTTGTTTGTGCGTGTGATTGGTCCCTTGTCTTGTGTCTGTCTGTGTGTGTGTCTGTTTCTGCATTTGTTATTTTGTCTCCCTCCCTCCCGTTTTTCCTCTCTGTGATTTTGTGCCCTGGGACGCATTCCAGTGTGTTGTTTGGAACTGTTCGTGAACGTTATGTTTACATTTTTTTCTGAACATAAAAATAAAAATTTGATCACAAAAAAAAAAACCGGAATAAAACCAAAATGTCTAAAACACGTCCAAGTAGAAAAGGTTTCAGGAGCAAAATGTGTAATTGTGTAGAGTAGAGAAATACAAAATGAATGCACATCAAAGTTTATTGAAAAAGGAGATAAGCAACTACTTGTTGCTTATAGTTGCAAGTTGGTTGGTTGCTTTGTTTGTTCTGTTTTGTCTGTGTCATTCCATAATGGTCATGTTTTTAGAATATAAATGTGATCTAATTGTGATCTTAATTGTCTTGATTGTTGGACCATGAAAATCAATGCCAGCGTTAGTCAGAAAGGTTCTGACGATGGTTTAAAGAACACTGACTGAACTGTCCTCATATTTATTGAGCCATGTTTTGTGTGTGTGTGTGTGTGTGTGTGTGTGTGTGTGTGTGTGTTCATGAGTAGGTGTATGAGTCAGCATGTGTTTGTCATATGTTTTGTGTATCCCCTAGTATCTTGGAGTCTGCTATTTGACACAGGGCTACTGTAAATGTTAAATTGGTGTTTAGTTAGTGATTATATGAACTATTGCAAGTTTGTGTAGTCAATTCATGCTCATGATATCACTTTGTAAAGTCCATTTGGATTTTCCTTAACACTTGGTCTAGTGTTTGTTAAACAGCTTGTTTATGTAAGCAATGACACACGACATGCTATGGTGATGTAAGGTTCAGTATTGTAGCGATTACATTTTGTGAAAGCTAGTACAGTACGGAAGCTTACATGAAAAAAAACATCTTCCTCAACTGCATTTTGGAGAAAAGATATCATTCTATCATTCGCAAGCAGTGTAGCTTTAGATCAGCATTAAAAACCATAATGGTGACTTTGTAATGAAGGCGGACGCTAAACTCTCTGATGCAGCAGAATGACCTCGCTGCTATGAAATATTCTGAAATGACCTGGCCTGGATCCAGCATAGTGGCCCTGCCTAATGCTGACAACAGTCATTTGATACTGAGGACAGAGGACAGCATAAGTTCTCTGTGCTACTGTATATGTGTGTGTGTATGTGTGTGTGTGTGTTTCTGACACGTCCTGTGATCTAGTGTGGTGGCCCTGGCCTCCAGGGACACCCCAGACAGTTGGCTGGCACGGAAATGTGACGAAGACTAAAAGACCTAAGCCACCTCAAGCCATCCTCCTCTTCCTCCAATGTCATTTCTCGGATTAGTTTTTCTCTCTTTTGTGCCAGAGAGTCATGTGCACCACAGGTGGATGATTTCAAAGCATTCTGTAAACCTAACGTATGAGAAAAGAATTGAAGATAAATGACAAAGGCGAAAAGCCTGTTTTTTTTGGCTGACAAAAAAAGCATTGCTTTCCACATAATCAGACATATCTGTAATCACGGCTGAGTGGATTGATGCAAAATATGCACTTTGGAGCTCATCTTTTGTGATGGATGCTTTGGCTTCAAAGCTTTTGTGTACCTTTAGAGTTTTTTATGTTTGAATAACCTCATTCTCTATAAATTGCTGTTTTATTATGTGCTCTCCGGCTGACTAAGTCAAACACGTTTCAAGCTTACTGTTTTTGCTATAAATAATTCATAACAGGGCATTAATTGGGATACATCTATCAAGATTAAGAGCACATCATCCTGCCTCCACACTTGTTTGTGGCTTCTTTGCTTTATGGAATTGTACTTAAGTTAAAGGCTTCTATGTAACGTATTATTTTAAAGACATTCTCCTTGCCAGCTTCTCACGTAGGGCACTTTATCAAGTTAAGTCAAGTCAGTTTGGTAACACTTCGTTTTACTGGTCTGCAAATAATATGGTAACTTAAAGGATTTTAATTTTCTTTGAAACTACCCTAGACTGGGTAAACCCCGCCCACTCTGCCGGCGATTTGATTTCACCCTGCCGTACGGTCTGGAAACATGCATTCTCAGCTCACAATTTTGTTGGAACCAATCACAAACTGGCTTATCTACCTGGCAAACTATTGGCGCGTTTAACATGATGACGATAGAGAAGCGAGCTTCTTCTTTACATTCAATTTAGGGGCACCGAAGCGCAGCAAACCCATTGATGCCGCTGTCGCTTCTACGTCACCTGGATCGTTGGTCTGATTGGTTACAGAGTCATTTGAACCATGCCCATTGGTCACGTGTCTTGTGCAGAGAAATTACAGAGCAGACTCAGTTTCAAATCTGTTGAGCTTGGCTTTGTCTGGTGATAGCCAGACTAAAATTACCCCAAAATGTATAGAAAGTTACCACAGCATTATTTAATAATTATATTTGACTGTTTCCCTATAAGCATGTAATGAAAAGATGGTAATTTCTTACCAACACTGTATTCCATGGGCTGCAGTTTCCTGGTAATAATTAACAAGCATAGGTTTACCATGAATCAGCAGTTTGTAATCATGCCTATCAATTACCTTTGTATTTTTATCCTGGAAATGTATGAAAGACATTACCAGCTATTATTTACCTGCTTTGAGAGGCTGACAGAAGAGGGGAACTTGACTCAAAACTTTGATTGGGTCGTAGAGTTGTGCAAAGGAATGGTCTTTCTTTATTTGGCTGATGAAACCTGAATTAATTATGTATCACTTGCAAAGTGCCTCGTGTCGACTTGTGCAGATTCTGCAGAAGGCTACCTTAAGTTTATTTAAGGTGTTGTCAGAAGTAGGCTAATTGTGTTGTGTTGGCTCAAACATTTCTTCTGGGTGAGTTGGAAATCGGTTGGAAGCACATTGAGAACATTGATACCCGCACACATACACATTCAGACAATGTAACATGCTTCAGTACTTCCTTTTATTCCCCCCTCAGGCTATGCTCTCTTTGAAACCAAATGAATAGCCTCCTTTACCGCGTCAGATATAATTTAAACCTGTCTCTCCGTTCTGCAATTCCATCTTAATTGCTAAGTACTTCCATTTCAAGAGTTGTTAAGCAAACGGTGCGTATGACGGATGAGCCTGTGGCAGTAAACAGCGAATTACTTAATCAAGCGCTCTCTCTATCTTCCTGCTGCCTTTCAAAAAGTCTTTGCTCTAGTCCCAGGAGAAGAAGTTCCATAAAAGACAGGGGCATTGTAATCTGCCACTTTCTTTTCTTTAGTTATATCCTCACGCTACTATGATAAATGGGGGTTTCATTCGTGCACTTTAAAAGATGGATTGGGTGCTTGGTTCCCAGCCTCTTGCATGTTAAGAGGTCTAATTCTTGATGTCTTCTGCCCTTCATCTTGTCACACTTTCAACATTTATCTCAGTTTTTTTATTCGCTCTTATTTACTGTATATCATCGATATCACAGACTGCTTTTCATAACCTGACATCTCTCAATCTGGTGCTCTCTTGTGGCACTCTTCTTATTCCTTGCTTTATGTCTCTCTCTTACAAGTTTTCTGCTTTTCACTAAGCTGCTCTCTCGATTTTTTGGCTCTTTCAGCCTTTGCTCCAGGTGGAATTACCATTGATTAAAACCAAACGTGGCCTGCACTTTTGTGTCCACCTGGCCAAGCCCAGCTCAGGAAGATTAATCACTTGCAGCCCTTTTCTATCAGTCCACTCTGTTTTCACATCCATCCTTCACTCACCCAGCTGTCGACTCCAAAATGAAATGAGCGCTCGACTGATAGGAGACAATAAAGTTTTTTTAGCCATGTTAGTGTGTGTATGCAGGGCTTAGTTGAGGTTCTCTTGTTTTTGGTCAATGTGTGTGTTTCTACTTGACTCCCCAAACATTAAAGGTCCCATGACATGGTGCGCTTTCCTTAGTGTGTGCCATTTCTGAGTCTGTAGCTTTTGAGAAGGAGAGGGGGGGGGGGGGGGGGGGGGGGGGGGGGGGGGGGGGGGGGGGGGGGGGGGGCAAGGTGGAGGGAAGATGGAGGAAAGGTTCAGGCTGGGGGTGTGTGGCCTTGACCAACCGCCACTTTGCTAATTTCAAAGCCATGACGTCTCTTTGGCTTATGACCTCATAAGGGGCAAGATTCCAGATCGGCCCATCTGAACTTTTATTTTCTCAAAGGCAGAGCAGGATACGCAGGGCTCAGTTTACACCTATCACCATTTCTAGCCACTGGGGGACTATAGGCAGGCTGGGGGAACTCATATTAATGTTAAAAAAAACTCATCAAGTGAAATTTTCATGCCATGGAATCTTTAAGAGTTAAAGGAACATCTAAAATCAATCTTTTAAGTATAAAATATGAATGGGCTGCAGGCTCGGAGGTGGATCTTAAATTTTTTTTAGCCTGGTCCTTTGAACAGCTTGGACTCACAGCATTTAATATGGATTCACTTTAATTCTTTTGTATTCTACATCGCAGGGTTGCACAACAAAATCAAGTTTGATATCCCTTTATGCTACACAAAAAACCCCAAAAGAAAACAATAGGATGTATGCTAACAGCAGCAACTAAAACATCAGTAAAGTCTCTGGGCAGATAATATAGTAATAATATAGTATGGTAACAATTAAAATCAGCAATACACAGTCTGTCAACTTTGAATATGTTCAGACACCAAGCATTAACGATGCAAACATAAAGTCCACCTACCCTTGTCCCACCGGAGTCCTGTGATCTGTCGGTACAGAACACACTTCACACCCCCTGATCCAGGATGCCAAAATGGAGCCAATGGTAAACCGAGGTCGTGGCCAAATAAAAGTGTCAAAATAACCACTGACTAGCATCAATTATCAGTTGCATCATCCACTTCTCTACCATTGCACTCCAAATCATTTCTGTTTCAAGAAAACAATCAGTAATATGCTCACTAGGTGCTACTTCAGACAGACTTTCTAAACTACAGCTGTAGGGTGTCTGACGTTGTGATAACGATGTGATGTTGCGGAGAAAGTGTTTCAAAATGCTTAACATAGTTTCTCCACAGTGAATTATGATGCAGGGTTTGGTTTGAATGGTTTGTTTCTAAGGATATATTTGGACAGTTCTTTGCCTTGGGTCTGGGTCGCCCTGCCATTTCAACTCCTGTGAAACCACAATAGCCATCCTCCACTAAGGCGCTAGCTACAAATATGTCAGAGGCAACTTTCAAGACTACAGGATGTAAGTGTTTAACGCTCAAAGCAACAACAGCAACAAAAAGTAATACAAAGGTACACTTTGCTGTTTTTTATGGCTCGGCCAAGGCTCCTCTGTTCCAAAAAAGGAATAATAAGAATGAATAATGCTGCAGTATACTGATATTACAGTCTATACAGTATGTCTTCCTACTTTGTGGCAGCAGTTTAGGGAAGGCCCTTTCCTGTTTTAATGTTTCAAAGCCCCAAAACAAACATTCAGGCCTGCAAACAGCTCTGACCTCAAAACCCAACACCTTTGGGATGAACTGAAACACTCGCCAGGCGTTATCAGCCAACATCAGTGCTGGACCCCACTAATGCTCCTATGACTGAATGGGAGCAAATCTCTGCAGCTAGGTTCTAAAATCTGGTAGAACGCCTGAAACCAGACAAATGTAGACCAGATTATTGGCCATGGTTTTGGAATAAGGTATTCAGCACCACATATTGGTGTAACATTCAATTTTCCACATACTTTTGAGTGTAAAGTTTGGGGAGATTATTAAAGTAAAGTATTAAAATTGTCCATACTTGTCCATTTGGGGAGAGATTCCATCTCACATTAGGCATCAGAGCTGTGTGTCTGTGCTGCAGGCTAAAAGCTATGTTAGCTTAATGCACATGATACATTAGGCAAATGGGAGCATTTCACCCAATTTTCTTCTCGGAATTTACATAGTGGAGGGTAAAAAACCATATGAGCTGCGCAGCTTGTGCAACTGAAAAGTTAGACATATAAGGTTTGCCATAATATATCTGATTCCCTCTATGTTTGAATTTGCTTTGATGCAGCTGCGTAAAGCCAAGGAAACACAATTCAGGCTTAGGTCTGTGTAAGACTTCTGCAGGAAGGCTTTCCCTGAAGGCGCTTTATTCTCTGGATTTGCGTGGTGCTGCAATGCGCTCTTCCCCTCTCATATCCCTCTTGTTTCCTCCTCCTCATCGCCCACTATCTTTCTTTCGTCCTCAGTTGGGGTGATACTTGCTGCCGCTCTGCTCGGCTCACTTCTTTCCTTCATGGCGTCTGACCAACAGGGAAAAGATGAGGGAGAGTTATCCTCTCTCTCTCTAACCTGTTCTGGAAGCAGGTTTCCTTTGGCATCATAAATAATTCCCCACCCCAGTCCTTGGGTTCCTTATTCTCAGTGTGCCATTCCTCAGAGTCCAGAGTCTGTTTGGAGAAAATATGCATGCAAACCACAGGTGCAAATGGTTTTCTTCTCCTTTC
This sequence comes from Etheostoma cragini, assembly GCF_013103735.1. Taxonomy (NCBI): domain Eukaryota; kingdom Metazoa; phylum Chordata; class Actinopteri; order Perciformes; family Percidae; genus Etheostoma; species Etheostoma cragini. Next base: position 7,891,290 of record NC_048417.1, read on the forward strand.
AGTTCTACACACGGTTCACCATCCTAAGAGAGAAGTAAACACTTCGGGAATGCATAAAAGAATCTGTTCTGTCTTTTTGGTGTTTTTTGTGTTGCAGCTGCTTTCCACCCACAAAGTCAGGGGATTTATCTGAATCGCATAGCTGTGCTAGTTTTAATGATGCAGCTACTGTCAGAGTTTTTCCTCTGTTAAGATGTGAGGTAGAAGAAAAGTGAGAGGAAAACGGAAATCAAGTGTTTGGCCTAACGAGGGACAAAGCATAGGGTTTGAGTGTTGAGGACTTTCTCACAAAGCTTCTTTAAGAAGTTTCAGGATTAGAGATGAGGAGCCTGTTTTGTACATTGGTTGATTGATTTGACTACTGTGATCTCAGAGTTGTGGTCCAATTTGTATCCAGTATCGAATTTGTTACTGAATCCAACTTCTTTCAAATACTGCACTGGTATCTACTTAAATTATTTAGATTAGCATTCAATTATGTTTTTGATAACAAACTAAGGTTCAAATCTATTAAAACCTTTTACAACTTTTGTTGGCTGAGAAGGCAGATGAACGAGAGAAAGCTTTTAATGACAACCTCAGGGGTTAAATTGGGTTCTCCGGCTCTCCCTAGGGGGGTCTGGGGATATGCACCCCCTCCCCAGGAAGATTTTTTGAAAACTAAACAATTAAAATTTGGTCTTACATGATATATCCAAATTTGCAAGGTTAGCATTTACATGACTGTTAATCAGTCACCACTTGATGATTGCACATTGTATAACCTTGTTATGATATAAGAAGTAACTCATACAATATACTAAACTTAATTTTAATGTCCAACATGAAGAGACAGTGCAGCAGATGACAGTAGCAACAGCTGTTATTCCCGCATGTGAATGAACCGTAAGCACTTCCACAACCTTTTCCTAAACCCAACCGTCTCAGCCCAATTCAATCACTGGATAACCCCATTGATGTACACAACCTGTAGCTACAACTTGTGAGCAGCAGGACACATGAAATTAAATGTTAAATATGTAATAAGTGACAGACATGAAAAAAGAAGATCCCACTTTATGAACACTTATATTTTCATTAAATCCAATGCTTGATCCAAACACTAGAGATCCTGACCCAGAACTTGCCTACTCACTGACCAACTGATCACTTTCAATACACATTTTTTAGTTTTGCATTAAAAAAGCTTTATCGAAATGGCAAAGTTTAATGAAACTTTCTCAATTGTGCAAAAAGTTTTTACGTTGCATGAGTTTTTTTCCCCTTTGGTGAAAAACAGTTTTTGCGCTAATTAGGATAGGAAAAGGCCTTTGCCCAATAAATTCTAAGATTTACCTCACATTACCAATCAGCTGTTTCCGCTTTTTGCGTGTTCTTGGATATCCCCATAACATGTCTCTGTTTCCAGACAGCATTAAACATTGTCCTTACTAACTGAAGAGAAAAAACAATTAAAACCTGGCCAACTGAAACCAAATTCCCGAAGACCTCTATCCATTTTTTATACTAGTTATTGTTTAATAAAGAAAAATAAATGCAAAGGAAGGATTTATTTTCCTCCAATTAGTGTTAGGATTAGACTACTTCAAACATGTTGGTGGCCCTGTGTTTAATTGATGTTAAACTTTTGTCAAACTTAGTTTATTTTTCATTCTTGTGCAATTCATGACTGCACCTGAGTGTGTCATTATGTAAATTTGTGCTTAAGAAAATGCTGTTTGAATGTAAGGCAAAATGTGGGCATACATGCAGTCACTCAGTCAAACCAACTCTGTTTGCTGTTTTAGCTGATTGGGAGTTAAGCACACAGAGGCAGTATAAGCTAAACCATTTATTGCTTTGAAAAATAACCTGTCTATGACAAATTTGTTGTGCGATACACTTCAGCTTTCTCACAAAAAGGACTCATCAATTGGACACTACAGTGTATCTCATGTTCTCCATGTTTGTGTCAAGTGCTGTAAAATGAATCCAGGGCTTTTTCTGTCAGCTTGGCAAGACTGGCGCAGCCATTTGGCTTCTGCACAATTTGGATGTGTGGATCAATATTCAGCTCGATAAGTATAATGTTGGTCTGAAGCTGAGGTCCCTGCTGCCATCTGCCTGCCCTGCAGACAATTCAATCCCCCGCCGCTATGCACTTCTCTCTGCACCAACACAACAAACTGTAATTGGAACGCCCAAGTTCACTTACAGACACGCATGCAAACAGCATCTCCCACAAACAAGTACTCAAGGACACAGAAAAAGAGAAGTGGAAAGACCTAAAGCACTCATGGATTAAATGTTCCATCACACTCACATAAACAGATACCCAGTTGTGTAACCACATTTACTACAGTAGCAGACTAATCAAGAGCCCCAGGGCCACATGAAAACCTTTCCCCACAGCAACCACCTGGTCCATGGGAGCAAATTGCACGCAAACAAGTTGCACTCGCAGACAAAGCAGGATCAAAAGGAACATTCAATATGCTGCAGGTCTTTTGTATGTCCTCTCTCTGCTGGAATTCAGATAGAATGCGGGTTTAAGGCACTTCCGCATTTGCAGCACCTCGCCAAATCGGTTGCGTTGTTTTGGTTGCGTTGTCCATGAATATTTACAGTCTATGAGCAGTGTCACTCCCCGATGTAAGTCAAGTTCAAATTGGAGTTGCGCCTGCGTCACTTTACAACAAGTAGGATACAAGATGCTGAGGAGAGACTTCTGTAATGTCAATACAATAAAAATGGACCTACCTAATGACGTTTGTTCACTGCTGGCTACAAGTTAGCAATCAAACACAACAAGGTTGTCACTTGAATGCCGTTTTGAGCTAACATTAGCAATTAAACAATCATAGATAGCTAAAACGTTTTTGAAATGATTCCTATCTTCTGCTATTGTTTGTTATGAGAGAAGTTTATTATTTCATTGATTTCACAAATTTCAATATGACATCTTATGCCATAAACTGTTTAAATCTGAGCATGCGCGACTCAAGTCCGTACTTGACTTACATCGGGGAGTGATAGGCGCTATGCAGTTTTGCCATTTCTTTGCTGTTTTCTCGCTTTTTGCTCGCAGGTTGCTCCCCCCTACAGCTTCGGAATAGATATTTGGCAGCTTCTATGTTTACTTGTGTCTGACTCCTCGCTCGGTTAGTCAGCCTTTTCCTCTTTCTCTGTTCCTCCGACAATGCTTTCCTAGCTTTCTGCTTCTTTTTTGCCGGCTCAGCCATGACGATAATGTGAAAAACTCGGAAAAACTCCATTGCTATCTTGTTCTTATAGCTAGCGGGTTCCTGTATGTGCAGTGCTATGAAGCAATTTGATACATCGCGAGACCTGTTATCACACAATACTTCCTGATGCCAGCCCAAAGTTGCAAGTGGAGTTTTTCCGCTCACAGGCGCTAGGGGGAAGTGATACGACCACCATTCAACCCAAAAAAGTCACATAACCATTTCAATGACTCAAAAGCTGTTCAGTTGAGGTCAATTAAGCTAAAAAACGGCATAGTTCCCCTTTAATTAAGATAATATATAATAATGATCTTTGTATTGTACCACCAAAAACACAAAATTGTGAACATTGTCCATCATTAACATTCAGTATTTCACCCAGCCCTGGTAAAACACAGTCTGCAGGTATAAGGTTAGGACTAATACATTTAAATAGCGTAGTTGGCTCTCCATCGTTTCTCTAAGTCAGCTGGTCAGCCTTGCAGTTTGTAGTGTTCAAACTAACGCTGATGTCTTTGGAGCCTTGGGCTTCTTTTAATAGAGGTGCCACTTCATTATGAAAGAAGCTTGAGTATAGTGAGAAATCAGATAGAATCACATACCTGTGTCTGAATAGGTCTGAAATGGTTTTGAAATTCGAAAATGCATGTATTATATAACCATTACCATACCATATCCATGGAGGTGTGGATGTGTAGGTGCATGTACACAAACATCAGGCCTGTCCACATTATCATTAGCAATTAGCAATTAGCTGTTATTCCCTCTGTGGTCTTTCACATTCAGTCCTCGTTTACATCTCAGCTTTAACCTTTTAGCTATTTGTCACCACTCATGCAATAACACAAGTGACCTTTTCTCTAACCTTGGGAGGTTTCTGAGAACAGGCAGTGCGGGGTCAGAGGTCAGGACATATATAAACAGGTGTCAAGTGCTATGATGGAAAGCCAAAGACATATGAAACTGGACTGAAAACCCGGCCTGTAAGAGACATAAGATAACAGAGCAGAATATCAAGGGTAATGGATGACTTTAACTGTTGATGTGATGCCATGGTTTCAGGTTGTGCAAGTTGAAACCGTCTCGTCTGTAAGATACTACCTTTTAGGAAGCAGTATGCGTGTCTTGTGTGTACTGCAGTGCCATGTGCGACAGCCTCTTGGATTTGTTATATTATTTAACCAGTGTAATTGCTATTCTCTCCCTCTCTCTCTCTCTCTCTCTCTCTCTCTCTCTCTCTCTCTCTCTCTCTCTCTCTCTCTCTCTCTCTCTCTCTCTCTCTCTGTCCTTTAAGTCCAGTTGAGACAGAGGGATTTACATTAGTGATTCTGTGATATATACTGTACATGGAATTGACATGACTTGACCTGACTTAACTTTTTAGTTTAGGATGTAAACAATGTAATGTGTCCTGGGTTCCAAACATTCCATTCATTGTATGCATAAACAAGGTCACTGATAGTTGGAGCACTTCCAAAGCTTGGATGTGCATGGAATGAGTTAAATCATCAGTATAAATGCTCTTAAAGTCAAGGGTGCAAGCCTTTGGACTAGGAGAGTCCAGTATGAACAGCGGGAATGACTACATCAAGCAAAAACAACAACCATGTGGGCATCAGTAGAGATTTGTTTTCGGGGGTGGGGAGCCTTTTATTTTTTGTGTAATGGTAATATCTTTAATTACATTCCGGGTCCTATATTACAATTTGAATACAGCCTTACCTTTTTGAATTGCCATCGGCTTTTTTTTATAACACACTGTCTGTTCTCACTTCGACTGCCTCGGACGTAATGCTTCTCTCTTTGTTTTGTTGTGTTTGTTTTAGTCTAGATTTGTCCTGAGGCTGTGAATTTTAAAGATTCCAGTGTTACGGGAGTGTTGTTGTTCCACCTTGGGCTTTTAATAGTTTGAGTGGAGGCCATTGTTTTTCAGATATGTTGACAGGATGTGATTGCCTTTTTCTATATTCTGATCAGTGCTGGATAATGGCTTATCTCTTCCCTGCATGCATTGTTTGTCATGTGCAATTTACTGATTCAAAACTTTTTTGTCACATTCCAAGTGAAGTTTCTACAGAGGATTTACATTTTTCAACTCTTTGAGGGGCAAGTTATCAGCCATGGTGGCTTCTCAAAGCTATACCAAGCTGTAATTGTTTGTGTTGGTCAGCAGGCAAAAACGTGGCCGCACATAATGCACAAATAATGCTTGGTAATTTAAAAACTGTGTGGTTTATCTGGCAGACTCATTGTTTATCCCCATTACTGCCCCGTAGTTAAGTAGCCAACTTCAAAAAATCAATGTTGACTTTTGCTTTCACACAGTACAAGGACAGCTGTGACTTGGGTGAAAATCCTGTGTTTGTTTGACTCATCCAGTCACCCTGACACCTCCCTACACAAACTTTGTTGATCTTTATACTACATCGCAATATAAGTCAGTGGAGACTAAATGGCATCAAATAACATGTGAAAAAAAAAGAAAAGTGTTGAGATAGAAAGTATCTTTTCTGTTTGTCATGCGTGTGTTTGTGTGTGTTTGTGTGTGTGTGTGTGTGTGTGTGTGTGGCTGGGAGAGAATAAAACTATAGGTTGCAGAGTAAGCAGTTTATGAGAAGTCTTCCTCCTCACTTGTTGCAGTGGATAAAGCCTGATCCCACACTGACACTGGAGATTATGGGAGTTTTTCTGTTTGAGCCGACACTTCCCGCTGCTCAGCCCTAAATTCCCAGCTTAGCTCCATAGAAAATCCCCTTAACTGCATTTGTCTACCTGTCTTTGTGACAGTTCAGAGTCTCAGCATTGAGCTGGAGAATCTGATAGAAGAACTTTGAACCGGATTTTAATTAATTTAAACAATTTTAAAATCAGTGAATTGTAATTAATGACGCAAAATGTCAAGTATTCTCTATTTGTTGTTGTTTTCTGTTTTATAGCACTGTAAGTTATTTTGAATTAATTCATTCAATTGTAATACATACTTGTAAATAATTAATATTTCAGACATTTTATAACTGACTAATTGGCAAATAAGTTTGTTAAAAAAAGCATTTATCAATGATGAAATTAGCTGCAGCCATAAATACAATCATAGACATCTACTAAATGTTGTTTTCTATTCATGCTATTGATTAGCAGCATCCTGAAAAAAGCCCAGTTATTACACTGTATGTGTAAGCAGAAGTGATCAGTCTTACGTGACAATAATCAATCCGTTTTTGATTCATTTTTTCCATTCTGTTTGGAAGTGAAAGAAACGACAGCTATATCATGGTCGTTGACGCTGTAAGAGGGATGGCAGGTCTGAGCTGCTCTTTCAGGTTGCCGTAGAAACCAACCAGGACCATTTGTTCCAATTTGCTCTGTGGCTTCAAGATCAAAAAGCTTGGAATTTCTCTGCATATTAGTATCCGCATTGGCTTCAAGCTCCTCATTTACATCTATATTGTTGTTTACAGTTGAACATATTTGGGCTGTGCTTTCTGCGCAATACGGGGCTTCTCATGATATATGAGGTTTAGGGTTCAATGTGTTTGAACATTATTGAACTTTGTGGTTTGTTATTGTCCAGTTAGGCCTTCAATGGATGTAAAGGCATCTCGCAGGTCCCTCTTTTTGTCCAGCCCCCAACCGCATGAAGTCTCCCTTTAAATGCCATTCCTGCTCCGCCTCCTCCGCTCCATTGAAAAGTTGGCGGTTTGTTTACTAGAGCGCCAGCACTTCTTTGTGGCTCTGCACCCTGCTTATTAGAGGGAGGTGAACAGCTAGTGAAAGACTCACCCCTCCCCCTCCTCTCTCTCTCTCTCTCTCTCTCTCTCTCTCTCTCTCCCTTCTTCCAGAATCAGTTTGAAAAGGACAGACAGCCTTCTCTGCCCCCCTCCCCACACCCCAGTGATGCTTAGCTGGTGAGTACACTTTCATCAAAACTTTTCATGCCACTTTCATACATTTCTTTGATTAGTTTCTGCTTTTACCTGAATTTTCTGAATTGTATTTGTTACGGATTTCTTTTTTTTTTCTTGTGTGTTCGATTTTGCTGGCAAACACCTCTAACAAACTTCTCTCTGGCCTTGTGAATATTTGTATCATAAGGAACTGCTTTTCATCTTTTTCTTTCATTCTCACTTTCTTTAAAAGTCTCTTCCGTCCCCTAAAAATCTCTGTGGCGTCTGTAGTAAAGGTTTTATTGGTGAAAGGCCTTTTCTATTCTGAGCAGAGTAATTTGAAAAGCAGTGCAGTATGGCAGTGGGGGCGGAAGAGAGGAGGATAAGCCGTAGAGATTGGGGAACGGGTGGAAGGACGTCATACAGGCTGCTAATGGACAAGTGTTTCTTTTCTCTCTCCCTCTCTCTCTCTTCCTCTCTCCCTCTCTCTCTGTGTAAATGTGAATCACTCCGGTGTAGACAACCTTGAGCCTAATTAGCACAGTATGCCAGTGAAATCATTGTTCAGATGAGATGTGACACAAGTGCACAATCACCTTGTGACATCACCTCCAATTCTATTAGTTTGATTACAACAACAGTAAGACAATGCTCTCATTATGAAATCCCTCAACACCCAAGGCTCATTGTTTTTTTTGTTGTTTTTTTTTACAGTTGTTTCAAGCTATTTTATTAGATAGCACACAGGGAGGAATTGTGGAGGAGAGGTGAGTGAGTTGACATGCAACAAAGCTCCCCAACTGGATGCAGTTACATAGTCAGCATCTTAAACCCCTTGGTCATCAGAAAACACCTTTGTCTTTTCTTTTTTAACCAAGTTTACCTAAAAATACCTGAAGTTTTGTCTGGATAGAATGTCCTAGAAGTTTATCTACTCTAGAAGTCGTTGCATTTCCTACCCCAAGAGGACTTGTTAAGATGTGTAAGGTTCTCTCTTGATAGGGACAACGCAAAAAGTGCTTCCATTCACAGAAAATGAAGTGGAACTTTCGTTGGTGGCAAGCATTGAGAATTCCCGCACATAACGTCACAAGCGCGTCTTGTCAGAGTAACAATGCTAGTGCATGCTAAATTCAGCAAAGGCACAGAAAACTAAAAACAAATATGAACCAAACATCCTTGTAGATACTGTAATTGTTTAATCTAAATGCTGTAGATCTATGTTGAGCTCAGGTTGGTAATCACAGTATTCAAGCTCTGCTTTGCTGCCATTGAAATCACATAATTAAGACGTGTAGATAAATAGATCATACACATTCTGTTATCTTCATTCAGGCATAATTAGAGATTTTATGAATAAACATGAACGTGAGAATACTAAGCAAGCATATTGCCTGAAGCTGTGTCGTTATCTGTTGTTGTCCAAAACAATTTACTGTAAGCTGATCACTGGAAAAAATTATTAAAAAGTAAAATGTGTCATTCTTGCAGCGTAAATTGCAGCAGATTTATTTTCAAAAACAAATAGCGTGTGTATAGATACAAAAATCCCAAACTCCGCAAACAATATTATTATAATTATCAATAGCCTTTTGAATTAGTGGCTACAAATGACGGTTGTCATCGGCTAACAGTTATCAGATGTATTGGTGACAATAAGAGAACCAAATTTATCAAAGCTTTAGAATTGTCTTGATGGTTCATCACCTGATCCTGGCCTTGCATCAACACAGATCCTGTTCTTTCTGGGATGAGACTGAGATATAACATTAATTTAAAAAACCTTTATTGGCAAAAACAAAAACCTTTAAGAAGAGCACAGGCCAAATCATCATGAAAAGCACAGACCACTTCTGCTCCAAACGTATCCTCTTCTCACTCTCTGTATTTAATATCCATAAAGGCCAGCCCTGGCATTATGTTCTGTTGTTTTACTCCCCTTGCTCAGCACTCGACTCCTTCTCACTTACTCTACTCGATTCAATTTGTGGCCTTAATGTCTTTCCTAATATGTGTCATTGGAGCAGAGCAGCGATGCTCCCTCTCTGGTTGCTTTGAGGAAGATCCTCAGTGTTTGTCTTGGTATTCTCTGCTCCTCTGGGAGGAGCTCAGGGGCTCCAGTCATGGTTGGTATGTTGTCTTCTCTTGCTCCGTTGATGTTTGCTGATATTTAGTTCAGGATGCCACTAAACCGGAAGAAAACAAGCTCCTTTCAGGCCAATAAGAGAGAAAAGGGTTGGACTGAGGAAGGGAGAGACCTAGAAAACAAGAGGACTCATCTCTGGATGGGGGTTCTCTTTAAAGCTTTCTGTTTGTGGCCCCTAGGGTCGAATTAAGGGAGTGTCATTATCCCTGGCAAATTACCACGCTGCCTTTGTGGTCCAGCCATGGTACATTAGGGTGCCTTAAAACGTGGCAGAGCCGTGGCCATTCAGCTCACAAAAAGAGGGGCCGCTGGCAGATCCTTGGCCTGGCTCACAGAGGAGGCATTCACACCACTTTGGGGGGGGGGTGGTGACATTGGTGATGGAGAGGGTCTCCTGAGATGAGTTAAAATTGCTCGGGCCAAGGCCAATGTTTCATAGTCTTAAACGCATGCCAGCCGATGATGTCATCGCTTGGCTTAAATTAGAGTTTGATCCGCCGTGGAAATTTCCGATCTGATAAGGAGACTCATGAATGTGGTTTCCATGCCAGTTCTGTCAGACCTGCATGTATTCATCTTTTACCCATACCAGGACTTGGATCCAGTCTTTTAGTGGACTAATTGCTAATTAGCCGCGTAGCAACAAATCACCAGCTCGCTACAAATTAGCTTGTTTTTCCTTGAACTTACGTCTCCTCCTTTTGAATAAACTACAGATCAGATCTCTGTCTCACTTTACTCAGGGAACAGTCACGCGTGAATATCATGTGCAAGTGTGCACAGTTTCTTACCTGTTATCAATCATTTAGTCAATCAATAGAAAATGAATCCATCACAATTTTAAAAACTGATCAATTGTCACTGTAAAGAAAAACTTTCTCAAATGTTAAGATTTGTTGTTTTACAATACTTAGATTTCCAATATCTTTGGGTTCAAGATGTTTAAAAAAAATTTGCACTTGGCCAATTTTACATGTTTCTAAAAATAAATCTTATAAATTAAATTGAAATTGACCCTATGATGTGCCAATTAGCCCTTAAATTGACCTGATGTTGTTAAAAACTAAATGTAAAGGCTTAAGGACTAATAGTTGACTATTTATTTTGTATATTTACAGGAATTCCAGTTGACTGGAGAACTAGACAATTATATAAACCACAGGCAGCTGGGAAGCAGGAGGTAGAGCAGGTTGTCCACTAATCACAGGGTTCAACTACTGTGGGCAGGACACTAATCCCTCACATTGCTACTGATAGTCAGGCCATCACTGGTAGCTCACTACTGAGTGAGTGAATTAGAGTCAAATTGTAAAGCGCTGTAAATATAAATGCTCTCCATCTATCGACAAGATCAAATACAGAATTTTCATTCTGTATTTTATGTCAGGCAGAACTCTTCAGTCTGTGCAACACATTGGGCTTTACAATTTGACTTCCCATGTTGTATAAAATAAAACAATGTGTGAAAAACTAGATGCTCATGTCTGAAAATGTTCTCAAATGCCTGCTTGCTTCATTTCTCAATTAGCAGGCTGCTTCAAAACATACTGAAAACACTGGTCTTGCTTTAAAATGTAAAGTATTGATCAGGTGCATAGTCCATGGAAGAAGAAAGAACTGGGGATGCATTGTTTGACATGGTCAATGCTTTAATGTTTTGGGATGATTGGAGGAGCTCTGGTGTCTTTTATCACTCCACCAGTGAGATGAAGAGTTTCCAGAAGGTTTCACGAGCTGATCCGAGAATGGAATGCAGACACTTTGAGTCTTTGTCAAGGATTTCAGCTGTTGCAGAGTGCTTGCAACACATACATGTCTGTGAATATGGATCCGCTACAAGCTTAGGTGGAAGTTTAGTCTTCAAACATCAGCAGGAAACACTGATTCAATACAGAGTTGATCCTCTGGGCCTGAAACGGTTGAATCGAGTTTCCACCAAACGCCCATATATTCAGAGTGCACCCTGAGCTGTAATGTCAAAGTCTTCAAAGAAAACTAAATAACCGGGCTGCTGAAGGCACTGTAAAACTCCTTGTGTGTGAAATGTTTGTTCTTGGCACCTTGCCTTTATTTATCATCTAATCAACTGGAGGTTTTACCTCTGTGATTGATGTCTCCATTTAACTTTATTTTTCATGACAGGTGGGAGATTTTTATTATTTTCCAACATCGTTTCCCAGTTTTATGAACTCAATCCCTTTGCTGAAGTAGATGAAGGAAGGGAGGAGTCTTTTGTCCAAGGGCCGTGGTGGAAACCCTGAGCCTGTAAATCCTGCACTGATCTTAGGATCATTAAGCTGTGAGCCCTGAGTCCTTTAGTTCTTTATCACCCGGCCTGGATCCCAGTCCATAATGCAGGCTAACTGGCTAATGATTAGCTGTCTGCTGCAGCTGCCACCACTGCCTGTCTGAATGGGCGAAGGCTATGAAAACATAAAAATCTGGCATCAATGGCCAACTTTCTTTTTTCATTTTGTCTGACTTACTGTCTCGATATCTTTAACTTTTTTGAAGTTATCGAGTTTATCTGTAAAGTTCAGTGTGTAGATTGTGAATTGAATATGATTGTGCTGCAATGTAGATTCAAACTACTGTTGATTTACGTTACGTGTTTTAGTCACTCGTGGCCCTGGCAAATTGTAAAGCTTGTTGATGATAGACATGGGAGATGTTTATCTACACCTCTTAGCGCTGGTGCTGAACAGATTCCCATGTCTCTAAACAGTCTCTAGGTTTATGGAGCTGAGAGGAAGATGATTGGGTTCTCTGACAAAATAAAGAGTTAGAGGCAGTGTTGATAACGATCAACCTGTTCTTTCTTGATTACTTGGGGTTATTGTGGAATTATGCAGGCATGTGAATGTGATACTTCCCAGGCTTTAAAGAAAAGATAAAAATATCAAAGATCATAGTGTCTCTACTAACAAAGCTAACTTTGAATTGACTAGTTGTGAAGAGTATAAGGCACGCTTTGTGAGGACAAACAGTACAGATCAGGCTAGCTTGAAATCTCATCCAGCAAAGGAACTGATCTGCAGTTCAGCTCAGGATCGTAGCACCACGGCATCACTAGGTTTGCCTTGTCTTAAGGAGACTGTTAAGCAATCATTAAGAACCAAATGTATTGCATTTACATTATTGTTTGGGACAGAACTTTGATATTGGACAATTATCATCACATTCACTCTCAGTTCATACTGAACATTTAATGACAGCATTTATTTACACATTATTTATTTGTACAATATGGCCATAAATGTATGGTTAAAGTAAGCACATACTTGGTGGGGGAAGGATCACTTTAAATTAAAAAGACCAGCATCCCAATCCACCACACTCGTATCTATTTCTCACTATTTTATGTATATATATATATATATATATATATATATATATATATATATATATATATATATATATATATATATATATATATATATATATATATATATATATATATATATATATATAGACATAGATAGTCATCTCAGGAACTTTGCACCTCGCTCCCCCCCTTTCTTTTGCACTACTTATATTTTATTCCATATTATATTCCTCTTACATATCTTGTTGACACTGGAAAAGGGGTTGCTTCAATCTTGTTGCACAGGCATTGCACATGTGTATAATGACAACAAAGGCATTCTATTCTAGTACAGATACACTTTTTCCTTGCATCTGCACTAAATGTTGGCAATCAACAGAAGGGATGGTGGGGAGAAGGGATTCATAGGGATGGTGGGCTGCTTTGTACGATTCCAAAATGTGTCTTGTGTTACTGAAAAGAAGATTACTGAGCCTGAAAGTTGCTGTATTGTTGTGCTGTCAACAATACTCGCTTCAGAGATATCTACAAGAAAACACAACCGTCCAAGCTGATCAATCACAGTTCTTTTGGTCTACACATGGTGTTCCTATAGCTGTTGTATGTATGGAGCATGTAACCCCATAACACACAAGTATAAATCCAGTTTCAATGTGTTGACATCTCTATAATCTTATTAGAAACTCTTGATTTATTTTGGGGTAAACCAGCCTCCCTGAATATGACTAAATGGCAGAATTTAACTGTCAGATTTAGATCTCGATGGGAAAACCACATTTACTCTCCGCAGCCGGTAGGTTGTGGGTTCCTGGCTGTAAACTTGCTGTTTGCTGCTTAATCATTCAGTAAGGATTAGTGGCACTGTGTGTTTTCTAATTATAGACCTGGACTGTGCACTCTACTCCTCTGTGGGGTCGAATCTAGCCCACCAGGCCCTCAGCCAGCTTACTCACAGCTACAATCAACTGCTACTTTCACACGTTCATTTCTGTGTCGTTAACTTGCCATCTTTTTTTTGTTGTTCTTTATTTTTCTTTTTACCACTCCATGGTCTCTTTTTTTATCTCTTGTTCTCCCTCTCTCTTGTTGCACTCACAACAAAGACTTTTCATTTGGATAAATTTAAACTCAATGAGGTAGCTGTCAAATAAATCACTTCCTGTATCAAGGAGGAAACAAGGAATCTCCCAATCTCTCCCCCCCCCCCCCCCCCCCCCCCCCCCCCCCCCCCCCCCACACACACACACACACACACACACACTATCAATCGGTTCCCTTTCACTTGCTTTCACATTTTATTATTCTTGGAGAACAATAGGTTTGATTAACCCCTCTGGGGATGCTTATTAACCATTTCCATTACAATGGTGTTGGAAGACACTTGCATTTAAAACGCTTGAGCAAAAAAAAAAAAAAAAACTTAGATCAAAGGAATATATGGCTCTGAGAGACAATAATAGAAAAATGCTGGTTACCAGTCTCAACTTAAGCATCCGGTTTAACAAAAGGTCACATATGTATCCTGCATTGTTGGTGTCAGCAATGTGTTTTTGATCATTTTGACGGATTTCTGTCCAGTCTATGATCGTGGACGCTTTAAACGGATGAATATGAATTGACAGATAGAAGTTTGAGTTTCTTTTCTCTCTGCTCTCTTCTCCTCTGATGCCCACTGACATTAAAATGTAAAACAATGGGGCTTGAATTATTTATTAATGAGTTTTTTTTTATGAGATCTTTTTGGGCTTCTATTGTTAAGCTGAATCTTCAAGGGACACCTATGAAATGATTCAATCCATTTTTAATCAAGGCACCTCATCAAGCAGGAGTTTGGATCAGATTAGTGGAAATATTTTGCCGTCATCTGACGAGCCTGTGATGTGGGACCACATGGAGGTTGTGAAGATTACTGTATGATCTCTGCATCATAACACATTTTACGACGTTAATAAATAATTTTGAGGTTATTTGAAAGGTTTTAAATAACATTTTGTGTTTTACGCTTGTTTGTTGTCATATTGATTGTCTAAATGTGTACACACTTTGGCACTGTTGGATGTCAGAATCCATTTGTTGCTGATTAGTTTATATCCGCCCGGATTTCAGTTTCTTTCAACTTTCTTTGTGTTGGAATTTTAAACTCCGGTAGATTTATGTGGACTTTGGTTAACTGCTTTTCAGATCTCTGTATCTGTCCAATCTGAGTCTTCTGTTGCACAAGTAAGACAACTTTTGAACGTGCACGTTTCACCAAAACAAGTTCGTTCCTGAGTCTAATTTGCAGCGACACCCTAGGTCTGTCACCTGTGTAGTGCCGCCCATGGCGATTGTGATTGGTTTAAAGAAATGCCAATTACCCATAGCACGTTTTTTTCCCATTCCGTAATGCTGTGTGGACTAGCCAGACCATCTTCTGCGGCGTTGGGGAGAAATGTCTGTTAAAGTGAGACTAGGTGCTGATAGACCCTTGTGGATATGGGCAGATGACAGAAATTACATTACATGATGTTTTGAATTTGAGCTTTACCCAAATTAGGATGATAAGATTGATATCAGTTTTATCTATCTATCTATATCAGGTTGTTTTTAGCTTTGTTTATACTTAGCTCAAAGACAGATTTAAACCTGGCATTACTATACTTTCTTCATCCTGATAAGCTATCTAGAGATCCAGATCTCCGTTCCATTAAATATTAAACAACACACAATTCAGCAAGTCAGCACACAGTTTAGAAGAGAGTGAGTGTTAGCAAATCACTGTTTGCTTTTAAATTATTGACAACAATGGACCCATATTCACTTCACAGCATTTACTGCAAACCTGCTTTTTTCTCATCCACACTTGACTTTGAATTGACTTGCTTTGTACGATGGAGTTCATTCAAGCTTCTTACCTAGTTTTCCATCTTTGAAAAAGTACATTTACTTTAACATATCAAAATGGGATTACAAGTAATTCTTGTTCTTGTTCACGATAACATTTTCTGTTAGTTGAAGGTTTGTTTACGTTATTAATTACTTTTAGGTTTGGGCTTGAGAAGGTTTTCTAATGTCCCCTCACAGTCACATTAAGGAGGATTAGTACTGCTCTCTGTGAATACTGAAGTTTAGAACACAAAAAAGACACACACAAAAACACAAAATAGCATATTAAACTAAACAGGCTGCTTATATAATAGATAAATTAGTTAATGGTTAGGCTGTTAATTAGACCTTTGAAAAACGTTCTTTTTGATGAGGTATTTTTAGCTGGAGAAATGCTCATGTTGTTCCCCAGAAGATCTGTTGGATGCCCAGATTCTGGCACATTATAAAACCATCCACACGCTTTGATGAAGATATCCATGCGGCAGCTTCCAATTTACAGCTGGGCTTGATCAAAAAGCTCATTTACTGACCTAATGAGGAAATGAACAAAAATTAAGAAATCATTTGGTTGTTGTATTTCATCAAGAGAAGAAGCTTCATTTCTCTTTTGTGTTGCGGGTGATTATATCACAATTACAACACAACACGGCCCCTACGAGAACTCCTTGTAGAATGATGAACATAGCGTTGAAGGCGTGTGTAGTATCAGGGCGGTAAACAATGCCACCAGTGATCAGACTTGTTTTAATTTTTATCACCAAATATCCTGGCATATTGCCTGGGTCACGCATCAAGAAGACTGTAACGAGAAATTGTGTTGTGAGACCACATAGCAATTAAAACAGGATACAAGATGTGTTTTTTTCTAATTACATCACAATGGATTTAATTATAGCTGCATGTTTTGCAAAGAAACAGTGTTGCAGATAGCTTCAGGCTTGATTGTATTTCTTTTGTTCATGACAGGATGTTCCCTTCACTCTCTGGACTGTAATCAGTGTTCGGAGAGACTCTACTGTATGATTTGGGAGCCAAACAGTGGCGCCATTTGGGATAAAAAGAGTTATATCGAGTTTATGAAATGGAACTAACGATCCGCTGCAGCCTTCACATCCACCTGTGTTTGATTCTAACACACAACTCTCTTAAAAGAACAGACATTATTTATATGTAATGATATTTTAAATGATACCTTAATGATGCTAACCACTGAGGAGCTTTGTTCAATGATCTCTCAGAGTGATAATTTAGAGCGCTCATACTTGTCAGTCCACAAAGTTGGGATGTTTTAAAAAAAAAATGTGCATAAAGGAAGTTTTTCTTTATTTTTTCTCAAAAGTTGAACCTCTGACAGATCAAAAGCATTGTACTCCCTGACAGCTTATAGTGCTCCCGCAATCTTTACTCCCCAACACTTCCTCTTCCTCCTTTGCTTTCAGTCTTTGTGAGAACAACAGGGTCTGACAGCCCCAAGCTGAACAGTGTGAAGTTTGTGAAATGGAAATGGCTTTGTGGTTTCTTCTAACTGTCTGACCACTTTATCTCTTATTGTGTGTGTGTGTGTGTGTGTGTGTGTGTGTGTGTGTGAGAGAGAGAGAGAGCGAGAGAGACATTATTTGGATGTAGCTACATGTGTCTAGATTGTGAGATGGACTGCATTTGTCTACAAATCACCACTGACAACTGGTGTTCAGATTTTGCTCTCCCGCCCTGTATGCAAATTACCAAGAATATCACTTCCAAAATGTCTCTCCACAAGCGGCAAAATGTCCCCCCAGGACAGTGCAGGGCATGAGCCATTGTTATAGTAGACAAACTGGTGCCTTGTTTTCCTAGAGGGCCCATTATTACCTGGATAGCCTTTAAGTTGCAGACACAAAAATGCCAGAATCAGTATTGCTAAAATATACAGAAGGATGTCCAATTAAAAAAAAATTGGAAGGATGGTGTTCATCCCGCTAGTAGAAATCAGTAGAATATAGGCCAATGTACATTAAAAGCTGACCTGGTGACTTAATTACATACTGTTTTTTTTGTTTTTTTGTCCCATAGGGGAACCCTTCGGCAGTCATGTTAGCACATAATATAATCTGAAAACTGCTGCCCTGGTTAAAAAAACAGATCTCAACTGGTATTCTGTCTTTAATGGAGTGTAATGGAAATGTCTAAGTTACCCCAAATTTTGGACCGGTAGTGTGTATATCAACTTTCCATATCACTCCTCCACTGCTTCTGTGTTCCAATATTAAAGTATCACTTTAATATTTGAAGCCCAGCTACAAGCTGTGTATTTAAATATAGTTTAATCATAGTTTGTGGACAAGCTGAGAATAAGGCTGGACATTGGAGAAGTGGATTATGCTGTAATAAGTAGATCCAGTATGAAGAAATGTGCACCGTAAGTTTTGACTCTTTGCCAGTGTTTGTTCACATGAAACACAGACCAGCCCCCAGCACAATTTGGCTGATTCAATTCTCAAAGTGTGTTGACTGCAGTCACTGTTGTATTTGTAATCGTCATTAGACCACATGAGATGAATTTTCATGTGATCAGGTACAAGATGTGTCTATGTGTCATGGGCCCTGTCAAATTCAGCAAAAAGTGCCTAACTGACAGGCACGCAAGATCCAAAGGGATGTTATGAATATATTTTTCCTAACTGAATGTTTCTCATGTGGGAGTATGACAACCTGTAATTCTGTCGCAAGCACGTCATTATGTCAAGGGCCATCACTGTGAGGACATTCATTTTCTCTAATGAAGATTATGTAAAATATCACATTATTATCAATGTGAAAGTTAAAGTCACGTTCAAAAGTTAAACATGGCCAGAACATGGCAGTTCCTGCCAAGTAGCATTGATTTTCATTTTATGTCTGAGCAGTTCCATATAAATGTGGAAGTTGTGTGTGTTTGTGTGTGACCTTGTGTCAGTAAAGATGTGTCCTTGAGTGAGAGACCAGAACTATGCTTGACAAAAGAACAACATAGTGTTTGGAATGGATGGGAGACGACCAGCCACAGGTTTAATTTAAAATTTACAGAAGAAGAAATAAGCTCACATGGCAATTAAACTGGAGTGGACAAAACCCAAGATGAACAAGTAAGGCATCCTTGAACACAAAGAACAAATTTATTTCAATAATATAAACAAAAAAATAAATAAAAATGATCTTTTCATTGATGTCACAGTGTGTTGAGCATTTAATGATCAAGCTCAATTCTTTTAGAAAAATCCACCAGGGTCATCTTTTTAAGTAGATAAGTTTAAAGTGATTTTCATTTGGATTGCATGCATCCAGCAGTAGTATGTGTTCTGCTGAGAAGACAGTGTTCACTGCAGTTTGCAGTATACAAGCTCCTCTTGTGACAAGCACAGCTCAGAAAAATGTTTCTGCTAATAGAAAGTGAAGAGAAACATGGAGGTGAAATGCAGATGAGCTGCTGATTATGCACCAGAACCCATCTAAGAAAGTACAGAAAATGGGTCAGATGTTTGTTATTATCATCATATCACAGATCAACCAATTAGTGTAAAGGTGACTGTTATGATTTGGGTCTTTTGTCTTGTCTTATTGATGTAGTCTGTTTTCCGGTCTTACTTTCTTAGCCTGGTTTTCTGTCTTGTCTTGTGATTGCTATTTTTGGTCTTGTCTTGGATATGTTCTGTTTCCTGTTTTACTGTGATCATCTTGTTCTCTGTGCTGTCTTGTTTAGTTTGACTTCCTGCCTTAATTTTCCCGCCCTTGTGATTGTCTGATGTTTTCCCACCTGTTTCCCAGCCCTTGTGTCACCTGCCTCTTGTTACCTCGTTACCCTCTTTATTTAGTCTTTGTGTTTCCCTTGGTTGTTGTCGGATCATTGTAGTGTTCTTTTGTGTCAGGTCTCCCTCGTGTTCCTTGCTGCTGTGTTTCCCGTGTCTCTGGATTTACTTACCTGCTGCTTACCTGTTTAAGACTTTTTTTTGTTCTGATTAAATTTGTACTCTTTCATACTGCTGCAGTCTCCTCACCTTACTGCACTTGGGTCTTAACCTCCGTAAACCTGACAATAAATACAAATTACCCGCACCAACCGCAACAGTGACAGTGTTTTCATTTTCCTGTTGCATCTGTTGCGATGGCATAGCAGAAACAATTGAGAGTCTGAGGGGATTTGTTAAGCAGCATCAAGCTGCTTCCCTCAGGCTGCTGCATCATCGGCAATTCATTTTTCTTTGGACAGCACAGAGACCTGAACACACATGCACACACATACTGTGCTGACCTCACAGAAAGCCACCCACTGCTGGTGATGACATACTCAGTGTCACATACCTGCTGTAGCATCTTATTTTTGAGTGTGTGATTGGAGGCTTTTGAAAACACTTGTTTGCCAGATTCTTGTTTAACTGCCAACAACTAAATTAATGCTTCCAATGAAATTCCTCACTTTGAATAAGAAAAGTGCTCTTGTTTATGTGCATTTGGCAGGTGAGCTTTTATTAAAGTTTTGCAGCCAATCCCCAAGCAGCACAATTGTAGCAGATGATGAATGCACACAGCAGAAATCCAATAAGATGGATTTGGTGGGAACAGCAGCTCTTGCTCGCTCACTCACTCACAGCATCTCTCTTCCTCTATGTCTCTTACTTCCTCAACCTCGCTCCATCACACATGTCCAGCCGCTCATCCACCAGCAGGGTTCCAAATCAGTCTTTTGTTCGTGGCAGATCAATGCTCTGTAATCAACAGTAGAGGCACATTGCTGGTCTTTAATGGGTGCTTCCTAGCTGGCCTGCCTGTCTTACTGAGACTGAAGTGGATTCACTGGAGCAGTCGGTGATCAACAGCGACAAACACATCAGCTGTCTGCTGTTGTCTCCATTGTACGGGACCGCTCAGTGCTGAAAGATTGCAGCCTGCTGGACGGAGCACTTTAAAGGCTTTGAGAAACAGCAACATGACTGCAATAAGCTTGCACATACTCACACAATGTTTGTATTGTAATCCAGTGTTGCTGCCTGACAGTGGGGTGGATTGTGCTGATTTTCTGTACATTTAAACATCTAATGTATTGTGTTAAAAGTTGGAAGTTGGAAAAATATAAAACCATGAATGACTTAATGATACCTCTGTTGCCCTTTAAGGTATTTGACTTGCACAAGTGGGTTTTACTACATGCATATAAAAGCTTAAGACATTTAACAGTAATAAGTCCACATACATTACAAATTAGAAAATAATACAGAACCAATATACAAAACCCTTCAAGCTGTAGTGTATAGGAAGCTCTGGTGCCAAGTAATGTGAGAGATTTGTTACTGTAAGCAGATGGATACTTTAGGTGACAAAAGGTGTGATACCTAATTTAGTTTTCTCCCTTGGACATGATATATCTCCGCCCAGGGGGTAAAACTGTATCTACAGGCAACAAAGGGTCTAAAGGATTTGCTTTGATTGCTTTCATATTGTTACTGGTAGGGGAGCACGCTTATGGCCAAAATGATAATCACGATTATGTTGATCAATATTGAGTTCACAATTAATTCTCACGATTATTTGTTGAATTTACCCAAAACAAATGTTATTGTCTATTTATAGCTGCTTTCAAATCCATATTGTGCTACATTCCTCTTATGTTGAAGTTTAAAGTTGTATGCCCGTTATCTACCGGATGAAATATCAATGGGGATTTCGGTACCTCATTACTGCGCCACTTAAATGTCAGCGCTGCTCTCTGATGCTCCGAAACAGACGTTAGAGGCAACAGAAATATTGCTGAATGTCACGCTAAAAACACTTATAACACGTTACACAGCAGGTAACGTTAACGTTAGCAACAGTAGTAACTGGATTACCAAGGCTAAAATGCTAAAAAACAGAACAATGTCAGAAGTGTGGACCGGCCCTGTCACCGCTGTGTCTCTGTTGCGGGGAGCCATGTGTGAGTGAATGGGGGCGGGGCTGCGTGGAGAGTAAGAGGAAAGATCCAAATACAGGCACCGCTTTACAAAAGAAATGGGTCATGTAACGCATGTAAAAAAAAACAAAGACAGAGCATTCTATTAATGGAATGATGCATTTAAAATATTGCTCGATCACGCAAATTTGATCGTGGGAAGCCAAATTCATGATCGTGATTTAAAATGTACGTTAATTTTGCAGCCCTAGTTACTGTAAAGTTAGATGTCATGTAAGAGGCAGAATAAAAACACTAAGATAACAAGCAAGCAGCCACACCTCATGCGTAATTATTATGATGACAAAATCACTACTTGGTCTTCCAATAAATAAACAATACTAAAACTTCCATTGTCTGCTGTTTTGTTTAACTGTTGCTGAGCTGAAATTTTCATCAAGTACTGCTTCCAGAGATGTGATCAGACACAGCAACAATCTTGGTGCACAATGTTCATGCAAATTGCTTTTTTTCGCATACACACTCAAAACAAATCAAAGCTGTTTCAAAATGTTTGAATTTATCTGCCAGTTGTTTTTCATTTGGCAAACTTCTCTTAAACAGGAAAACAGCTCACTCCGAAACAGCATGTGGAGAGCTTTACAAATGGTCTATGTTGTGTCTGGGGGACCGAAACCCTTAGCCCATTGCTGTCGTCCCGGCCGTGTTACTCATAACATAGACACAGCAGAGACACAAAGAGGTCTTTAAACACTATCCACAAGATTGTCATCAGGCTTTCTGTAATTGATCACTTTGACACAGTTCAGCAGTGTGTCATTTTTGTGAGAGGCCTTGAAAATGTGGCTCTTTTAGATGAACCGTCATCCCTGATAAAGTATTACTGTAGATCAACTTGAGATTGATGCTTAGAAAAGGATGCTGAATTCGTATCAGTGCGGTTGTAGCTTTGTGGTATTAAAAGCCGCTAATGTTTTATGCTTTTACACCATTCATTTTGTATTCTTCCTGTTGAAATGCTAATTTAAACATTTGCTACATCCCTCCTTGAAATTCAGACTCCTGTGTGAGAAGGCGGGCATTTGCATTGATCGGTCATGCACTCAGATCATGCCTTCTACCTCGTTCCCGTGGGGTGTCATGATGTCAATTAAACCTGAGGTCTGCTGTGCTTTAGTGGGCTGGCTCTGTGTAATGGGGTTCCATGCAAAGACACTATCCATAATAGAATTAATAATCAGACACACTTGTGAAAAGGGTTCAGTTAGCATCACCATCTCACTGTGAATTCTTACTGAGCTCTCTCGCCCTTGAAATAAAACATTAGAAGCGACACTGGACCAAACCCAAAGACTGGCTGTAAAACGTAGAGTTCATGGTGCATTTAATTCCAATGAGTTACAATTCTACTGGGCTTCCTAGTGATTAAAGCTGTGTGTTTCGATAGGTAAGGGGAAGCGCAGGGTTGTAGAGTTACACTTTAGATCTATCAGTGAGGAGAGGAAAGGACCTGACAAGGAACAGAAGCGTTTAGTAGTGCTCTTCTTTCTGCTCTGTGCCACAGAAATAGAACAGAGGGAAGATGAGCGATGCTGCTATGGAAGAGAGATATGTGCTTCTTCCAGGAACCTTTAAATATGGATGCAAAAACAAATAAATATGACATTTTCTTTACAACATTTTCTGTAACACCTGATGTCAGGTTTATTACGTCTGTCAAAGAGGTTACGTTTTTGGCTTGGTTTTATCTGTTTGTTGGTTTGTTGAAAAATCTTGCTTCGTAGTACAGACCGCAGGTCAACTGTAGCCCTTCAAACTCAAATTATTTGAGGTCAAATTAGTTTATGACTAAAATACCTATAATAGTTGTATTATATCAATTGATTCTGGTCCCATTTATCTTACTATTTATTAAAACAGACAAACTTTGTCCTGTAGACCAAAAATGATAGGTGAAAAATCTGTGATGTTGCCTTGCTGAGTACAAGACATATATTACAGATGTAAATCAATATTTAAAGATTAGACAAAAAACTATGAACATGACAAATATGTCTTTCCAGCAATGCTGGTGGTATGCTCATACTGTGTTTTATTTAATGGCAATATTTCAAAGATATTGTGATGTTTTCACAACCAACATGAGGTGTATAGATTGCGTTGACATTGTAGATATCCTGGGCAGTGAGCAGGCTGTGAACACAGCTACACTTCACAACTTGAGTTGTGGTTCCTCAAGGGGATGATGATACCTACAGAAGGTGTGTGTGTTTGTGTGTGTGTGCAAGTGTGTTTTTGTGTGTGTCTCTCTGTCTCCACGTCAGCGTTGTAGGTGTGTGTGACTGTGGGTGTTTGTGAAAGGGGTGGTCCTTAATGCCCTCCGCCCAGGGTGAGTGATCAGGGCAGTCTGTGGGATTGAATCTAACCAGGTCTGCCCAAACAGCGGGCTCTGCAGCAGGCTGAGGGCTCTTTTCATTGCCCCCCTGTCTGTCCCCGAGCATGGCAGCTGCTGATGGGATCATGGCTGTGGATCACTACTGTTAATAACACCCCACTCCCCTCCTTTCTCTAATTGGCAAGGGGTATTGCCTGCTTCTCACAAACACTCAGTACTTAATTGCTATGTCAGCACAGGTGAATGCCAATCACCTGTGATGATAGGGCAGGAAAGTGTTGCTTCTTGGGTTCCATCTTTTTTAATATTTTGCTTTATTCTAGCACTGAATTGACAAGTCACTTAACAATTTAAATTCTTTAGTTCCTTCTTCTCAAATTTGAGGATGTGCTGTTTCTGTTTAAAAAAAATACCAATAGGATATTTTTGTTTGTTGGACAAAACAAACAAACATGCCCTACTTGATGTTTGCTCAAGATGGGGGGATTGATTTTAGAAAATTGTCCCCAGCTGAACTACAATTGGAGTTTCCTGTTTTATATGTGACCTGCTGCTTAGGATGATCCTACAATCTCTAAAATGCTAATAGATTAGCCATAAGACAGCAATCTGCCAGGTCTAAGTGTCAGTAATCTTCTTTTGGACATTAAAAAAAACTTGTTTATTTTTTATATGCTGTGATAAAATGTCTGAAAAAATAATAAATGATAAACAAGTTGAATCTAAATTAAATCTTGTATTCTTTAAGCATTCCAAATACTCAACTAAATATCATCACATACACTATGGATATCCTGACAAGGCTGTGATGATTATTATTACAGCCATGCAAGCAGGATTAATACGCAAACACGCATTAGCAGCTGCACCTTGATAATAAGTTGGACAACAGTTTTGTGTGCTTCTGTATATGTGTTTGTGTTGCACACTGTACACACTGCCGCTCAGCGTGTGTCTCTGCAGCTTTGCTCATCATACGAAGTGATATGTTTTGATCCAGGCTCTCTTTGAAGTCGGATGTAATAAATTTGCTCATCAATTACACTGTCTGACTAGGCCTTCTGTGCGTGTTTTGTTTGGTGTCCACTCCAGTTAATTAGAACAGAGCGTGTCGTGCCGTCCTTCAGATAGCAGCTAATAAGTGCGAGCTGTCTGAATCGCTACTTCATAATGCCATGTTTGCTCTCTGAGTGCAAGGAAACAGCATGCAGAATGCAAAGGGTGATCCAGTGAGTGTTGACAATAATAAACAGGCAGTACTCCTGTACTCTGTGGGTCATCTGTGCATGGAGAGGGCGGCCTCACTGTGAGGTCCTAGGTGATACAAGTGAAGAGATTCTTATGCAACTATCTCATGATATCAGCTGTTATCAGCCCAGCCACCATCGCCTTGCCGTGTCTGTAACTCATCACACAGAGACATGTTTAGAGCATTTAGCAGACCAAGCTCGTAGCCAGCGTAGTGGAATGGGAGGCTTTTTATTTTTTTCAAAAAGTGGACCTTTTTGCAGTTTTTCCTTCATTTTGTATTTAATTATGATAATAATAATTCATTTTAATGTCCTTGTCCTCACAGATTTAAAACACAAAGTTAAGATTTGGTCTGGTTTAGAGCATTATTATTATTATTATTAATATTATTATTATTATTATTATTATTATTATTATTGATATTATAGCTTTTATTTAAATAAGGGACCTTTGGTAGTGAGGTGGTGGGGTTCTTTCGAATCACCCAACCCCCCCTCACACACACACACACACACACATACACACACACACACACACTCCCCACCCCCCTACAGGCCTACGGCCCAAACACCACACATTGAAAGATGTGAGAGCATGCCAGGTCCCAGGGGACGGCCAAGAGACCACCAGGGTCTATGAACGAGAGGTTTCAGGCACAATGAGCTTCAGTGTAATTGCTAGAGATTCCCTGATGTGGAATTTCAGGGCCAATGGCAATAAGCAATAATTGTTTTGGTCATTGTTTGTTGTGGTTTATATATTGTGGTTTAATATGATAACAGTTAACCTTACACTTGCAAAGATGTGAAGAGGATAATAAAGGCAAATATTTTGGAATGATCAATTTATTTTTCCACAACCAATACAATTTTATGTAAATCAATATTAGTTTACACACAAAAAGAGTTTCTCTTAAGAAACAGGCAGGCCATGCATGTAATTTGAAGTAATACTTCCAGTGTCCAGATTACCTGGACAGAATTATATTGACATTATATTATCCATCCCTGTTGGTGGACCACGCAACAAGTATGAAAATGGTCTCTGTGGTCCGTCAGGCTGCAACTATTATGATATGTGCAATGTTTATTTTCTTCATCAAAGAATTGGTATATCTATAAAGTATTATTCTGTAAGGACACAAGCCCACTGCAAGCTCAAAGTTGTCATCTTTCAAGAGCTAATTTGGTCTGAAAAACATTTTAAAAAACCCAAACGGATTTAGTCAATATTTAATAATCAGACAAAACCCGCCAATCACAAACTCACACTGAGGAGACTGAAAACTACACATTTTTGGCATTCATATTACTGATAAATTACTTAAAATGACAAATCAGTGATGGCTGATTAATTCAACTGATCAATTAATTGTTTCAGCACTTGTTGCTCAATGTGTGCCTTTAGGAAGTTTATTCAAGTTGAAAAGTTCAGACATTCTGTCCTGGAAAACGTACTAAATTTGAAAAGTACAGGCAGACTCTTCTCTTTTATTTCTTGCTTAAACAATAAAATATAGGTCACCTTTGCAGTCTGCAGTATAGACATCTAACAAGTTCTTATTTTTGAGCAAAGAACACAAGAAGCCTGGATAAAAGGATCACATTGTCTCTTCCAAATCCGCCTTTTCTTTGTGACTTTTGCCTCTCCAATTAACACCCTCCACTCAGAGCATCGGACGCACCTCTTTTGTGGCTGTGTCTTCCTAGAAATGTGTTGGACAGACCTTTTGTTTGAGTAGTTACTCATGTCCCTGCCTTTTTGTTCCCTAATAGCCCATCATCTGTTCACTGTCCCTCTGACACATTGCTCTAAAGGCACTAAAATAAAAGGCCACAAGGGAAAACTGGAAGTGCACAATAACTTATATCAGTATGCTTTGAATACTAAATGATAAATTGTGAAACTAAACTGATTAATCCGTAAAAAAATAGTTTCATTTTAGTAATTTAACAGATTATACCAGTAATTATCTACCTTTTAACCTTATGACCTTTAAAAATGAAGCACTACTTGTGATCCCTCCTTGCATGTTGCCAGTGACAGAGTACTCAAGTCCTGGACTTTGACTCGAGTCCCACTCAAGTCTCTGTTCTCTGGACTTGGGACTTGACTTGGACTTGCGGACTGATGACTTCTATTTGGACTTGAGGATATATAAAATCAGACATGAACATGCATGAAAAAGGACTCAGACGTTTAACACAGATTTCTGGCTCTTACTTTCACTACTCTCGTAACAAAGTAACTGATAGTGCTATATGCAACTGTAGTGCATGATTTGCGGGCTCCCTACTACATATTAACATTTGAAAAATGCAAAGAGATGTGCCCCGGATCGTGAAGTTGGCCTAGACTAGTTTTACATCCAATGCTGGAAAGATTACCGATAAATGTTGTTAAGAAAAAAGTCAGTAAATAAACTCCAATTGTTTGCAATTGTGACAGTGGAATTATTTTGGTTTAATGTTGACCCTCTTAAATAGTATGTGAGCTCTTTAAAGGTGCCATAGTGGAGAAATGGAGGCAGTCTTGGAATTCAACACAGACTCAACCTTGATGACTCGACTTGGACTCAAATACTGGGGACTCGAGACTCGACTCGGACTGGAACACAAGTAATGGTGACCTGACTCGGACTTGGACTTGAAAGTTGGTGACTCGACTACAATACTGCATGTTGCATATTGTTTGTCAATGAGATGTGAGTAGGTCCACTAAAGTGAAAGATCCTCAGAGAGATTCTTTCACTTGAATAATGTTTGGAGGCCAGAGGAGGTGTAATCGTTTTTTTCAAAAGAAACAAACGAAGATGAGACGCATGTCTGAATAATACTTAATTGTGTATGGCAGAGTTTGTCTTGTAACCCCTGGGAAAAGAAAGTTATTCTACAACAATGTTAATAATTGGTTCATTGATTGCCGTTAATCAATCCAGAATTCTAAACATTTCCCTGGTTTTAGCTTCCCAAATCGGTTTTATATCACTGTAAACTGAAAATCTTCATGTTTTGGATTGTTTTTAAGAAAATGTTTGATTCTTAACACGTTGTTTTGAAACTGCTTTTGGTTTTCTTGTGAAGCCCACTGCAAACTGCTCTCCAAAATGCATCTGAGCTCAAGCTGTATAGTGACTCTCTAATTTGAAACCGGTGGCCAAAATTGAACAGTCTCTTACTCCCCAAGCTTCTCTGAACTAGTTGGGTGATTTCAAATCAATACAGGCCCGGGGGCTCCCAGTTCACACAATGAAACCGTATCAGGTAGACACAGAGAGAAATGCAGTCGATAATATCACATTATGGTTTCTGTGTGAATGAAGGTGTGTGAGATTGTGGTAGACAGTGCCAAGTGAAATCATAATAGAGTTTCTGAGGGCCAGACAGAGTGTGTTATTACAGACTGGGGATGTGAAAAGATATATGGTTGGCTGTAACAGGTGTGTGCTTGAAGTGGGAGGCTGAAGTTTGTGTACAGTGGGTACGGAAAGTATTCAGACCCCTTTACATTTTTCACTCTTTGTTTCATTGCAGAAATTTTCCAAAATTCTAAAAATTTATTTTTTATTTCTCATTAATGTACCCTCAGCACTCCATCTTGACAAATGTATTATTATATCACATGGTCATACGTATTAAGACCCTTTGCTCAGTATTGAGTAGAAGCACCCTTTTGAGCTAGTACAGCCATGAGTCTTCTTGGGAATGATGCAACAAGTTTTTCACACCTGGATTTGGGGATTCTCTGTCATTCTTCCTTGCAGATCCTCTCCAGTTCTGTCAGGTTGGATGGTGAACGTAGGTGGACAGCAATTTTCAGATCTCTCCGGAGATGCTCAATTGAGTTTAGGTCAGGGCACTGGCTGGGCCAGTCAAGAATGGTCACAGAGTTGTTTCCGAAGCCATTCCTTTATTATTTTAGCTGTGTGCGTAGGGTCATTGTCTTGTTGGAAGGTGAACCTTCTGCCCAGTCTGAGGTCCTGAGCTGAGGATGAGGTCTTCTTCCAGGATATCTCTGTACTTGGCTGAATACTTTCCGTACACAATATATGTGTGCGTGGGAGCGTGGGTAACACACCAAATGCAGAGTCTGTTGATCATCAATCAAACCATATAATAATACTGCAGTCTGGTTTGCCATTTATTCACTACTAATAACCATCTCCTGCCGAAGCCCATCCCACTTCAATCAAAAAATGCCCCAATCACTCCTGGTCAAATCATACTCTTCTCCTGATTGTTACTGTTACTACAAGTGTCATATAATAATATAACCAGAGAACCACTTTTTACAAGAGACAGAGATTTGTTTGGTTATTTATTTAGTATGCTTCAGCTGAAGGTATACCAACAACTGGCCATTACAATCTTAAAATGATCAATGATAATTGATCATTTTAATTAGGGGCCTTTTGAGACTGGACATGCTGTATCTTTCTGAAAACTAACTGTTGTAATCAGAGCGGGTGTTGCATGATGGACTTTACCAATGGTTCCCAAACTGGGGGTTATTATGGGAGTTATAACAGGAGGGCATGGTTCTGCTGCACTGCCGAACATTGTGAAAGGACGACCAGTTAAATGTGAAGCAGACAATGAAGCTACACCGAATGCCACAACTACCAAAACAAAGACAAGAAAATATGTAGTCGTAGCCACGTTTCTTAGACTGGGTAAACCCAGCCCGATCTGCTGGCATATGGATTTCACCCTGCAGCTCAGGCTGGAAACCTGTATATTATTCTATCATGCTTTAGAATGCTGTTAGAAATTTGCAGGGACCTATCACAAACTGGCCTATCCACCTGGCGTGCTATCGGCGGGTTTAACTGGATGATGATAGAGAAGCGACCAAGCAGCATTCGGTTTTATTCAACATGGCGGCCATCCACACTGTTGCTGGTACGTCACCTGAATCGTTGGTCTGATTGGTTGAAGGACTATCCATTTGGGTACAGAGTAATTTGACCTATGCCCGTTGATCACGGCTCTTATGCAGTAGGAAATACAAAGCAGACTTTCCTGACTAATGTTCAATCTTAAAAGATTGAGTTTGGTCTTGGGATAGCCAGACTACACGTTTCCATCTAAGGAGCTTGATTTGACTGCCAATCTCTCATTCCAATAGTAACTGTTCCGTCTCATTGACTATCCCCCACAGCTGATTGCGGCCCATTGTGTGTTCTGTCTGTCCATCTGTCTCTGCCTAATTTCAATACTGGGCATTAATATCATTAATATTTATAAATTATGTGCTTTTAGCATCTCAGTTTTCAAATATAAAAGCACTTCGCCATTGTGCTAATGCAGAACAAAAGAAGCACAGATTTTCTTCTTACCAGCAAAATAATTGTCAATACGTTATTACTAGTTCTCAATAAAACATTTCATCAATTGACTCATGGTTCATTTTAGGGACTGATTTCTGTAGTTTGAGGAGGCCAATTTACTAAAAAACAGCTGTTAGCCTGCAGCTGCATTGTTAATGCTAACTTAATGTTAATAATCCTAATTAGAAAGAATTAATTATATAGTTTAAGGACATGCCTTGGTAAGCCAAGGGCATTAATTATTGATTCAATGGAACAAATGACAAATTAGTTTTTTTTTTACTTACTTTCCTTACTCAAGTAGAAGTACAGATACTTAAATGTTAAATGTTAAAAGTGTTAAAACATACTCAACACACTACATATTTTTTTATGCAAAGCTACCTGGACCACACATGTTACTTGAGTACAAGTTGAGGAACTTCAGTGGACATGGAAAAAAGGCTCTATACATGCCATTGGTTACATTATTAATGGATGTCTGCCGATAGGCCTAAAACATCACATGTTGAATATGATTAATGTGACTCCAGGTTAATATGATTCCTACTAAGATTTGAATTCAGTTGTGATTCTGTGAGAATTCACAGATCCAGTTTATCTTTTTGAATCTTCCCCTCAACATTTAAATGAATATACATGTATGGGTGTATGCTCAAATATGGCTTTTGGAAAGAAAATAAAGGATAAAATATGAACTACAAAACAGAAATTTATTAAGAAGTTCCCGTACTTTAAGAGTTATGCAGCACATTGGCCAGGAGTCATTCTTAATGCCTAAACATATCTCTCAGATAAGGTCGAGGATGATTGGGAATGTCATGCTGCTTGTCTGCTAAATCTCTGGGATCTCTATTTTCTTCATCTTCAATCATGTCGCTGTCCATACTATGTGCTAATGTTACCGCCCTTTGCTGTGAATGAATGCAGAATGCTGCCGAATATGTCGATCCAATTAGAGTGAACATGGTATTGATGACACGAAAAATAATAAATGCTGATTCTGGTTCCAACTTGGCCCTGGGTGTGTCTGTTAAAACGCCGACAGAGGCAACTTCTCTCTTTTGATGCTTTATTACTATAAAGCAATGTGCAACCTATAGCTAACAGGTGACACTTTTTTCTCTCTTTTTCTTCTCTCTCACTGTTTTCACCGTGTGGCGCGCGCACACCCGTTTGCGGCGTGAGACGTGTCTATGCTATTCTCCGACATGACAACCTTTTGTCCTAAACTAAAGCAACAAGCCAATTTTGTAAAATGTGAGGAGTAGAAAGTACCGATATTTGTGTTAAAATGTAAGGAGTAAAAGTAAAAAGTTGCCACAAAAAAATAGTCAAGTAAAGATATCAGAAAAAATCTACTTGAGTACAGTTACAAAGTATTTTTACTTTTTTACTTACCATTTCTGCATCTCAGTTGACAGTCCCACAGATATGTGAGTATATTAGATTCCTTCCCTCGGGCACCATAATGCCTTGATTCCGGC
>NC_048417.1:7923200-7953931 GCF_013103735.1 Etheostoma cragini
TGGCTGTTAAAGCGCCTGGTTCGTGCAGGCACTGTGCATGCTTTACCATGAAGAGCCAAAGGCCGGCGAGCCAAACTAGCTTGTCAGGGAAGGACCCATACCTGCCCGACACCGACTTGCTGACCGTCAATGAGGTGTCTGATGCGGACGCCGTACTGTGCGCTGGTCCCAGCCTGGACTCACAGTTGGAGCTGAGCACGGCGGCCTCGCTTGCGGAGGATTTACTCGAGCTGGACTACAAGGACGAGGACTACTCATATCAGAAGATGATGAGGATGAGTCTGAAATGTTCTTCTCCTCCGCCCAGACTGACAAGCCTGATGCTGCCCCCCGCATATTGTATCCTCTTCTTGGAAACAACGTCCGTTCAGCGGTAAGACCCCCAATTCAGGGAGCCACCTTCCTGGAGTGTGGTCCCGCTACGGCCGTGCTGAGGTGGTCCAGTTTGCCTCGAAAGACAGTGCACAATGTCCGCTGTTTTTCTCCATTCACGTTCCAGGCGTGCCTCTTGGCATGGACTTGCTCGCGCACGTGAGGCTGTTTGCTGTCCTGCACACGTTCCCTCCTCTGGCTTTGATACCCCCCACTCTGTCCAGGGTGAGAGAGCACCAGCGTAGGATGATTCTAATAGCTCCACACTGGCATGGGATGCACAGGCTGGCGGAGATATATCTACTCCTTTGCGGACAGCCGTGGCAACTCCCACTACTCAGGGACATGCTGTCCCAGGCGTGAGGGATAATCTTTCACCCACACCCAGAGCGCCTGGCGCTATGGGCTTGGCCCATGAGTGGTGCAATTCAAACACAGTCGGGCTCCCACAGAATGTGATTAACACTATTCAAAGTGCCAGGGCCTTTTCCACTAGATCCATGTTTGACTGTAAGTGGAGGGTGTTTGAGGAGTTGTGTCTCAGGGAGGGACATCTTTTCGGTGCCCTGTTGGCTCAATATTTTTATTCTTCCAGGAATTGATTGACAAACATAAAGCCTTCCCCCCCATAAAAGTGTACCTGGCTTCTATTGTAGCTTGTCATATGGGGTTTGAGGGTAAAACAGCCAGCAAACACCCTTTGGTTTACAGGTCTGCTCCCTGTTTCTAAGCCGTTGGCTCTCTCATGGGACCTTGCAGTGGTGTTGGATGGGCTTGCTAGCCCCCCTTTTGAATCACTGGAGCATCCTGAAGCATCTGTCTTTGAAGACAGTGCTGCTGCTGGCCTTGGTGTCTGCAAATGGGTTAGCAACATTAATGTTCTCTCTCAACCATCATGCACTCAGTTTGCCCCGGGGCGTGTCAGAGTCCTATTGAAACCCAATCCTGCCTTTGTGCCCAAGGTGGTTGGCTCATGCTCTTCCATTGACCTTTTGATGCTCTCTAACCCGCCTTTTTCTTCCTCAGAGGAATGGCGGTTGCATGCGCCAGTTCGTGCTCTGCACATTTACATGAACAGGACTACTGGTTTTTGACTGAGTGACCAGCTATTTAGGTTGTGGGCTAGCCCCCATAGAGTCAAGCCAATCAATCTAATTAAGGACATTTGTGCAGCGGCATGCTGGTCACCTTTCACTTTTGTTCGGTTGTATGGACTTGACTTCTCTACTCCATATGTGGCACATGCAGTGCTGAGCATGGGGCCTTCGCTGGAACAAAGCATTGCTACCTGAGTGCCGGTCGTTGCTGAGATAGCTTGTCTGGCAATACGGGAGTCTCCATATCCCATAGTTAGACATTGGAACAAAAGCTAGGAATGAGAACTTTAGGTTACTTGCGTATCCCCAGTTTTCAGAGTAGCATTAGTGAGATGTCTCGCCAGACAAGCAAGAAGAGGTGCTTATTTTGAATGGTGTCCACGTTGCAGCGTAAGCTATTTAAAGGGGGATGGACCCACCTGACGCAGACACTCAATCACCATCAATGAAAAAAAAAAAATTCTGGAAAATGTTGGTCCATAACTGTCTCCAGAGTGATGGAATAAAGAAATGAGGTAACAAAGTAAAATTGGAATAAGGAGTGGTAAAAGGAGAAGGTGGATACAGATGAGAGGGTTCTACAAATGGCACAAGGAGGATTGACACACCTGCCGAGAGGTTATGCTGCCCGTAGGAATGTGATGTGCTCTAACAATTGCAGGGACGTATGTTGAAAAGCATAAGTTAGAGCCCCCTGTCTGGCTGTCAGGATGAAACATCTTCTGACACCACAGTTTCAACTAAATGCACAAGGAGTAGGATCAATGTTTTTTTTCCACCTGTTTCTTCATCAGCCCAGATCACCCACTGTCTTCTGCCCTCAAACCCTCCTTTAGCTTTCCATTCTTAACTCCCCAAGCAACAGCTTTCTTTGCCACCTTAGAAACGACAGGTGAGTCGCTTGACTTACTGTAGCGGAATACACATACTGTACACGGATATACAGTACATATATATATATATATTTTTTTTTTTTTTTAACACATACTGCTTACATTTACATACTTGAACCATTTCATTCTCCTTAGCACACCACTTTCTTCTACTGTGTTGGATCAGCGGGCAGTCCGCCATCCAGTTCCGCCCAGAAGACTGTTGAAGTCTGTGCCGAAATACACTCAACCTGGTTCCCGCAGCACTGTTGCCATAGATACACATTGGCATTGAAAGGGACTGTGCTCAGGAAAGGTTGAGATGTACTGGCTGCAGTCTGGATAAAGAGTGGAAATGATTTTTTTAAGGAGAGCTTACCATGTTTATCTAGGTTGAGCCTTCCAAAATTATCTCAGCACCAAATCACTGTAGTCTTTTTTTTTTTTTAATTGTAAGCCACTTGGAGAAAAACACTGACTTTTGTACTGCTTTAGGTTGTTTAGAACAAGCAGCACCATGCTGAATAATCCTAGTGGGAAATTAATTCGTTATACCTTAACAGTAAATACATTGCCTCCAGCCTTTGAACATTTAGGTCAAATTATGTGTCTACTCTGAGATACTGCGTACATAGCCTGAGGTGACAGAGTATATGTACTCAAATATTGTGCTTCATTACAGTTTTAATTATCCCATGTGTTTGACATACAAAATCTTGTACAAAAAGCTTCAGTTACTAGTTATATTTCAGATTAAATATCATGTCATATCTTTCCATATCTTCCTTTTTTGCAAGTGCAAAAAAGCACTGTTTTAGCTGACTGAGTGGAATAAAACATGTTCTCTTTGTTTGAAAAAATGGCATAATTCTCTGAAACTGGCAATTATACAAAGTATATGTCTAAACTCAACTGAGAATTATGTTTTTGCTTAACCAGCCAAAAATATAGGCATAGCCTAGTTAAGCCTTAAATCCCACTAAAATCACAATTTAGTCCATGTAGTCAGAAATTATTAGTTATGCAATTAGAATGGAAACATGTGTATATGGAAATATCAGAAATGCTCCTTTTCATCATTATCAGCTGGAGGGGCATGTCTGTGTCTCATTAGCCCACCAAGTTACAACACATTTGTGCTGTAGCCTACATATGTCACAGGCAGACAGTGTGTTGTTAGCAGTAGTACTAAAGAGTGCGGACAACAGCAGCATTTAAATGGACCCAACTGACATGTGCAGGTAGGCTGTGTATACATGATGTGCTGCGGTTGAGCAGCTAATTAGCTATCCAGCCTGCAAACTGACGTCAGCAATGCGATTTTACCCAGTGAATGTTTGTTTGGTCGCTCATTCAACAAGCTGGTGCAAGATTTTTTTTTTTGCAGGATGGTAGGGGAAGACTCATGAATATTCATTAGGGAACTCATTCCTGAATGGCTAGTTTGTGTTGCCTGCTCTGGTCTGATTGGTTATATTTAGGCAAGAGGAGTGGGATTTGTTATGGTTTGGGTAAGAATGTAAGAATGAAGTGTTTTCATGTTTGACTCTTATATAAGAAGGAGACTTTAGCAGAAATGCTGTTGTCGACAAGTGTGTCTTGTTTTGTGTTGCAGCCTGCTGTCTGCATGAGAACATTGACTACTATGGTAATGTAACTAAAAAGTGAGGGATTTTATTGGCCGTATGAAAAAACATACTTAGATGGAGAACTAAGGGTATTCTTGCAATTTGATGCCATCATGCAACCAAAAATTATAAAATATAAAGAGCTCCCTTCTAAGTTCTGATTTTATCTCAAAGGAGAACACAGGACATATGACAGTGCTGATATGTATGCTGTAGCACAGCACACACACAAAAATCTATATCAGTTGTAATTTTAATCCAGTGAAGAAAAAATACATATTATCAACAATAAGTTAGTGTTTTAACTACATTCTTTTATTCCAGCTCAATTTTGGAGACAGCACTAAATGAAAGCTAAACTAATAAGGCATACACTGCTCCAGCAGCCGGTTGTAACACACACAGAGTTTCACAAAACTCCAAAGCCCCTCATCACACACCCGTCTGTGCATGTCAGAGCCGCCAGTGCAGAGAGACATTTTCACAATGAATACTTTCAATAACAGGTATTTTTTTGATTGTGCCTGCCCTCACTTTCATTGCGCCATGGAGCAACCCTCTGACTCGTGTGTGCATTACGGCCGTTTTACAGTAGCCGTAGCCGAGCTGGCGTGCGCAAATGTGACGTCATGAGAGCACTGTAACTGTTATACTCGCAACACTAGTGGCAGTCTTCTGCTGAACAGAGGAGTCGCTAATGAGCAAAGGCTACCAACTTTGCTATTTTTATGGACTAGAAGAATAATAAAAAGGTAAACAACGGCAGAACTGGCTGCAGCATTGATGTCAATGCTTCGATTTGAATCGATAACCGACTTTGTCAGATCAAGCCTTTCATTCACTGTAAAAGAACTCATCTTAACCCAGTAAATTCACAAAAATGACTTGCGGTTTTCTGAGAGCCGGTTATCCTCAAGCTTGTTCAGCCCTCTGGATGTGCTCTCAAAATCCTGGTGCGCAAGCGAGATCTACAGTACGTCAATTTGACGTCACATTGGGGCACACACTCTTGGATGCGTCAACTGTAAAACTACCTTTAGACTTCTTGGTCCATGTTGTTGGGTGGGTTGCTGACATCGCCGCAGACCCCTGACGCCTCTTACGTGAGCTGATCCCCACCCTGGCGATGGAACGTAGTTGGGGCGCACTGAGGACAGTCCACCCCACTTGACAGCCGCACCGGCAGCAGGGTGCCCCGCCCCATCCCACAAGGAGAGAAGGTGCAACGAGGGTTATTGAGTTAAAGTTGCATCAAAATTACCTTGGTTGTTCACAATGCAGCCGCATTGAAAAAAATCTGATCTGGGAGTGATTCAGGACCACTTTCTGATTCAGTGGCCTGAATCTGATTTGAAAAAAATATATAAGATCTGGGCTGCATTTTAGAGTGTTCATACTACTTCTGAAGAAGTCTGACCAGGTCACTGGTGGCATTTGGGCCAATTTGGCCTGCAGTCTGAACGAAGCCTTAGTCTTTCTCCTCACTGATCAGAGGTTATTGACAAAGGTGGGTTTGTGTGGGTGTGTGTGTGTGTGTTTTGAAGACCTATGCTTAGTATAATAAAACACTCAGGAATGGATGTTGGCACCCCGTGTGTTTCAGTTCTGCCCACTCCACTCGCTGTGACCCAATATGGAGTGTGTGACCAGCTGTCCATTGCTGGATTTTGCCAGTTTTCAGAGCTGTGACTGTGTGTGCGCACGCGTATCTTGGTTTGCTTGAATGAATGACATGCCATGACATTCTTTGACATCCGTGCACTAACTTTATCTTGCTGTACAGACAGTACGGTTCCCTCTGTGTTTGTCCATGCCAAGATAACTTCCACCGAAGTTTGAACTTAAAGTCCCGGTCATCTGTCACAATCTCATGCCCGGCCTGCTGCTCTCAGTCCAGCTTTTAGACTAATGAGAGGATTTGAAGAGTTAGTCTTTGACTTTCAGGACTCAGTGATTTAATGTGAATTAAGCACCTGCTAGCTCCACTCCTGCCGATGAAAGAAATAAAAAAATGAAGGTGTTCTAGTAGGAACAAGTCATACCTTGTAAGCATAATGTTTTCAGTTTGATTTCACTGTTGATTTCATCTTGCAGTCTCTCACCTTATGTTTCATGTCAATCTTTACTGTCAGGTATATAAAATGTCAGAAAGACACATTTAAAGTCTGCTGAAGGAAGGATTGTCTATATCATTCATACCCAGGGGGCCACTCTCGCTGATATCTCGTTACTGCCTTTTGGCAAAACTGTATTGTTTGGATCAATGTGATAATGTGCCTTACTTTTTAAAGAATAATAAACTCATCTAGCTAAAGGACCCAAACAGAATGGGATTAATGAGGAAACTAAAGAGTTTAGAAATATAACAAGACACCAGTCTCTGCACTGCCTCAAAACTCATTAGTAAAGTTTTCAAATCGGAATCAGAATCAGAATCAAAATTCATCATTCATCAAATTTATCATGAAACAGATCAGGAGATTACAAATCGTCCCTTTATTATTTATTTAAATTAATATATTTATTTATTTGAATAAATGGTTCAGGATTTGGTTCAGTGCTATTTAAATAAAAAGAATAAAAGACTGAAGAGCTTTTTGGCTAGTCACTTAAAATTAACATAAGAGTCAAATATAAGTCATAAAGCCTAAATTAGGGTTGAATATTATTATCATTTTTTAAAACATTCAAAGTGCAAATTCAAGCACTTGGCTCAGAATTTATTTTTAAGATACTGTACGATGCCTGTTATGAACAAAAAGTTCTGAAGGTTTAAGGAAACCTATAATATTGTCAGTAACAATTGTTCTTGTCATTTCAATGGATGAGAGATAGATAAGAAGAGGGACACAAACGGAAAGGTGGATTGGTTTAAGGTTGGTTCATGCGGATGAACTGTCAGTAAGGAGAAAACTTTTGAAACAAAGTCAGATGAAAGAGACTGGGATCAGAGTTTTAACTGAATGGAATGTAACAGATTCACAATCCCCTTAACCTCATCTGTTTCACTTCAATTTGCTTGAATAGAAATGACATGCTTCCAAATTAAATCACAGAATTCCTTCAAAATCCATAAGAGTTGTTTCTCATTTGAAAGCCACAGTGTCAAATGCTGGACTCATGTCAAACAGCACTACCACACAGATCACTCCCTGTCCTCTGCATTTAAGTGTAGTTTCGGTTCTGTCCGGCTAAAGGAGACCACAATGAGATCATGTCTACTACATCTTTTTGTTCCTTCGACCCTCTGTAAATCGGTCATTTTGAGTTTCCAAACAAATACAATCTAAAAGGCAAATTGGGCTGTTTCACAGTTTGCAAATAGAAGGCAAGATCAGCCATTAGCTCCCCGGTAAAGGTAACTGGGAAGGATCGAACACTTAGAAAGCAATAATTAAGTCTCTGTGGAGGATCAGAGACCTCCAATATTTTTCAAAGAACCTAATAACTAAATGTACCTGAAAAGAACATTGTTGCGGAGTTGTTCCAGGGGTAGGATTTAGAACCCCTGGGTCTAGAAAACAAAAACAGGACACATGAAAACTAGGAAAGGGTAGAGTCGTGTGATCATACAGACATCACAATGGGATCGTCCATCTTTGAGAGTCTCGACTTGGAATAGTACACACCAGCATGCTTGCTCTGTAAACAAAACACAGCTTTTTGGAAATCAGACATCTGCTTGCAGGAATAGAGTGTGTGGCCTGTAGAGGAGAGTTAAGCCCCCCCCCCCTCTGTTTTTCAGTCTGTATGGCAAAACAATTTTTTTTTTGTAAAGTATGTGCGTGGTCAAAACATTGTTGACACAGAAACATTATTATCAAATGTATCTGTCATTGTGGAAATGTCCTTTCTAATGCCTTTTTAAAAAGGCCCTAACGTTGGCCTGTATTGATTGGTCAGATCAGAATGATCAATACCATGCTTTTGAGTAAGGGCCAGACACAAGTGCTCTTCAAATATTAAACAAAACTAGAAGCTTTTATATGCGATAGAGAGCGAGCCACAGACCTGAAACTGATGGATGTGTCACTAAAACGGCAATTTCTAGATTGTATTCCAAGTCAGACCTGCATTTTTTTAAGTACTACTTTCCGTCTGAATGGGGTCTAGCAGTGAGCTCTTAAACTTGAGATGAATCCAGCCTGAATGAGTCAAGTCCATTATAGAGTGCATTGCATACTTCCACCTGTTTCATCAACAGTACGCTTGCTGGCAGTAGCTAGAGGCCTGTTGACTCCACTGTTTTGTAATGACAAACATGGGCACTCTGTGCATTTGCCGAATTAGTTACCAGCTGTAGTGAGAGGGATAATTGATTGCAGGACGAGATGGTTGATTTGCAATTCAACCGAGCTAATAATTTGTTATTGATTGAAGCATTAGTGAAGAAAATACTACAGAGAGATGTAACCCAGCCAAAGTGCTGCAGAACGTTGATCCTCTGTTTTTAATCTACTTAAATGTTATTACACCTCGCTAAGCTAACATTGTAAGGAGCACAGGGCAGGCGATGATGAACTGCTGGTTTCAGCTCAGTATTGTAGACTCATACGTTATGACTGGAGGAGATTACATTCCCGCAGGAAGCATGAGAGTGTCTGTATGTGTGTTTTGTGTAGGAACATTTGTCTGTCTGCCGACTGGCTCTGCTTAGAGAGTGCTTGAATATGGAGGTCAGGTGACGACTGCATTTTATTTGTGTCTTGATATGTGTGTGTGTTTGTGTGTGTGTAAAAATGCCTTTTGAGTTTACAGTAAATTTATCGTTGGGCAAATTTTTTTTTTCCAGTACATCTCTAAGAGCCACACATTTTTTAAGTGTGTTCATTTCTGCTTCATGGACCTGTGGAAGATTCTGCCTCATTGAACAGTCCACTACTGCATTCAGTTTTCTAAATTTAATCAGCCATTAAATTAACTCCCTCAGTTTAATTGCACATTTGAAATGATTATCTCAAGGTCAGAGGTTAGGTTTTTCTTTGTGATGGCTCATTGCTTCACACGTTCCTCTCCCTTTTGTTCTTTATTTTAGTTTACTCAGCTTTATATCACGTCTTTCCAGCCAACCTCTAGTTACCTAACATCTATGCTTTCATCCCACGGATATGTCCTTTCTACTAACATTTTATAACTTTTTTTTGCATTCTTTTTTCCTTCTTTTTCTGTTCGTCTATGCTGGATTCCGAGCCGGAAGCCCACAGGAATTGAAAGTTGGAGAGAAGAAATGATTTTTAAGTGACTCAGAGAAAGCTTATTTTCTTTGAATCCAGGTGTAAAAATGCTGCATTGAGGTGCTAAAGTCGTCTCTTCTCTTCTTCAGCTCTTTCTCAGAGGCCCACCTTGGCAGTTAGAGGAGAGGTCATCACCATGACAGCGTCCTCGCAGGACTCCACCCCCTCGTCTATGGCTGGCCTCTTCCCCCTCCTCCTCCTCCTCCCAGCTGTCCTCGCGCAGAACCCTGCTGACCAAATGACTCTGTCGTTGTTTGACCCGCTGACCCAACCGGAGTGCACAAAGAAAGAACATCCAAAGGTTTCCATCCAAGGTCAGACATCACCTACCTACCACCACTTGTTTTATATAAACATCTGATAATGCTATACTTAAAATGTTTACATGGACACAAGAAAACAGTTTACTAGGAGAATGCAGATTATGGTTGCTTTAAAACCTGCATTTACATACAGCTTGCCGGTAATCTAATTTCCCTCTTATCTTCTTTACTGTTGAATAACAGCTTTAGATTTTTTACCATGCACAGTTCTGAACACATAACACTGCCTTTATTCAGACTGTAAGTCTGGTCTGATTTAGGATTTAATTATTTGGATATATCTGCTCTGAGTAATGATGTTGACTTTTATCCCATACTACTGCAATTCCAGTATATTGTCTGCCATATACACGTGCTGTAAAAAGCCTGTTAGAATCTGTGTACACATGGTGGAGAAATCAGGCTTCTCCATTCGTAATCTAGCTGAGTTAACCAGGTTTTTTCAATACCTAACACCAGTTACAGTAACTGGATTTCTAATCTGGAAATTTAACCCAGTTATGCATAGAAGTGCATGGAAGATGGTTAACGAACAATTCTGTGTTTATGAGATCATCACTGAAAAAAATAATGTCTTTGGAAGAGAAGACACGGGCAAACAGTAACATGAATACCCAAACTTTCTGTTTTAACCATTATTCACAATTTAAAGACAGAATTCCTGCTTCTACTGTGATCTACAGTACTTACTGTAGTTGTGCACGCACAGTTTTCTTATCAGTTAAACTCATGTGTGATAGAGTATTTATACTGACAGTTTAGGTAGGGGTCACTACCAGGCACTGCACTTTTGATTATTTGGACTTGGATTTGGATTAACTGTTGGCTGTTGAAGGAACACGGCGACTTTTTGGGACTTTATCTTATTCACGATATTCCCCAGAGTTAGATAAGTTCACACATACTAGGGCTGAACAATATGTGTTTTAGCATCGACACCGCAATGTGTGCATGCATGATGGTCATATTGCAGGATGTTGTGATGCTGACGCTAATCCTTTTTTGCTAAAAACTAAAGTTGTCGACTGTTCATTTCTAAAGAAACACAACAATGTATAAAACGCTCCATTACCTTGTAGCTCACCTTTTGGCTCTGTACCAGACGTTTTTGTAAAAATAGGCTAACAATTGTGTCATAACCACGCAACTTACTGTTGCACAGTAGAGGAATCACCGTATAGTACAGGGTAAGGTCACATATAGTTTAGACTTACTATTAGCTGTTTAGGTTTAATTACTAACATTTTAGCTAGCAATAATTAGCCTGTACCTATGATATCTCCTTACATTTACCTACGCTCTCCGTGGATTGGGAATGATTGAGATTTCTACTGGCAAAGCTACAAGAAGACTTACAACTTTCAGACAGGTTGCTTACATCACATCTACGTCGTCAAGCTCAGTGGAGGCTCTGCAGTAACGCTCAGCCATCACCGGAAAAGTGCTTCTGATATCCTTCACTGGTCTCCGTCCAGAACAACAGGACCTGTCGGTCCTTTTCTTTAACTGTCTATGGTTAGTGCGACAGGGTTTATTGTAATGGAAAGTGAGGCTCTCCGTGTGTAGAAAAGTAACGTAGGCAGCAGGTGCGCATAGTTTTTGACGGGAAGTCAGTGTAGCTACAGTAGTCAGTGTTTTATGTTCGCTGCAAATACAAACGAAATCACCTGATTAATGCAACATAATCACAACGTCTCCCGGCCATCTCCCCTCGCAGAATGCTGCTACCAGCCAGACTAAAGCTATCGTAGTTAGCCTGAACAAATAAGGGGACTGTGCGTCCCAACTAATGCTGCGGTTTGGAGCCGCAACGCTGGAAACGTAATGTTAATCTACAACAGAAGTCTGTGTCGGATCTAACGTAATTGACGTGCTAGTGCGCGTGACATGCAGGTCTGAATAATTCATCAAACAAAAGAGCTTTCCCCGCCAGTCGAACACAACCTGAAATTTAAAGGAAGCACCATGCAGTCACTGTCCTACACTTTTCCCTGGATTGATAGTATTACATGAATACAATGGTGTCATGCTAGTCAACCTGCATATTTCTACCTAATTTCCCTCTTCAAAATCACTTCAGAAGAGTAGTCACAGTGCTAAAGCAAAAAAGCATTAAAGTTTAACAAAGAATGGTTCACATTAGAAGAGATCCTTTTTCATTTTTATCTTCTATGTAGATGCACTCCCCTACAAAATCACAGCAGTAGCTGAGAATGATTAACTATTTCCAAAAAGAGCTATTTATGTAATATTTTAAAAATTACTTGTTTCCTGTATTGCAATATATATCGCAAGGAAAAAAATATGTCAGATTTTTTTCCAATATATTATCTCTGACAAAAAAACGACAACATAATCCTATTTACACGTTATGATTTGTATGGTCACAACGTGTACAAATATCAAGGTCTCATTAAACACAGCCATCTTCTAACCATATGCAGTACATACTGGGAACTATTCTCCACAGAAGGCGAAGCAATGCTACTTGGGCGGAGTGATTAGCGCAACACCTGAGAAGCACCGTTCTAAGTCTCTGCTCCTCACCACGGGGCTTCTCAGGTGCTGCGAGCAAATCACTCTGCCCAAGTGGCAGAAGTAGCAGTGCTTCGCCTTCTGTGGAGATAGTTCCCACTATGTACAGTAAATGGTTAGAGAATGGCTGTGTCTCATATGACCTTGTTATTTGTACACCCTATGACTACACAGCATGTAAATAAAAACATGTTGGCGTTGTTTTGTCACTTATTAGGACCTTCAGCATCTGTAATAAGCTAGGCTAGCGGTGGGTGCATCGGACAGAGTTACATTACGCAGGGAGATGAGAAGGGTACGTATGAACTTAGTTCCCAGAACTTGGCAGTTACTTTGGTGAGTACATTTTTATCATGTGAAAATTAGAAGCAGGTTTGAATAAGCAAGAAACGTTTTTACACATTTACATCTAAACCCAGAAGCAGAAACATTTTCTGACGGTTGCCACAATGTTATCTGTAAGTTAAGTAGTTTAAAAAATAAGCCACAAAATGCATTCAACATTACAGAGTGACATACAATTGTAAAGATAAGCGGGGATCTATCTTAAACTCTCTCATAAACTCTTCAGAGGCAATTAATTGATGTGTGTGTTTTGTGGTTTGAATGGGTTTTAATGCAGCAAATCATTAGTGTCATGTATCGTAAAG
Organism: Etheostoma cragini; assembly: GCF_013103735.1. Lineage (NCBI taxonomy): Eukaryota > Metazoa > Chordata > Actinopteri > Perciformes > Percidae > Etheostoma > Etheostoma cragini. Next base: position 7,935,912 of record NC_048417.1, read on the forward strand.
CGGACAGTTCTTTGTCTATACATGCCTTCAAGATATTAAAAATGTTGGATGTGACGCTGTGTACCAGAACGCATTTTCTATCTGTAAATCAATAACTTTGTTTGTCCCCTGTGAGGCAAATGGTTATGTACAGAAACATATACAAGCAACATTTCACAGGAACAAAATAAACAACAAAACTGTTTTCATAAACCTGTGCCAGTTGAAATAAAACCTCATAATTTGGCATTTGGCATGCAGTTATAAAGAACAACAGAAAGCAAGAGGGGACAAGATAGAATGGATTGTGTGGAGTAACAACGCTCACTATCTAGCCCATTCATCTGTACAGTGGACGACACAAGGTCTTCCTTGTTTCTTGGCCCACAGTTTGGGGCACCAAATCACAGATAGATATGGCAGAATGAAAGGTAAACACGCACTAGATTTCTGTGTTTATTTTTGAATAGGGCTGTTTGTGTTCCCTCTGCCAAGATTGGTGAAGATTGGAGCACAACAAAATTGCTGGTGGGGATCGAGGACAGAAACACAAAAATTGAAAAGGTGGAAGATGACATTTCCTCAAGTGTTTTTTATTTATAATTTTTTTAACTACAGTTGGTTCCCTTCCAAACCTCCATCTGTGCTCTAGGCCCAACTCAGCCATGTTCTGGGTCTCAACTCTGGTTAATTAATCTGGAATTGGTCCTTTTGCTGGACCTTCTGTGTAATATCAGTTTTCAGCTTAAAAACAGAAAACTCCTTTGTATTAGATTTTCTATCCATAGAACGAGTGAATGTTATTGGTTATTATCATTCCCCACAAAACCGAGCTGAGGTCACATACAGAATATGCTGAGTATTTGCCTCTGTCCTGCTTCACCCAGGCCACCAGATGTCCAGATTAGCCCGAGCTCCACCGGTGCTTCACTTCAAAGGCGGGCCACTTGAAAATGGTTCTCATGGCAGGGAGCTGCAGGCCTGTCTAAGCAGGCAGAGCAGGGCATTATGTGGAGGCAGCCGTATAGAAAAGGCCTGCACAATGAAAGTGTCAGTTAGAACCTGAGATTAGCCTCTGTGATTGATGAGCGTTTTATAGCAGCTTGTTGAAGCGCCACCTCAATCACCTGAAGGAGAGCAGGGAGCCAGCTGAGAAGATTTTTTACAATGGGCATGCAGTGTGTGTACCAAAGTATACACGTGTATGGTCCGAAAATGACAAGTAATTGTTTTTGTTTGTGTGTTTGACTGCCTCTCCAAGTGGTGTTTTTGTTTTGGCAGTTAGTGTCTATGTGTGTGTGATGCAGGGATATTTAATCCCGGGTGAAGAGATCAGTTAGCGTCTCTCTGGCCCCTGGGTCGGTACCTCCACTGGAGCAAGCTTTCAGCATAAAGCCCAGCTTTGCTGTGGCTTTAAGAATTTCTGCTTTTGGCTCCATGGACACCCGCCTGAATTTGTCATGTGTTGGGACAAATTCATTGATACATCTATCACTAGAAGACCAGATGTTTTAGTTCCACAGACAGACAATTAATCCTGAATCTCTCAGAGGCTTGTGTTAAAAAGATGTACTTTACTTTCTAGAAGTACAACTTTGTTATAGCTTAGCTTTTTTGTTTTTGTACTATCATCAGTCTTTAAACTGTAAACCATGATGGAAGGATGTTTTCCATTGAAAATTGACCTTCATTTATGTTTAAAAAAAGACTTTATTAACTTTATTTGTGTTAAAATGTGTGGGTGTTTTTAGCCACACTGTTACAAAACATTAGAGAAACACAGACACAAGATGTAAAGATGTAAATACTGTAGTTGACAGCAGTCATCAGACAAAGACATCCACCATGTCAAGCACAAACGTCTTCAGCCGTTTTACTTACAGCATAGAATTTTACCAATCAGCTTGGAGACACCCCAAACACTACACGCTGTACATGTCTGCTGTTCAAGAAGACGTGCCAGTGTTTTATGCCAACCACACCCCAGATTCCATGCAGGACTACAGCAGTGGAATCACGTAACCTCCACCCACAGGCACGCAGTGTACAAGCGGCAAACTCATGATGTAGATAGATTATATTGGCTCACGGCATAAGACTGTGGGTCTGATAGGAGCGTGGCATGAGGGCAGCAAGTGGAACGTTCTAAATCTAGATATGGAGTCTATTTGAGGAACTATGGAGTCGGCTGTGCATTATGTTATGAGGCCCAGAGAACTGGTTTTGGAGTGTGTGTAAAGGGGTCAGCCTGGTTTGGAAGAGAAATAGATAAACTCTGCTCCTTCATCACACCCAGAGCAGCAATATCCATCAAGGCAACAAGATGTTTCATAAGGGAGTGTGTGTAGGAAAGTGATGGTTGATAATAAGACCTTTGGCTCGGCTTTCACTACCTCCTTTACAGAGAAAAGGAGGAGTTGTCTGATGGATTAGATTGCTTTCCAGCCTGGGTCATCTGCTCTGCTCAAATCACTCTGGAGAGAGACAAAGGAGAATAGAAACTGCTAGCGTTGTTGTTCATTTCCTGTTCAATTCCTTGAAAACCTTGTCTTTTCCATTTGCTTTTTATACCCTCTCTGGTGACCTGCCTGCCTGAACTATTCTCTTATCTCCACTCCTCTCATTCATTCTCCTCTCCATGCTCCTTGTCTTATATTCTCTTTCTGCCTTCTTCCTTTCCTTTTCTCTTAAACTCGCAATCACCTTTTCTCTTTCAGCCTGCTCTTTAATGCTCCTATAATAGGCCCAAAAATGTATCGCACGCTGTGTTCAAGTCCTTCTATCTCATTCATCCTTTGGGTAATGGTGCCGTCGTTTAGCCGTCGTGTCGCCATGTGAAGGGCTCTTGAGCAGCATGAGAGCAATGCCCCTGTAAGACATAAATGTTCACTTAAAAGAAAAAGTATTCTCCATTATTTTCTGATCCTATTTTTTATTTTTACAATCTGGTTGTGCTTTGCCACCCTGTTTCTCTTCTTGTTCATGATTACAATGGGCTAATTGGAGTGGTGCTATCAGAGCTGTGGTGTATTTGCAGCCATTCATCAGGTATCTGAATGGAGCTAAGTTTAGCGTGCTGCAGGAGCCAGCCTCTCACTCTCTGATGGCACGGTATGATGTATGATGCTGGCCAGAGAGATGGCAAGACGATCATAGAATAGAAAATGTTTAACGAGAAAGTAAGGAATCAGGAAAATTGCTCTCTTTGCTTTTTTGTGTCCATATTGTCTCCTTAGATAGCCACTGTCATTCCCAGAGTGACTTTTTTACAAAAATCAAGGCCACAAATTTACTGCGTCAGACCTGGTAACATTTCCTTGAATTTTCCCTAAATGTAATGCCATTATCTTAACCCTTTCTTGTGCTTTTTTCTTTTCAAAAACTTCTGGAATCAGCACAACTTAGCATCTCCAGCAGAATTGCAGATCTCCATAGAGGATAAATTATGTCATTGCATGCCAGTGAAGTGAAAGACGTAAAACATTTGTGTTGTTCTGCCTTCCTAAACTCACTGTAATGGATTTAGATATACATCCTTTCTCAGGCACACAAATAGAATCAGTTTAATAAGTTAAGTACTATAAGTATAAGCTGATATTAATAAGTCATACAATGGGCCAAAGCCTAGAGAAAACTCTAACAATCGTCAGATTATGAGTCTCGCTACATTTTCTTCAACTTAATTCATGCCAACTCCTTACAGTATTAATAACAGAATGTGATCAAATACAAGTTAAAGACTGACAGACTGAACTAGGAAGCAGAAAAACAAGTATAACTAAAGAAGGCAGGATCCTTTAAGAATGATGCATGTGCAGTTTGGGATTTATTCCATGAGCTAACATATCTGCAGCTGTGTGCCTTATTCAGAGCTTTATCTTCAGGGTTACTTGACTAGTAAAAATCCTGCAATCATTGGCCTCACGATGGACATTAGTTATCCCACGTACACAGCAATTTACCTGAAAAATCACTGATACAGCCTGTTAGAGAACTCACTCTTCATCATTGCTCTCATTATTTTTCCAACTGATGGCACCTCTCCAAGAGCCTCACTGCTGCCTCTTACGTGCCAGGGGCCAAATGGTGAGTAAATATTGAGGCACCATCCCTTACAGTTTTGTCATGTTTGAATAAAGCCATTGCTTGACATTTTTTGCAACAGATACCCATGTTTGAAAACCAAGAGGTTATTACTCTGACAGATGTAGTCAGCTCTCTGTCACACTCTTTAAAAAAAAATATTGCTTACATTTCTACCAACACATTGGACTCTGACAAATTGTCGGCAGCTTTGAATGCTGGTTCACTGTTTGTTTTGTGTGGCAGCCAGAATCTTTACCGGTCGCTGACTGAGGGGCTATTAGCCTCCTGGCCCCAGCGCCGTTCCTCCTGTGGCTGCTCAGTCCCCAGTCTGCCCGGGCTCTTTCTCAGCTCTCCCCGTAACCTGCCGACCCCTATCTGAGTTCAGTCAAGTGGGAGGGGAGAGGGAAGGATGGAGTAGTGGAGGGGTTGAAAAAATGAAGGGATAGAGGGAGTGTTGTGCTCTACTGAGGCATTCTCTCAAACTATCACCCTCTGTATGTGCAGCCACAGTGAAAATCGAAAGGTAGAATAGTAGCGATAGTGAAGAACGGGACAGACAATGCGGGCTGAAGACGAAGCTCAGGGAAGGGCGGAGATTGATATGAAGAAGACCAAACAAAACAGATTTCAAAGGATTTTTGCCAGATAAGGCTGAGAGGTGAAAGGATCTGCCACTGCAGAGAAAGTTTTGTTCCTTCAGTACTAATCAACACTGCAACACGTAGCGAAATGTGGCATTTATAGTTTTGCTTTGTCTTTATTTGTACAAAGATTTGCGTACACTAAATATATATTGCATGTCAATTTGTATGTTGCAGAATGGATTCATTCCTGTGCCATTATTTAGCCACAATTGTGATTTTTGATACATTTCATGTGTGAGTAATCTTCTCAGAAAGAGAGAGCATTGCTGTCAATTGAGGTAAATTTATTCAGAGTGCAGTCATACAGTATGTGTGCTAATTGACACTGGAGGTGATCCTTCATTCACAGAATCATCTGCCAGATGGCAGGCGGTCTCCATTTCTTTTGTTAACAATTCTGGATCGACCACCTTGCCCTGAAGATAACCATTTTTTAATGTCGCCTATTTTCAGCAAGTCTTCTTCCTATTAACAAGACATTGTTTTCCTGTGTATTTCCTTGAAGGAAGATGAGGATAGACAGACACCTTCAGTACAATATGTGTCATACATAGCTCATTAAACAGTGCAGCGCTTGAGGGGAGAACTCAACTAGATAGCTTATCTTAATGCTTATGATAAAACATATGATTTAGGGTCGGGTGTTATTATGTGAATATTTGACAATGTAGATTTTATCTGACAATCAATCAATCAAACTTTATTTCTAAAGCACATTTAGAAATAACCAGGTTGACCAAAGTGCTGTACATTGACATGAAACAATAAATAATCAGAAAAAAAAACAGACAAGTACAACATACAGTTCTCATGCTAGATTATAAACCAAGAAATGCAAATGTGTTTTTAGTCGCGATTTAAAAAGCGGGAGACTGGGGGCCAGTCTGACATGAAGAAACAATTCATTCCACAGTCTTGGGGCTGAAACTGAGTAAGCCTGATCCCTTCTGCTCTTGAGTCGCGATTTAAGGCGCTTGATAACAATGATCATCGAAGTTATTACAATTCAACCTGTGGAGGACATGTGTACCAGTTTTGTGGCAAATCATCCAATAGTTGTTGGACACTTCCCTCAAAACCATATATGTGCACTTCATGATGGCCCTACAAAAACCTCAGAGGATTACCAAAGTCATTAGATTATCTCCTTTTAGGACCAGTACTGTCTGTACAAAATGTCATGGTAATCAAATAGTTTTTGGGACAGTTCAATCTGGACAAAAGTGGTGGACTGAATGACGGCTCTAACAGGGGGCTACAGTTCTAAATGTTCCTCCAGTTCAAATATGGACCCAGAACTAGGGCTGCACAATTATGGCTACAATGATAATCATGATTATTTTTATCAATATTGAGATCATGATTCATTTTTCATTATTATTTGTTGATTTTGTCACATAGGATGTTTACTGCTTTCACATCCATATTGTGCATCCATTTTGTGCTACATTACTCTTATGTTGAAGTTATATGTTGGATGCCCGTTATCTACCAGACGAAATATCAACGCGCATTTAGGTACCTCATTACTGTGTCACTTAAATGTCTACGCTGCTCTCTGATGCTCCAAAACAGACGTTAGAGGCAACAGAAACATCGCTGCATGTCACGCTATAAACACTAATAACACGTTACACTGCAGGAAACGTTAACGTTAGCAACAGTAGTAACTGAAAAACCAAGGCCAAAATGTCCCTGAACTGAGACCTAACATTTCATGGCTCAAAGTCTTATAGCGCGCCCCCCCCCCCACCCCTTGCTGTCGCATGCCCTGACATGGCCAACACCTGTAATTTGGCCTTCTTCTTTTGGCTTTGGGTAAACCAGTTTGCCACACTCCCCAGCATTAAATCCTCCAAACTCAATCTTCCCAGATTGAAAATAATACAGGTTGGCCTCTCATGCATAACAATATTCAGCTGTGTTACTAACTAAAACGGTGAACAAATGTCGCCGCTGTGTCTCTGTTGCTGGGTAGCCGTGTGTGAGTTAAAGGGGGCAGGACAGTGCGGAGAGTAAGAGGGGAGATCCAAATGCAGGCACAGCTTTACAGAAGAAATGGGTCATGTAACGCAAAATTTAACCATATCGATGTAAACAGCATTGCTTTGTTTGTGGAGAGGCAGCGGATGCGAGGAATTAGGTGTACCGTTGAGACCGAGAGGGCAAATGTTAGTTGCACTCTAGAGCCCTGTGAACTAACAGACACTAACTAGCACTGGTCACTGCTGTTGTCTGAAAAACAACACAGATGGGACAAAATGTTGCGTTTACCGGTAAACTGGTAAACCTTGTGACCGACTGCTATCTGTTGTGGAATTTTCCTCACGTTACTCTATCCTCTGTGACTTTCTACATCTAGAAACTAAGCTACAAGGTGCAGGGAACCACTCTGACTGGCACATGATCAAATATCCATAATCAAAAAAAAAAAAAAAAAGACTAATTTTAAAAATCACTTGATCATGCAAATTTGATCATGGGAAGCCAAAATCGTGATTGTGATTAAAATTTGATTAATTTTGCGGCCATACCCTGAACTGTCCATTTCCACTTAGTCTTGGGAGGGTCTATTATATGCCAAATTTATTACACCTGTGAAATGTGTGCTTTTCAGTATCAAATCTCTCTATATTTGAGTTTGCACCATGCCTTTAATGGCTGACACCATCATCCAAGCTCAAATTGACAAAGTCGGATGCGCCAGCAGGCAGACAAACCCAGCGGCTCAAATTTAGAGGGATTAGATGAAGGTAAGATGGATCTTTATCAAATAGCTCCCTCTAAACTCCAACTTGGGAGAATCTTACATTCCATCAGGTTTTAAGCTGATTCCCTCAGTTTGATAATATTTTGTCATTTTCCAGCGGATGCCACTTCACTCTGCCACCATGCTAGTTGTGTGAGAAGAAGCCAAATGTTTAAAAAGATGGAAGGAGAGAAGTTATGATTTATGTCTGTGTGAGACAAATGTCTCAGCCACCATCCTCATCCTTCTCTTCATCCCTCTGTCAACCACAGGCAAATGCATTAATCCATCTGCCAACCATTTGCGGGGGGGTGGGGGTGATGCAATAATCGTTCATCAAGACCATCTTGGGGCTAGCGAGTCAACCATGAGGGAGGGGGCTTTCATATTCATCCTGCTTTTTTGTCCATTCTTTGCTCTACCACCTGGCCAGACAGTTATGAGGGGAAAGAGTGAACAGCGCATATAAAACTACTTGTGAGCAGGAGGATAAATGTCATTCAGTGAAAGACCCCTCACCGTCACAGAGGCCTTTCTAAGAGTAAACAAGCTCATGGTTCAAGAGCTCTCTGCATGCTGCTGAATCAAATTTGACAACACTAACGTTATTTTCTTTATTTTTTACAAGCTTATAAAGCTGTATTCATGATGTGGGGACATGTTTATATGTTAATAATACTTCTCAGTTTGAATTTCAAGTGATTCATGTTCCACATTAAAATCTGAACTGAATGCTAAGAACTCTTGTTTTTACCGTTAGGTGCATAATGCTTCTGTATGCATAATTCCCATAATTCTCTTATCTATTTCTCCACTGCACATTCTTATTTTATGGTTCATGTCATATGCTCTGTTTTAATGGTCTTGTTTTATGGGGAGAATAAGTCACTTAAGCAGACTGTCTAAATGACATCATTTTCTATTTCTGGATGTTTTCCAAATATTTTTAGTGTGTAACGTGGGGGCGGGGCTAGAGTTTGGCTAGATGTGGGTTGTATTTTACCCTAACAGACTGCACTGAGATTAGCATTAAATTGCCTTCTACTCTAAATTAGCAACATAGTATTGCCGGAACTACAACGCATACAACAGTAAATGACAACATAATTAACCAAAAGTAGATTTTTTTTGTTTTTAAATAAAACTAAAAAAAACTGATTTACCTATATACATATGTGGTAGCAGGATACTTTTACAATAGCGACCAGGTAATGGAGCTATATCCACACTTACATGGACATATACAATACATATGCACTTTAGTCTGTGTGAGGTGGTGTGAAAAGCCTGCTGTAAGGAACACTGGCAAGACCCGATAATGTGGCACGCTTTCAGACTGTCGCTCCAGGAAGGCATTCATGATATTGCACTCTTTAATAAACATGAAAAGTGATGGAAGTATCTGTGTAAGAATTAGAAAAGGAAGTTCCAGAGAGATTAACCCTTGCACACCTTTTCACTTCAGCACACCTGGCCCTTTGTGAAGTGGGGAAATGGGAGTAAGGAAGGGGTTTCAGGAGCTGTACAATGATCTGGCAAGTGCTGTCTTTGAAACCTATTGACGCATTTAGTATACTGACATATTACAAACTCTTTGGGACAAAATTGCTTTAAAAGCTGGTAATGATTTTTTTAGGATGATTTTTGAGAAATAGTATTGAAACAGGAGAGAGAAAATTAAGAAACAAAGAACATGAAACCTGGGCTCATCTTACCTGGGCAGCAGCTGAAGTGTGTTTTAAGTCTGTTAAAACAAGACTTATAACTTAGTTATAACAGGACTCTCTAATAAGCTGAACATAGCGGAGCGCCTGAAGTTAGATCATCAGAACCATTTTAAAATTGAGTGAATCTGCTATTTAATGGTTTGTTCTTGTTTGTTGCAATTTAAAATGGTTTGTAAAAGTATGTTGCCAGCAGTTACCGATAAGGATAGCTAGAGTATAAAATTAATATAGTTTTGCAATGTTTGGCCATTCGACATTTTTGTCATTAAATATGTGACAGTATTTGAGATATTTTGCACAAATGCCGCTCAAGCAACAAAAAACGTTACGATGCCTCATAATAAAAAACGTTAAACAGGGAATCATGTACTATAACTGAAAAGCTCGGATCGTCTTGTACATTCATGTGAAAGTTGCCTTTTCATGATGATGAAACTGCACAGCAATTGTGTCGTCCACATTTCCAACTTTTAGTGTCTGTGTACCAATATGCTTTTGATCATTAATGAGGTGTTGCTGTGCTATACACATTATATACACATACACTCTCTGTTCACACGTGCTGTGTGTAAACCTGTGATTGTGTTAGATTCTTTATAGTAATTCAACTTCAGGTCTGTTTACATAAGGTTGTGAGGCTAAAGACGACCTACACTCCCTGCTCCTCTCTGCTCCTCCAGCTTTGGCCTCTGCCGCCATTAATCAGACAGTGATATACAGATGGTCCCACTTGCATCCTTGCACTGGCCTTGCATGGTTTCTACTCCCACCCTGCATGTCAGAGATGGTCAACCCAAATAGTAGATGCATGCTTGAATGTGAGAAATGGAATACACTTATGTGTAATATAAATATTTATAGAATGAATAGGATATGGCCTGCGTGGTATTAGACTTACACTGGGTTGTCCAGTGATTTATTATGTTTGCTGAGGTTATCAGTGATTAAATCATGTGTGGATAGAAATGTTCTACAGTCTATTATTTTAAAGGTCACATTACTTCTATAATGTGGCTAGTTTTAGTTACAAATCATTGTAGCACACAGTGTATGTTTCTCTAATGTTCTCAATGAGAGTAGAGATTTTGTTAACTGACTGTCTATCATGTTGTTGCTTGAGGCAGTGCATGGGGCACTATGACTTTTCTAGCTGCTAATTCATTAAAAATATCCTATTTTTTAACTTGCTTGGTATGATTAAAATTATAACCATTTTCCGAAAGTCAAAAAATTGATACCTGTATTTATAGTCTTATTCATGTTTAATGTACTGTATAAAACTACAATCACGTTTTATGACGTGATGCAGTTGACGTTTATTGAGTTGCTCCCCTTTTGAGTTAAGAGAAAAGTGGAAGTAATGTAAGCTAGTTTTGGAAAGATATTGCTCACTCAGACTTTGTGCGTTTTAATCTTTTCCGTGCGGATTGCACTGCATATGAACATTCCAAAAACATAGTATAGTATAGAAACATTGCATACATAGGACTTGAGTAGATTTGGGGCTTAGTCCGGACCCTTTTAAATAAACTGAATGCAATCCAAAACAGCGATTGGCTTGCCCGATTTGCTTGCCCAGCTTGTAAATAAATGCTCATTTTAGCCCCGGTTTGTACATGTCATTTAGATGGCACCAATATTTTGCTTAACTGGCCTGGCAACCCAAAGGCTAAGGTTTTGTTTCCAGATTTGTTTGGTGAATTATGATGCGGGGGGGTCTGGGCGTCCACCCCCATACATTTTTTAAGCGTTCAACACTTAATTTCCTGTATTCTGGTGAATTTATTTTCACAAACCTACTGTAGTTCTACCTTTTTCTAAAATAAATTTATGCTGGAAGTGAAACTTCTTATTTGCATCTTTTATTGGGGTAAGTACATGTGGATATGACAATTATTCACCTGAATGATAAATTATAAATGTATTATTGTATTCATAATTATTATTATTTCTTAATGCTTTTATAAACCCCTGGGTTTTATTAATTGTAGGGTAACTTCAAACTACATCAGTAGTATTGCCCTCCTAAACATTGTGTTGATGGCATCAATAGATTAGATTTGGCTTTAATTTCTCAGAAAATTATGCCTTTCACAGCTAAATAAGGCAAATTATGATTTTGTGGGGTTTACATAGGCTACATGTTTCATATTTGTCAGTCAAGTTTTCAAAATACATTTTGGGCTGCACTCAAAACTGTCGGAGCTGAAGCCCCGGCAAAATCAACTGACTCCTTTTTGAGTAACATTTCTTAAAAACCATAGTGCCCAGCTGTTTAGGATATTATAGAACTTTTTATTTTATTTATGTAATCATTTGAAAATTGCACTCTATTGAATATTACTTTCATTGCAAGATTGATTCAGACCTGCTTGCATAACTACAAAACCTTGAGTCAAGTTCAGTCCGTCAGCAGCTCAGTGAAAACTTCCTCATCCGATACAACATCTGGACAAAACAGGTTGTGGCAGATAATTTTCATTTCACTGAAGTCCCCTGTCAATACTGGCACCCTTAATCACAGTATGTGTGTGTGTTCTTGTGTATGTCGTTTCCTATGGATGCGTATCGTGTCTGTATCTTAAATCAAAAGCACCATACTGTACTGTTGCTGCGGCCTTCTGTCTTTTTATCACTTGTATATCTAGTTATGTTTGCAGATGACTGAGCCATATGGGCCCTGTCAATTGTAAAGCCTGTCCCTTAGCATGATGGAGAGTCGTTTCATAGTTCGTTGTGACTTTTTCCAACACTTTGATGAAGTCTGGCACTTGTAGCTTTGAGCTATACAGGCTACTGAAATGTTAAAAGAAAAAGGTTTAAGGTTTTAAATGTTTGATGACTGCTTCCCTACTGGATAGAATTATCAGCAGAATGGCAAAATGTTTTGCACACCACCACTAAACCTTTTTTTCTTGGTTTTATAAATACTTTATATTTTATAAAGTTGTATATATTAATTCACAGACGTGCAGTGTTGGAATCATCATTCACAGCGATGTTGTTTGTATTTTCCAAAGCTTTGTGGAAATGTCTGAAAGCTATTTAAGACAGCTTTTTAAATTGGTTAGGGGAATCTGAATTCTCACCAACCGCTGTGATACTATGTACAGCATTGGAAACATTATAAATCCTTTTATGCTGCGCAAACCTCCCACGTGGGGAAATCTGTTTAAAGTTCTGCGCTATGGGTTCATACAAAGATTGAATTGAAAAGTCACTTTTCCTGCAGTTTTCAAATTGACATTAAAAGCCCCACCAGGTTCCGCTGCTTTGAAATTTTGATTTGTAAAAGCCTGTTTCAAGCACATTGATGTACGCAGAGCTGTGTTTGTTCCAACGTCAGGTTGTATCAGGATTTTGTGCCTGATGGGCCTGAGACAGCTTTGTCCCTCCCTTTGGGGGACAAGATCGCAGTGCAGAAAGCGTTCCCGCTGCACTTATTATCACTACAGCTGCAACTAATACTTTTTCCTATTATAGATTAGTGTTTTTTTTGAATAATCGATTAACTGTTTAGTCAAGAAAATGCCTAAAATAATAAAACAATCTAATCAAGTTCCCAGAGGGCAGGGGGCATCTTTAATTTGCTTTTTTTAATTTGACCAACAGTCCAAAATCCAACGATGCTCAATTTAAAACAATATCAAAAGGGAAAATTTAAAAAATCCTTACATTTAAGAAACAAAATTAATCAAATCTCCTTGTCGCTGCCATCATTTTAACTCATTTTCTGTTGATAAACTGATTGTTGCAGCACTATTTTCCACATAAAGATACACCAACGTTAAAGGTGTATTGATTTGATGTTGTAAACTTCAACATGATTGAACTTTAAATAACCTTTCTTTCTTACTTTCTTTCTTTCTCTCAGCGCTCAGTCCGTGGATTTCTACTTTCTCCCGCCCAGGCGTGAGAGACTTCTCCCAGCTCACCCTTGACCTGACTAGGAATGAGCTTATTGTTGGTGCCAGGTAAGAGACTGTAAATCCACTCAGCTTTTCATCCCACAGAGCACATAACTGAGAATGTTAAAACCTTTCTGACTTACTCATGCATTGCCATTTTTGGGTAATGATACTTCTTAAGTACTCCGCTGAGGCCTTGTTGGACAAAGTCAAAGCTTCACCAGCATGGACCACGCCACAACTATGTGTTAGTTAAAGATTTAATGAACATCATGAATTTGCAGATGAACATTATGAATGTGCAGATAGATAAATTGATGTGGATGTCGTCCAATGGCTGGTCTGGGAGGATGCATGATGACCGGGTGGAGGAGACTCAGAGTGGGGGTTCTGTCTCAGAAGCAGTTTTTGCCCGAATAGTTTACAGACCCCCAGACGGTACCTCAATGAGACATGACAGAGATGTGCAGGAAGGGATGAGGGGGAAGATGGATGAAGAAGAGGGAAAATGAGGGTGGGTCAAGCAATCAGAGACACAAGCCTGGCTTTGTAGGTTTGTCTGGTGATCAGAGGTGTGGTTTAGGCGTGGCCCTGATCCCGAAACTACTTTAACAAATTACCTTCATTTTAGATTTGGCAGAAGCGAAGACTTTGGCAGAATTATGTCATGTCACGTGTGTGTGTGTGTGTGTGTTTGTGTGTGTGTGTGTGTGTGTGTGTGTGTCTGTGTGTGCATGCCTACTTTGTGCTTTTTTAATCTGTGTGTAGCCAAATTTGTCGGTTAAAAACAAACAAATTCAACCAATAGTTTATTTACTTACAAAACCACACAACTCACATAAACCTAAATACAATGACTTAGGCTGATGGACAGTTACAGTGTGGCCTTTAATCGGCTTTGCTTTAAGTTGACAGCTGCTAAAATGAACCGTCTGTTCTCTGATGCTTAATTTGCATTATTAAACTGGATAAAGTCTTGTTATATTATGCACTCACTCACATATAACCTTTTTCCTCTCTCTCCTCAATCCAGAAACTACCTGTTCAGACTGGACCTCAGTAACATGTCGCTGATACAGGTAGGCATGCTAATTTATCTACTTCTCTTCCTTTTCTCTGTTTAGGATGAATGTTTTCTGGTGGTTTTGAAATTATTGGTAATATATTTTATAATAATATATTGTCCCCCTATAGGTTGGAAGCGGAATTGTCCATTACAGGACATTGTCTGTTCATTCGAATTACAGATCCCCTACTTGATCTGGCAAACTTGCATAATGTAATGTATTGACAATTCCGCTTCTAACCAGTAGGGGGACCGAAGCGGGGAAAGTTCTCCAGTGTTGCTTTAAACAAGTTTCTGGAGAAACAGTGCATATGCTTAGGGAAGAATCAACATGAATATATCTATGTATATATATTAATTCTCCTCCATGTTGCAGAGGATATAATTAAATTGGGTTACGTTGAGTGCACGTGTCATTCCCTGATGTAAGTCAAGTGCAGATTTGAGTCGATAATGCTCAGATAGATAGGCATAACGTGTCATACCCGATGAGAGTCGGGTCAGACCGGCTCTGGTTGAGTCAAGATGTTAGTTGCACATGCTCAGATTTACAGAGTTTATGTCATAAGACGTCCTACTGAAATTTGTGAAATCCATGAAATATTAAACTTTTCTCATTACAAACAATAAAAATAACAATAAAAAAAGACAATGGGAATCCTTTCAGAAACGTTTTAGCTATCTATGATTGTTTGATTGCTAACGTTAGCTCAAAACGCCATTCAAGTGACAACCTTTGTTGTGTTTGATTGCTAACTTGTAGCCAGCAGTGAACACATTTTGTTAAGTTTTTTCACTGTATTGACATTACAGAAGTCTCTCATTAGCATCTTGTATGCTACTTGTTGAAAAGTGACACATGCGCAACTCACAACTTCACTTGTTGCAAAGTGATGCACCCACGACTCAAATCTGCACTCGACTTACATCAGGGAGTGACAACGTGCAGTAACGTGTGTGTTTTGTGAAAGGCCCATGGTAATGTGAGTGTTATGCCATAAAGTAGCTGTGGTTTATGCTAGGAGCACAGGGTTGCCGTACAGTAGCATCAGGAATCCCAAATGACAATTCCCTGAATCTCTCTGGCACTGTGTAATCTGAAGTGGTAGATCACTGTCACTTGAGTAAAGAAAGCACAGGGCACAGTATCCATGTTTCAATGACTGTAGGATATCTCCTCTTCATTTGGCCAACGTTTTCCACTGCTGCAAGCCAAATTGAATTACATATTCTGTTAAGGTTATTAAGGTTAATGTCATTTCTTTGAACTCTGTAAAGTATGTAAGTGAAGGGGACAGGAGGATAAAGTGAAACACAATCCATACACTTATTCAATAAGAGAAGCTGTGATACATCTTTAGTTCCTGAGCAAACCCACTGTTGCCATTGGAGTTTAAAGGACCATAGCAGCGGTTTTGAATGTTTTAGCCCATTGACTACAAATCGTGTGTCCTTTTTTCCAAGGATTTCCCCCAGGTAATGAGACAAATTTTCCCCCTTCCATACAAACAATGGTTTCAAGTTGATACCAGTGCTGTATAAAAATCACCAGGATAGGAAACTTGTTGTAATCCATGGAGACCTATGTAAACATGTAGTGTGATTTATTATTTATTTTATTTCTAAACACTTCTGAAAATAGTTTCTTGGGACTACATTAAAGGAAGCCATTTAAAACTTTAGAAATTGGATGAGAAACACACATTATTTGTTAGTAAAGCCTGGAAGTCAGTCAGCAAGGGTAATGTGAATTTGGTCGGCCAAATAAATTTCTGATTTATCACAAAACGCTCCATCATAGAAGTGTCTGTTTTTAGGTTTGATGTAACTTTGACAAAAAAAACTAAACAAAAAAACAATCTAAAAATGTACAATGTCTTGTACAATTGTTCTGTCCTGAATAAGCCACCATCATTGTCCTTTTATTCCCAGGCTTGTGAAACACTGTTTTGATTTTATGCATCTTTTTTAGTATTAAACTCGCAGCATCAGTTATAGATGGACAAATACTTGCATTATTTTTCACCACATTTCCCCGCAGTATGAGAGAACATCACCAGACTCAACCTTGTCTGACAAAGTCCCCTTTCACAGCAGCCACAACTGAATGGCATGATGTGTACAGCTGCCACCCGTGTGTCACTGCCCATATCAATGCGACCTTTGTCCGCATGTCCTTGTTGTCTAGTTTTGGAGGAGGGAAGTTGACTTATGTGGGGTTTTATTTGTTTTCACTCTTGTAGTGTTGTTCTCTGTGAAGCTGTTCTCTTTGTCCTGAAAAAGGCATCTGCCCTCTTAACATCCTCATAACATAACCCATGCACATAT
This sequence comes from Etheostoma cragini, assembly GCF_013103735.1. Taxonomy (NCBI): domain Eukaryota; kingdom Metazoa; phylum Chordata; class Actinopteri; order Perciformes; family Percidae; genus Etheostoma; species Etheostoma cragini. The sequence continues at coordinate 7,952,399 of NC_048417.1, forward strand.
AGTCAAACATATTACCTAGGTTTTCTAAAGTTGTCTTTCTACCTTCACACACACACACACACACACACACACACACAGACACACACACACACACACACACACACACAGCCTCAGCTTACTCTGAGCTATAGTGATAAATGAGGTAGTTCCTTTTTCACTCTGGCCAGTGTGGAGGTGTCATCCGTGATGCCAAGGCTGAAATCAATGAGAACATTATACAAACTGCTCAGTGAAGCAAAGAGGAGGGTCTGTACCCCCCCCCCCCCCCCCAGTAAATGAAAGCTGTCCAAAGAGACGGAGGAGGAAGGCATCTTAAAATACTCCCTTTCTTTTGTTGTATAACCGAATGGAAAACAAACCCAAATCTCCGACTTGCCAGTCCGAGGCTCTGCTTCAACATCAAAGGCTCATTTCTCTGAGGTATTTTCTTTAGATTTCTGAACCAGTTATATGTTGCTTTAATATCCAAACCACCTGTCAGAGGATAAGGTACTGGGCTTGTTTGTGTGTTTGTCTGTTTTAGTTCAAACTTGAGATGACTGCACTCCCTCATGACCCTTTGAGGTTTTCCTCATTCAAGTGCAAGTCTGAGTTAGGTGTTTCTCTAATGAAAGTCAGCACTCACACTGTAAAGCAATCTCGTAATGGCCATAACATGTTTATTTGTTATTTGGCCTTAGATTCTTTCACACATTTAGTCTTGTTCAATTTGTTTTCTTCAGTTCAGCACATCTTCAAACATCTTCTATAAGCTTCATATTGTAGCTCAGCAAACACCAACCTGCTTCAGGGTTATTGCAAAATGATTGTTAATGTGTATTGTATGGTCCTTCAGGAGGCTTTTAACCAGGATGCAGATGGTTTGTCACGGCAGAGCTGACAGTCGGTTCAGCTTGAGAATGTGGTGACAACGATTTGTTTGTTCGATTCAGGATTTGGGAAAGGTTCCGTGGTCCGCTCTCGGCAAAGCATTTATACAACAGACTTGCAGCCAAAACACTCATGTATTCAAATGAATGGCGCTTTGTAATGCATTCCATTTAAAACAACCCCCTTACACTGTATATTGTATTTTGGACTTTGTGGAATTTTTTTCTAAAAGTTATGAGAGGTGAAATTCATTCCATGAAAGCTACTTTTGTCAGTTAGTTGTTAGTTTTCTGCCCTTTTCTTCCACCTAGCATGTAATTGAAAAGTAGGAGTCAAAGTATTCATCTACTTTTGAAAAGGGGACAAGGTGAAGTTCTTTTTTTATTGTCAGTCACCTTACAACAGTGCTCTCACAATTTAAACCACTTAAACGGTAAGGATACTGTGTACTTTCTTCTAAAGTCAATCATGCAGCCTTATTTGAAGGCAGCACCAACTGCCGGTGTTGACGATAATGCAGCAGCAACATTCAGGAACCCAGTCAACCTGTAGAAATGGACCCAGCCCTGTGGGACGCAAAGCGTGACTGGCTTTCCCTTAAAATAAGAGGTTGTCCATTGAGAGCGGGTGAAAGTCATACTGACGCTGTTTAGAAACGACTTG